>NC_083230.1:25519501-25832251 GCF_032191835.1 Heteronotia binoei | reverse complement strand
AAAACGGCCTCTAAGTCTTCCAATTTCTTACTCTCTTCTTATAATTTTTTAAATACTTAAGCGCTACATTTTTGTTGTGTTTGGATTCCAATGCTGTGATTCTTTAGTTTATCACATTGTTTCTTTCTGTCTGCAGCAAAAGAGATAATACGGCCACGTCAGGTGGCTTTATATTCATCCCAAATGGTTGGAAGGGGAATGTATTCCATCAAGTTCTCAAGGAAGTACTCCTGAGTACGTTGCTCTATATATCGTATAAAATTTCCATCTTGTAACAATAAATTATCTAACCTCCAGGAGAAGTCTCGGTCATTGGGTTTGTCAAGCTCTAAGGTGCAGCAAACAACCGAATGATTGGACCAACACCTTGGTTCGATCAAGGATGTTAGTAAATGGCTGGATAGAGAATTAGAGAGAAGCACATAATCAATCTGAGTATGAGTTTGAAAGTGACTTGAAAAATATTTAAAATCACGCTCCTGGCTATGCAGGTGCCTCCAACCACCTATAAGACCAAATTGTTGGGATAATTTATGTAGACCAGTATAGTTAGGACAAGGATGAGACTATTGGCATCAACAGTGCTGAACAGATGTCCTATCTGCATTGGAATCCATTATGTAGTTTATATCAGTGGCCATAATAATGAGACTATCTTGAAAAGCAGTAAGGTTTAAAAGCAAAGTTTGTATGAAGTCTTAATTGCCCTGAGTTGGATGCATATACTGCCACTAAGGTAACCTTATGATAATTAAGAGTGCCTTTAAGAAAGAGGAATCTGTCTTGTGGGTTGGCCTCTAACCCCATGCAGGTAAATTGAATATGTTTTGAAATTAAGACTGCTACCCCCCCTGGCTCTTGAAGAGCCTGGTGCATTATAAGTCAATGGGAACCACTTAGACTTAAGAAGGGGATTGTTATTGTTTCAGAGATGAGTTTCTTGGAGAAGAGCTACATTTGCCTTATTTGATTTTAAAAACTGGAGAATTCTTTTAGCCTTGATAGTGTTGTTTACCCCTTGACAATTGAGGGATAGAATCGTTAATGGAGTCATTAAAATATAATCGAATCTATGGGATGCCAAAGAATTTGAAAGGGATGTCGCCATCTCCTAATGAAGTCCAAGACCAGGAGAGTCAAGGCGAAACTTCTGTATGTATAAAACATGCTTAAAACGTTGGCACTTCTTGGTCTTAAAGGTGCTTTCTTTGTATTTTTCCCATGGATCCACAGAACTGGGCAAAGGAAGCTCTGGCTCTTTCCTTCCTTCCCCAGGGAACTGGGGGGGGGAGCCTTAGCCAATAGAAGGGAGAGAGGCTTGGCTCAGTAGCTTTGCTGTGTATTTGAGAGAACCTGGCAAAGCAAGCTCTCCCTCCCCCCCCCACTTTTTCCCCAAGGTAGGAGCCTCAGCCAATGGAGAAAACAGAGGTTTTGCTCTGCAGCTCCTGTGCAATTGAGCAAGCCTGGCAAAGCAAACTGTTATGCAGAAGGAAGCAAGAGAGAGGGCGAAGAAAGCAGATGACAGCCTGTTGCTTGGGGGCCTGATAGGAGCCCTCCGGGGGCCATGTTTGATACCCCTGCCTTAAGGACTGAATTCTCCCATATTAACCTACCCGTACACCAATACTCCCTCTAAGCTGTGGAGTCTTGTGAGCAAAAATTCTACTTCGTGAGCTACTGACATAAGAGTTGTGAGCTACTGCATAAATTAGGTTGCTCTGGGGCCATTTTTCCTGAGCTAAGATAAAAATGCGTGAGTCAGAGGCTAAAAAACCTATCTCACCTTAGAGAGAACACTGCCGTACACCCTGGTATCTCCAGAAGCCCTGCTTTGGTTGCCCTCCCCCCCCCCCCCAATCTGAGGGTAGACAAGTGGCAACATGAGAAAGAGCTTTTTCAGTTGTGGCACCAAAAACTTTGGAACTCCATCCCCTCAAGGAATTTCATCTTACTTGTGACCTTTGGATAGCAATTCAAATATAGTGACAAACTATTTGTTTACAAGGACTGTCTGGACCTGATGACAATGTCCCTCCAATGGCGTTCTGATTGACACTGCACTAGGGATGAGTGAGATTTTCAGATAACGCCCCCCCATCCTGCCATAAAGTGTCCTTCTTGTGAGCCATCTGTTGTAACAGGTTCATGTCAACATAACTTCACTGGTCTGATCTTTGACTGGGCAAAAGGGCTCCTGCCCTCTCAAGTGCTGTAGGGTTGCCAAGTCCAATTTAAGAAATATCTGGGGACTTTGGGGGTGGAGCCAGGAGTCTTTGGGGGTGGAGCCAGGAGACATTGGGGGCGGAGCCGAGAGCAAGGGTGTGACAAGCATAATTGAACTTCAAGAGAGTTCTGGCCATCACATTTAAAGGGACTGCACAATTTTTTAAATGCCTTCCTTCCATAGGAAATAATGAAGGATAGGGGCACCTTCTTTTGGGGCTCATAGAATTGGACCCCCTGGTCCAATCTTTTTGAAACTTGGGAGGTATTTTGGGGAGAGGCACTAGATGCTATACTGAAAATTTGGTGCCTCTATCTCAAAAAACAGCCCCCCCCCCGAGCCCCTGATACCCGCGGATCAATTCCCCATCATTCCCTATGGGAATCGTTCATAGAGGTGCATGATGGCTCTGGGGGTGGGGCTTCCCCCACCAGCCAGCTGGCTGGGGGAGGGGGGAAGCCTGTAAAACCGGGGGATCCCCCTCTGGGACCTGGGGATTGGGAAGCCTAAGTGCTAGGCCTTAAAAACAGTTAGTTTTCTGGTGTTTGTGGTGGCTTGTTGCAACCTGCTGACACACTTATCATGCGGTATGATGGGCTAACCTTGGAATGGACCAGGCTCTGCCTGGAATATGTTCTCTGGATAGAGGGAAATGAATGCTACCTGACTTCAGCCCAGAAGGGTAACATTTGGTGACTTTGCATTAAAGTCTTACTGCGTAGCTAGAATTAAGATATAGTTTATTTGTTTTACTCCTCTCTGATACATTCTTGTGAAATATTCTTGCACTCTCTAATAAATAACTTTTGCGTATACTTGGGAGTTCTGTGCTTCAAGTGTAGCGATCTAATTTCTGTACCTTAGACCTTAAGAGTCCACCTACCAGTTGATATTGAAACTCATTCTTCAAGTGGCCTACCTTGCAGGGCTGACTTTCTTAATTAATTCCCAGTAAGATTAAAAGCTTGCCACTTGGCTTCTGACTGTGTTCAAGGAGCTGGTGGCAGACCACCAAACTGGGATGTGTATAGGACCGCCTCCCCCCCAGGTTTTGAGTAATTTTGTGCTTTGCCAGTCCATACCAAGAATCTCCTGGATTGAAGATTCTTGACATTTATTTCAAGTCATACTTAAATTTGGCAAAAGGAGATGGAAGCAGTTTCCCTAAAGGGGCAATAGAAATGTAATAGTAGGAGGAAATGGCTAATATTAGAGTCTCAAAAATGAAACATATGCCTGTTCCCCACAGCTATACGTGGCAATCAAAACTGGTGGCACAACCCCCCCCCCCACACACACACACACTTTTGCTTTGAAAAAAGACATTTTCATTTTGTGCCATCTTGTTAGCTGTAGCTCAGGAATGGGGCGATTTTGTTTTGTAATGCTAGTGGTGTCTGCAAACATACTCACAGTTGCTTTTTAACATATGGTCCAAACAAATGGAATCCCTGAGCCCATTTTTGAAATCTGCTTTTTAAGTAACTGGTCAGCCTTCCCAAGCCATCTGAATGCATGAGTAAATATAATATAAAAAGGTAAAGGTAGTCCCCTGTGCAAGCACCAGTCATTTTCGACTCTGGGGTGACGTTGCTTTCACAACATTTTCACAGCAGACTTTTTACGGGGTGGTTTGCCATTGCCCTCCCTAGTCATCTACACTTCCCCCCCCCCCAGCAAGCTGGGTACTCATTTTACCGACCTCGGAAGGATGGAAGGCTGAGTCAGTCTGGAGCCGGCTACCTGAACCAGCTTCCGCTGGGATCGAACTCAGGTCGTGAGCAGAGGGCTCCGACTGCAGTAGTGCAGCTTTACCACTCTGTGCCACGGGGCTCTTCAAAATATAATATATAGACCTTCAAATCAGATTGGTTGAGATGTATTTTTAGGAAATGAATATTGTGCAGACAACCTGCTTGTCTTACTGGTAAAAAAATCTTATAAAGCTAGGGATATAGCCCAAAATCCAGTATTTATAAGGCAAGCTTTCAACAACTACATTATATGGATCTACTTTATCCCTGTCAATTTTGTCTTCTATTAGAAGAGCTCTGAGATCTAAATCTGTTGCATTCAAACAACAATCTCAGTGGCCCAATAAAATGTTATTGCTATAATTCCTCTCTGTCTCTCTGATTTTTTTATAGCTTTAATTTTTTTTTAAAATGTAGACCCTTGCTGCCAGGGTTGCCAATGCCCAGGTAAGGTCTGGAGATCCCCCAAATTACAACTGATTTTCAGATGGGGTTAGCAGGTCCATGTTGGAAAATACCTGGACATTTTGGGGGTGAATCCAGGAGAAGGTGGGGTTTGGGAAGGGGAGGGGCCTCAGCATGGTACAATGCCATAGAGTCCACCCTTCAAAGCAGCCATTTTCTTCAGGGGAGCTGATCTCTGCCAGCTGGAGATCAGTTGTAAAAGTGGGAGACCTCCAGGCCCCTCCTGGAGGCTGGCAACCCTATTTCCGGACAACAGAGATCCCCCTCTCCACATTCCCCCCTCAAATCATTAGCCTGTGCATCCCAGCCTGCTCCTCACTTCATCAGCACTTAGTCAAAAGGACAGGGACAAAGGGGCCTTTTCCATAGGTTTGCTTTGGCCTGTTTGTATTTTATATTTCTTTTATAGGCCAGCATGAAGTTCTTTTGAAAATGAAAGGTATGTATGTATTTAGATACAGGGGCAAATGCAAAATAAATCAATAAACAAACAATCTGTGCGTAACAGGACTTTTTTTGGTAGAATAAGCCCAGCAGGAATTCATTTGCATATTAGGCCACACCCCCTGACATCAAGCCAGCCAGAACTGAGTTCCTGTGTGTTCCTGCTAAAAAAAAAAAAGATCTGGGGCTTAACAAAAAATAGTGGTCCAAGGTTGCCTACAACAATAACCTACTTGATGGAGAAACCGGGGCCGCACACCATGGTTGTGTACCAGAAGTGATGCCATAATATCAATGGTAAAAAGCATAAAGATTTATGAATTGTCAAGATCACTGTATGACACCATGACATCACTTCCACTATCCAACTGGAAGGAATATCAGGGCATCAATGACACAGGTTTGCAGCAGGCCTGTAGCCACGGGTGCGGGGGGGGGAGGAGCTGTGAAGGCATTGCCCCCTGATTTCCAGGCAGGGCCCCCAGACTCCATGGTGCAACTGCTTTTTTCCTTTTCCTTTTTGCCATGGCTGAGTCATCAAGGCATCATTAGTGGCAGCCAGAGCTGGGAGAGCTGAGCAAGGCACTGTGCAGTGCAGAAGCAAAAGGAATGTTGGGGAGAGATTGGCAATTTGGCTGGTGTACCATCCCCTTAACACACCTACATGTGCTTTACCATCCCTGATGGAGGCCATAGCAGGCTGGGCATTGGAACACCCTCTGCTTATAGTCTTGGGCGATTTCAACGTCCATGCTGAGGACAAGGCCTCCACTCTGGCAGCAGACCTAGTCAGCTGTAGAGTGTCCTACAGTGCAATCCTAAGGAGAGTTACTCCAGTCTAAGCCCATTGAAATGAATGGGCTTAAGACTGGAGTAACTCTCTTTAGGATTGGACTGCTAGTGTCATCCTAGTGTCATCCAATATATAATGACTTCCACCCACGAGACTGGACACATGCTGGATTTGATCTTTGTGGCGGGGGTTTCAGTGGACCGGATTTCTGCTGTGGCAGTGCCATGGTCGGACTGAAGACCCATGTGGACATGCCACCATAACCCTCTTTAGGTGGCGAGCATATTTTAGCTCACTCGCGGAGCCAAATGGACCCGATGTGGCTTCAGATGGCCCTGCAGGACCCTTGGCCCTCTGGCAACTCATTAGATGAACTCACGGAGACCTGACATGACTGACTGAGTTTTAAGCATGTTTGTATTTTAAGTTGGAAAACAAATCTTTAATTGTGTTTGTCTGTATCCTTTATAAAGTTTATAGTACATCTCCGCTACTACCTGGCATTACATTTTATGACATGCATGGCCCAACCCCACAAAGTCCCATTTATGTTAGATCTGGCCCTTGTAACAAATGAGTTTGACATCCCTGGTTTAAATTTTCTATTCCTCATCTGTGAGGGAGGAGAAGCAAGCAGAGCATGAGCTAACCTAAAGAATCAAGTCATTACCTACGTCGTCACTGCGAAGAATGTGACTCACTCCTAGGTTAGCATGTTCATAGGGTGTTAGCTCTTTATCTTCTGCAGGCATGGCTAGGCTACCAGTATCAGTCACAAAGCTGCTCAGTCCAAGGAAGTTCCTGGCCAAGTAGGCTTGTAAATGCCGCAACGGTCTGTCTGCAAACTGCCCGACTCAAAAACAAAATGCCTACAGAAGGGAGTAAAGGGAAAGGGCTCTTTCTCTGCTGTTTCCCTCCTGTCCACAGGTCTGTGCTTCTTATGTCAAACAGCAAAGCTAAAATCAACCTTTGGGCAAGCTGTAAGGATATCATGCTGACCACAGAAATATGAATGAAGCGTTAGACTGAAGCACAAACCGTGGGGGTTTCTGAATAGGGTTGCCAGCCTCCACTGGAGGTGGAGGATCCCCCCACCCTGGGCCCCATCCCCTGTCACTGATCAGCTGGTCAACGGGGGACTTACCAGGAGCAGGAGGGAGGCCCAGGCTACAGCACTGGCAAAGCCACTTCTAGCATGTACTAGAAGTGATGTTATCACACTGGCAATATCTGGGTGTTGCTCTGGTATTTGGGCAAAAACTCAATGAGAGAAGCAATTATATTTTTTGCCCAAATCCTAGAGTGTTGTCAGGACATCCCAAAGTGATGACATCACTGCCATAACATGTTATAAGGGATATCTACCATTTCACCACCATCAATGTAGCTTGAGCCTCTTTCCATTCTTGGTAAGTCCCCTCCCCCCCCACCCAGCAACTCTATTTCTGGAAAATAGCTGCTTTGCCTCAAATACCCATATAAATATTTAAAAGGGTTCGCTGCCTTGATTTAGCCAATTTCTGAGCCTCCAGCTTTTGCCCCTACCCCAGAAAGCTGCTGAGAAGTGGCAAACCCCACAGTAGATGGGAAAGAGTGCCCTGACTTTTTAAAAAGCCCCCCGACTTTTAAAATCCTGGCTATGGCCCTGGTTTGCAGTCTCTGAGCCCCAATAGCCTCAGATGTTGTTAAGGGTAAACAGCTCTAACAAAGAGCTATTTATTTACAAAAATAAGCTGGAGTCTTCCTACATTGGAGCCAAATTATAAGTGACACTGAATGTGAGCTTGTTAAAGTGCTTGGAATTCCCAGTGTTTCTTACCCTGTATGTGGTCTATGCACTGCTGTGGTCACGTCTGCCACTGTACCCATGTTCTCTGGCTGGTTGAAGTAAAATATTACTATGACAGCTAAATGAAGAGTACTGTTCCTTGTCTGGCTACAGCACTTCTGGTCTTTTGGGCTTCCCATCTGACACAGTGAAATGAAGAGACTTACCGATGTTGTGGGGACAGCCTGGTTAAGCGACGGAGGTTTGGTGTACGCTGCAGGATGGAGTAAATGGAGACCAAGCAAAGAGCGGGAGATGGTGGCAAGCAGCTGCTTGTGTGGGAAGACACTGGGCTGGGCCACCTGTGGTACGGTGACTTACCTGTGCTACGATGTCCGTGTTCTGCTATTGGCCCCAACCCCACTGCTGGCCAAGGATATTGTGGCTGGGACTATTTCATCCACAGCCTCTGACTCCAATTTCCCCCGCAGGCACCACTGAGAGGACACTCTCCATCTGCCTTTTTCTCTATCGCTCAGCCAGTCTGCTGGAGGTTTGTCCTGCCCCCAGTGAGGGGAGGAGGGTCTGGGGAGAGTTTCTGCTTGGAGGACAAAGCCAGCAATGAAGAGGAGCCACACAGTATTGACTGAGGCAAATTAAACATCTAGATTGCCTATAAGATCTGAGCCAACGAACATTATACCGTGTCCGTTGATGCTAACAAATATCTTTGTGGGAGTCTCCCTCTTCACTGCATAGAGTGAGTATAAATGGGCAGTCTTCGCAGTGGAAGACGGTAAGCAGTGGGGTGCCGCAGGGCTCAGTACTGGGTCCCATGCTCTTTAACTTGTTCATAAATGATTTGGAGTTGGGAGTGAGTGAAGTGGCCAAGTTTGCAGATGACACTAAATTGTTCAGGGTGGTGAGAACCAGAGAGGATTGTGAGGCACTCCAAAGGGATCTTGAGGCTGGGTGAGTGGGCGACAACATGGCAGATGAGGTTCAGTGTGGCCAAGTGCAAATTAATGCACATTGGGGCCAAGAATCCAAGCTACAAATACAAGTTGATGGGTGTGAACTGGCAGAGACTGACCAAGAGATCTTGGGCGTGGTAGATAACTCACTGAAAATGTCAAGACAGTGTGCGATTGCAATAAAAAAGGCCAACGCCATGCTGGGAATTATTAGGAAGGGAACTGAAAACAAATCAGCCAGTATCATAATGCCCCTGTATAAATCGATGGTGCGGTCTCATTTGGAGTACTGTGTGCAATTCTGGTCACCGCACCTCAAAAAGGATATTATAGCATTGGAAAAAGTCCAGAAAAGGGCAACTAGAATGATTAAAGGGTTGGAACACTTTCCCTATGAAGAAAGGTTAAAACGCTTGGGGCTCATTAGCTTGGAGAAACGTCGACTGCAGGGTGACATGATAGAGGTTTACAAGATAATGCATGGGATGGAGAAAGTAGAGAAAGAAGTACTTTTCTCCCTTTCTCACAATACAAGAACTCGTGGGCATTTGATGAAATTGCTGAGCAGTCGGGTTAGAATGGATAAAAGAAAGTACTTCTTCACCCAAAGGGTGATTAACATGTGGAATTCACTGCCACAGGAGGTGGTGGCGGCCACAAGCATAGCCAGCTTCAAGAGGGGGTTAGATAAAAATATGGAGCAGAGGTCCATCAGTGGCTATTAGCCACAGTGTGTGTATATATGTGTGTGTGTGTGTGTGTGTATAAATTTTGGCCACTGTGTGACACAGAGTGTTGGACTGGATGGGCCATTGGCCTGATCCAACATGGCTTCTCTTATGTTCTTATGTTGTTATGCGTGCTGCATTTTAACCAGGCGCACACTGCATTTTTTCATCGTGGTGCCCTTTATTGGTGCGTACTGCACATTCCATCATGATGCACTCTATTAGATGCCTTCTACTTGTCCACTATTGATGCTGCTAACTTTAATTAGAAATTGATAGTATTGCTAACCTGATAAGATGCACAAAATTTATTATGGGGTTAGTTGAATTGGAATGGGATATGCTAATCTAAATTTATTTATATTGTCTAATTAGAATTGAGACCTTGTAATAGCCACTGAAACATTGGATTAATTAATTGTTAATTGATTGAAAGTTTGTAAAATTGAGGTTGGGTATTTATATTTAGAATTAATTGGCAACTATGGATGTTAATTTTCGTATATTTAGTGGTAGGGATCAATTTTAGATAATGTATTGTTAGATTAGATTAGAAGATTAGTTAGTAGTTAGTGGGTTAGTTTTGGGATCGAGTGGTAGGCTTTTTATTCGAGTGTTATATCTTGCTCCTCGTCTGAGGCTGTGCGAAGACTGGCTCCATGGCAAGATTAAGTCAAGGGATTCCAGTACTCCTGGGGAGGGAAAGTACAGCGGTGGGAACAAGCATAACTATAAGAGGGAGACTGAGATATAAGAATGCCCACTCTCCTTCCAGCCTGCACCCCATCCCAAAGGTGACAGGTAGAGGGGTCAATGGGAAAGACTCGTCTCCATCCTTTGTGCTGTCCAATGCTAGATCCACCAATAATAAGACCGTAGTCCTAAGGGACTTCCTCCTAGAGCAGGAGATGGATCTGGCTTGTGTGACTGAGACTTGGGTGTGAGACAGGGAGACAGTAACCCTCTCCCGGGTTGCTCCCCCCGGGGTTTTGGTCTTTCACCAATCGTGGACTAGCAGGCAGTAGCATTGTTCATAATAAAGGCTGGCTGGCTTCTTCTTTTTTTTAGTCCAGAATAATTTTATTTCAGAAATCATATGTTGTTGTTCAGTCGCACAGTCGAGTCCGACTCTGCAACCCCATGGATAAATTCCCAGCACTTACTCAGCCAGACAACCAACGGGGGAGGTGAATTTAACCTACAGTTTGTTCCCCAGAGATCACCAGCACTGAGTGTGTTGGCCTGGTGTGGGATGTCAGGGAGAGTTCGGCAATTTGGCTGGTGTACCATCCCCTTAATGCTCCAGCATGTGCTTTACCACCCCTGATGGAGGCCATAGCAGGCTGGGCATTGGAACACCCTCTGCTTATAATCTTGGGCGATATATATATATATATATGGAGGGCGGGATATAAATCCAATATCGTCTTCTTCTTCTTCTTCCTAGATCATCCAGAGGTATGGGCTAGGGTGCCATCAATACGCAGATGACACCCAGTTCTGGATGGTCAGGCCGCCTGTACCCCAAAAAATCTGGACCTGGCACTACAAGCCGTGGTATGGTGACTCAGTCGACTGAAGTTAAATCTGACAAAGACAGAGGTCTTCTATCTAAGCCGCAATAAATAAATAGAAATAAATAAATAAATCAAGGTTGAAGAAAAACAACAAGCAAATTTTATCATAACCAGCTGAACACATAGATGTGCTGTTGGATGTTCAGGTGATCAAGTAGACAGCACAGACATATGGAACACTACTGGGAATATGAAGAAGTGGACTCACAGCAACATGTTAAAGGGCAGTCAGGCAACACTGAATGGAAAACTTGTGCAGTGTCATTTATATGTTGGCTGTAACAATGAGCTATTTATTTACAGAAGAGCCACTTCAACCCAAGGAAGTCTCCTTAGGCTGAAGGAGTATCTTCCAACAAAAGGAAGGAGGCATGTCAGTAAATATATCAGTCCTATTTCAGCTTTCTATATTCTGATTTTAGAGGGGGGGGGGGAACTGAACATGATTCTCTTGAATTTCAGTTACTCTTGGTTTTTTAGGGAAGTCTGCTGTCTATTACTGCATTGTTGCCACAATTTGATCATTCTGTGGTTATTGTTTTAAGTGTTTTCTGCCATATTCTGGCTATTTAAGGACCAATTTATTAAACATGCCCTAGTACTTTTAAATGTTTAGCTTTCTTGGCATGTGTTTAAGCTGTTAATGATTTTTTCTGGTATTGTTTTTCTGGATGATAGTTGTATGAACAGGAAGGCAGCAATCCAATTCAAAGCCCTTTTCATTCTCTACAATTTGAGCCAGATATAAGTATGCCAAGAAGAATGTAGTCAATATTGCCTATTATTTTCATAAGCCTTCAAATGTATAACAGGCGTTCAATGGTTAGCCAGTTATATTAACAGGGCCTGTTTAATGTTTAATTAGATTAAGCCTTTTTCATTTCAGATTTGTGGAGCACAAGATTATGGACATGTGATTTAAACATGGAATAAAGTTACTTACATGGTTGGAGGGGCACACAGCTTCCTTGTATTAAATTGTACATTTTTTTTCCCATTAAATCTCTGCATCCCCCAAAACAGCAATCCTCAACAGAATCATATCCTTCTAAACCCATTGATGTCAATGGATTTAGAAGGGTATAATTTTGTTTAGGGTTGCACTGTAACACACCACAGCATAATCTAATCAACCAGCTTCCTTCCACTGACTCCTCACAGGCTATGTAAGGGAAGGCTGCACTGTTGGGAGAGCTCTAGGGTAAGAGGAGAGAGAGAAGAGCAAAGTTCAGTCCAATGTATCCTGTCCTGCTCTGCCATCTAGTTGCCATTCATGCAATCAGAGGAGAAAAGCGGATGCGCGGAGACAATGGCTAGATTCTGCCTTGAAAGTATTCTGAAGGGAAAGGCTGGCTCAGCTAGGAAATGCCAGGCACCCTTAGGAACCTTCGAGGGTGGTGTATGGGGAACATCACATGATGGGTGAAAATCCGGCCTTGATAGAAGCAGGAGAAGGAGAGTTGGATTATACCCCACCATCCACTCAGAGTAGCTTACAATCTCCTTCCCTCTCTCTTCCTACAACAGACATCCTGTGAGGTAGGTGGGGCTGTGAGAGCTCTGAGAGAACTGTGCCTTACCCAAGGTCACTCAACTGGCTGCACGTGGAGGAGTAAGGAATCAAATCTGGTTCCAGATTAGAGTCTGCCACTCTTAACCACTACACCAAAACGGGCTCTCTCAAGTGGCAATCTAGGGAATCCCCCCGAATCTCTACAGTAACTACCATTGAAATCAGGGGAATTCTAGACAGTCCCTCAATATCTTGATGTCATTTTTGGATTTTCACCTGGAAGTGACACTTATGTGTCACGCTGCGTTGTTTGCACCCCCTTTCCCCCCTGCCACTCTATTGATTGAACATAGGCACAGCCCTGCCACTAGGCAAACTAGGCAATTGTCTTGGGCACTGGCCTTCTGCGGCATCCTTCATGTGGCTCAGTGATGTTATCAGTGGAGGGGGTTGCCAGAAGTTAGCCTTGCCTAGGGTGCCAGGCATTCTAGGGCTGGCCCTGTATAAGCAATGAGGACTGAGTGAGAGTTTGCCCACTGAAACTGGGGAACGGATAAGTTTATACCTGTTACTAAGAGAAGCAGCAAGTTAAAGAAGTATAGGGTAAGGTGTTGTTTTTTAAATGCAGGGAAAGCTGCGCAGGAAGCTCAATAGCCAATGTTGGCCAAGTAGACAGGAAATCCAAAAAACAATGTCATGTAATGCCTTTTATTAGGACCAACCAAAACAACACAGTTTGGTGTAGTGGTTAAGTGTGCGGACTCTTATCTGGGAGAACCGGGTTTGTTTTCCCACTTCTCCACTTGCACCTGCTGGAATGGCCTTGGGTCAGCCATAGCTCTGGCAGAGGTTGTCCTTGAAAGGCAGCTGCTGGGAGAGCCCTATCCAGCCCCACCCACCTCACAGGGTGTCTGTTGTGGGGGAGGAAGATAAAGGAGATTGAGAGCCGCTCTGAGACTCTTCGGAGTGGAGGGCGGGATATAAATCCAATATCTTCATCTACCTCACAGGGTGTCTGTTGTGGGGGAGGAAGATAAAGGAGATTGAGAGCCGCTCTGAGACTCTTCGGAGTGGAGGGCGGGATATAAATCCAATATCTTCATCTTCTTCTTCTTCAACACAAAACAGCTGTTAAGTTCTCCAGAATTCGTCATCAGTATGGGTGCTAAACACAAAAGGTCTGTATGACAAACGACTTTCAGATGGTGGTATGAAGGACTCTTTGTCTGCATCTTGCTGGGAGTCTGTGGGATGCTTTGCTGAGTTCAGAGAGCACAGGGTGTGGCTAGTTGGAATTAGACTGTGCTTCTGGCATCGTGGGAAGAAGCGCCAAAAACTGGAAGTATAGATTGGCATGACCAGGTAAGGAATCTGCAAGCAGGGAGGGACTTCTTAACTAGATGAAGCGGGAAATTACATTTTCATTTTCAGCAAAAGCCATACACCATCAACAGTAACAAGAACCATCGATTTAAAGTAGTTTCAGAGGGCAGCCATGTTGGTCTTCAGTAGAACAGTTAGATTCAAGTCCAATAGCACCTTGCATTATAATTTCCACATGGAATTTCTTCATTTGAGGTCTGTCACTCTTCATTTATTTGTTTGAAGTAGCTTGACCCTTGCAGCAATGGAATGACCTGGATGATTAAAAACTACTGGACTCTAACCATTTAAAGCAGTAGCCCTTCCTGCCAGCATCCATTGACGTTATCTGGATTAAGCTTCAGTTCATTCTGTCTTAGCCATTTTACCATTGCTTTCAGACACCAGGACAGAGACAATAGAATTTGGTGGCTTACTCATAGGGCGTTTTCGCACTGACCTTAATCGGCAGCGACGCCCCTCTTCACCGCGCAGGATTTGCGCGGATTTCGCACCAATTGCTGCGGAGCACCCGGAAGAGCCGCAAAGTCCCGCGGCTTTTGCGGCGCAAATGTAAACTGGTTTTTGGCGGTTTACATTTGCGCCGCAAAAGCCGCGGGACTTTGCGGCTCTTCCGGGTGCTCCGCAGCAATTGGTGAGAAATCTGCGCGGTGAAGAGGGGCGTCACTGCTGATTAAGGTCAGTGCGAAAACGCCCATAGTAACATATAGCTGGGCATCATCAGGATATTGATGGCAACCCACTTCAAAACTCAGTCTCATTAAGGAGCCTTACAAAGATATTAAACAACATGGTTCATAACTAGGGTTGCCACTTTCCAGAGCATGGGTATTTATTTATTTGAGGTAGCTTGGCCCTTGCAGTATTATAGACAAATTTTGGATTGAGCCCCTCCCCCCCCTTTTCCTTCATTTGTTTTACTGGAGCTTTTTTGTTGAGCTTTATATAATGGCACAGAGAGAATATAATGTGTTCAGCTATTTGGATGATCATATAACCTCCCTGCTGAATAAATCCAACTTCTTTAATTCTGAGATGGTCACAGAAAATTCAGATGTGTGGCAAAATTTGTAAAAACATTAAAAAAAAAAAGATTATAATGGAAACCCATGCAGGAGTATTGAGAAATTACTGTAAGAACAAAATTATTCCTAGAGGGTCACATATGAGAAAGGCTCTGGGAATGTTCCCTCGTAATAAAGAGTTTAAAGATAGGTGGGTTGCTATCCTTAACAAATGTTCTATGGATTTAATGATTTTGCTGATAGAAACAGCTGAGAACAAAGTTGCAAAAACAGGAAAAGAAATTGAACTACTTAAAGAGAAGGTTAGGGAAGAATGAGAGGGAGCTCTCTGAATGTCTGAACTCTCTAGATACAGATATATAGCCCTGACATCCAGTAAATGAGGAATGTGAATCTTCTTTTATTCAAAATTTGGAGTCCCGTGGCACCTTTAAGCTCAACAAAGTTTTATTCAGAATGTAAGCTTTTGTGTGCATGCACACTTCGTCAGACAATAAAATGGGGTACAGTGAGCGGTGCTACATACAGATGGTGAGCAGTGGTTAAGCATGCGAAATAGTATGAAGTTAGAATCCAGTGGCAAAATAGTGAAATTAACAAATTAAATGAACAGAAAGTTTGGTCTGGATAGCATCAATTTTGGTATGCAGGGCTTTTTTTTGAGTCGGAACGCACTGGAACGCTGTTTCGGCTGGCTTAACAAGCGTTCTGGCTAGCTTGGCCAGCATTCCTGCTCAATGCAAACGGTCCCTGTCCCCACCGAGGGGAAGCAGACAAATTGCTTCCACTAGCCCCTGCCTCAGGTTGTTTCTTCAGCCACTGGGTAGAAGAAGACGCTCCCAGCAGCCTGTGGAAGAGGAGGAGTCAGTGAGCAATGGGACTGGAGTAGAGTGGTAAGGCTGCAGGGAGCCGGTCCTCCCATGGCAGCACAGCCTGGTGTATGTGTGTATGTGTTGGGAAGGCCACCAGAGCCAGTCACCCTGCGGCAGCACAGCTCCTATGCCCTTTAAGGGCTTCCCAGAGCCAGGGCTGTGGAGGAAGGTCAGGGTAGGTATTTTTGCATGTGTGTGTGTGTTGGGGGTGGAGGGAAGGCCTCAGGGATCAGTCTCTCCGTGGCAGCGCAGCCCTGGTGCCCTTAAGGGCTTCCTGAGGCCAGCGCTGTCGGGGGGGGGGAGAGGCCGGGTGGGTGTTTGTGTGTGTGTGCTGGGGGGGGGGGGGTGGAGGGTAGGCTGTGGGAATCAGTCACCCTGTGGCAGCACAGCCCTGGTGCCCTTAAGGGCTTCCCGAGGCCAGCACTGTTGGGGAGGAGGTCGTGTGTGTGTGTGCTTGGGAGGGGTGGAGGGTAGGCTGCGGGAGTCGGTCTCCCAGCAGCAGCACAGCCCTGGTGCCCTTAAGGGCTTCCCTAGGCCAGCGCTGTCGGGGGGGAGGCCGAGTGGATGTTTGTGTGTGTGGGTGTGTGCTTGGGGGGGGTGGAGGGTAGGCCGTGGGAGTTGTTCTCCCCGCGGCAGCGCAGCCCTGGTGCTTTTAAGGGCTTTTCAAGGCCAGCGCTTTTGGAGGGGAAGCCAGGTGGGTGTTTGTGTGTGTGCTTGGGGGGGAGGTGGAGGATAGGCCGTGGGAGTCGGTCTCCCAGCGGCAGTGCAGCCCTCGTTCCCTTAAGGGCTTCCCGAGGCCAGCATCCCTTTATGACAGCTGCATAGAGGACGGGCCGCAGCACAGTTGTACCGAATTAGGAACCTACCAGCCGCTCTAAGTAAGTTTTTTAAAAACCCAGCTTTGTTGTGTATTAATAAAACTTAGCTGGTCTTAAAGGTGCACCTTGACTTCTGCTTTGTTCTATTGCTTCAGACCAACACGGCTGCTCACTTGGATCTATTTCAAACAGTTGTTTGTGCTGGAAAGGTGGGAATAACTTGGGAGGATATTGCTGCAACCCAGAGCTGCAGCTCAACAGATCTGTTCCCTAGGCTTTGATCACTCCTGTAGTCTGGCAGCGTTGCTATCTGTGCCATTAAAAAGCAATCTGCTAAGGGTGGGCATTGCTAAGGAGCTGAGCAGAGTAGCTTAACAGCTTTCTCTAAAAGCAAGGTGTTTTCCCCCCAAAAAACAAGTGTCTTCGTCGCAAAGTTTCAGAAGTTTTTCCTAATCCTGCATGACTTTTTTCAATTTCCTCCGGCTATCTACTTTGTTACTTCCTCCCCCCCCCCCCAAGAAATTGGTTGTGTCTGAGCAAAAGGAGAGGAGAGGAGACTGTTGAAGAGTAGGAGAGGGAGTGGCTGGCCTGAAAGCCCCCTGCTGGGAGTGTCATTTTCCTGCTACTAAGGTGTTGTTGTTTCAACAGAACTAATGAAGGACTTTGCAGGGTAGGACTTGGGGGCATGGGGGTGAGAATAAGAGATTTTACATTTTCAGTGTTGGGTTGTTGTTGTTTTTGAAATTATGCAGACCACTTTGAAAATCTTTCTTTCTTTCTGGAAGTCTTTCTGTCAATTTTTTTCCCCCTGTTTACCTTATTTCCCCCTCCCTCCCTCTTTCCGTCAGTCAGTCTTTTCCCCTGTCTATTTGCTTTATTTCTCTTTCTTTCTTTAAGCACTACGCCATGCTGGCTCTTGTGATTGAGTAGTGTGTTGGAATTTGATTTTTTTTTTCCTGGGATGGCTATATATTTATGGCTTTATATATGGCTATATATTTCTGGACTTTTTCCAATGCTAGAATATCTTTTTTGAGGTGTGATGACCAGAATTGTTACCACACCTCAAAAAAGACATTCTAGCACTTTTGGTGATGTCAGAGGTGTGGTCTAGTATGCAAATGATGGCAATGTCAGAGGTGTGGCCTAGTATGCAAAGGATGGTGATGTCAGAGATGTGGCCTCGCATACTAATGAGTTCCTGCTGGGCTTTTTCTACAAAAAAAGCCCTGTTGATATATACAATATAGTGGTTCGATGCAAGGAAGAGGTGAGGTGGTAGTGATCATAGCTCTTTATTTAGGTACAGCATAGTATCGGGCTGCACTCTAAGGGTGCGTTCACACTACGCTAAATAATGCGTTTTGCAACTGGATTTTTGGTATTCTTATACAGTAAAAATCCAGTTGCAAAATGCATTATTTAGTGTAGTGTGAATGCTCTCTAAGACTAGCTACTGGGCCAACAGGGCCAGCTATATACATTTCAAAGTTCCCGTGCTACCACACCATTGGATCATTCAAACTAGGAAGGGGCCCGTGCAGGGGAGCAGGGATTTGGATTCGGCTGCCCATTGTTCCTGAGTCCCCAAGCTCAGTCCTTACGGCTCCAATGAGCCAGGCAGGAACACACATAATAGTCTTCACATTGGTCTGCATACACAACAGTATGGATAGCATCAGACTTCATTGGTCTTAAAGGTTCTGCTGGACTCCAACTTTGTTCAATTGCTTCAGACCAACATGGCTCCCACCTAGATCTATGCTTAGGATTTGTTAATCAGAGCTTCTAAAGAAATAAAAGGAAAGGACCATGGGTGATAACTAGGAATGCCACTTTCTACGCAGTGGGCATTGGGAGATTTTGTTAATGTCATAGAAGGGAAACTTACATTTATTTAAGTAGATTCAGATCACATTCAGGTTGCAGTCAAAAGAAGAGAAAAAACCCTAATCTTAAGAGTGCTTTCTGTATCACAAATGATCATCTTGTCCAGCATCATGTCTCTACAGGAGAGACAATCAGAGATATCTGTCTCCATAGAAGGCCACATGTAGAGAGATGACAAAGCGAGGAAGGAATTAGAGGGCAGCTTCCAGGTTAAGACAAAGAGAGGTATCCCACTCAAGGAGATAACACCAATACATTGGGAAAAGTCCAGAAAAGGGCAACTAGAATGATTAAAGGGTTGGAACACTTTCCCTATGAAGAAAGGTTAAAACACTTGGAGCTCTTTAGCTTAGAGAAACGTCGATTGCGGGGTGATATGATAGAGGTTTACAAGATAATGCATGGGATGGAGAAAGTAGAGAAAGAAGTACTTTTCTCCCTTTCTCACAATACAAGAACTTTCCACTAGGCATTCGATGAAATTGCTGAGCAGTCGGGTTAAAACGAATAAAAGGAAGTACTTCTTCACCCAAAGGGTGATTAACATGTGGAATTCACTGCCACAGGAGGTGGTGGCGGCTACAAACATAGACAACTTCAAGAGGGGGCTAGATAAAAATATGGAGCAGAGGTCCATCAGTGGCTATTAGCCACAGTGTGTATGTGTGGATCTATCTATCTATCTATCTATCTATCTATCTATCTATCTATCTATCTATCTATCTATCTATCTATCTATCTATCTATCTATCTATCTATCTACCTATCTATCTACCTACCTATCTACCATCTATCTACCATCTATCTACCTACCATCTATCTACCTACCATCTACCTACCATCTATCTACCATCTATCTACCTATCTACCTATCTACCTACCTATCTACCTACCTACCTACCTACCTACCTACCTACCTACCTACCTACCTACCTACCTATCTATCTATCTATCTATCTATCTATCTATCTATCTATCTATCTATCTATCTATCTATCTATCTATCTATCTATCTATCATCTATCTATCGATATATATAGGTATATAGATATATAGATATAGATATAAATTTTTTTTTTGGCCACTGTGTGACACAGTGTTGGACTGGATGGGCCATTGGCCTGATCCAACATGGCTTCTCTTATGTTCTTATGTTCTTAATACAACTTAGAGTGATGTAGTGCCCCCCAGTGTCCAGGCATCCTGAGTTGCTCACTCCAACAGTGGGGTCAGTCTCCCACTTTCAACTACAGCCCTCCCACTGTTCTCCTCTGGCAAGAAAACACTGCATGCATTGCAACATCAATTCCAGCAAAACCACAGACGCAACATTACAACCAACCTTTCCTACATTCCTACAGCATCGCAAGTTTGCTGTGGTATCACTTCAAGTTTTTCACTGAAATGGTTGTGCCACATACAATGCTTTCCCCCCCACACTCAAGGATGCTACCCACCCACACCCTGGAAAACTACCACTATTTGTGGAAGCTGGTTTGGTACCCTTAGAGAGAACACACAGCCTTGAGGCATCCCCCATATCAGTGCTCCATCATATCTGCAGCCTGGGCCAGTTGTAGAGCAACTGCAGCCATGGCCCAGCTGTAGAGCATCTGCTTGGCATGCCAAAGATTCCAAGCTCAAATCTCAGCATCTCCAGTTTAAAGGATGAGGTAGTAGGTGAAGTGAAAGACCTTTGCCAGAGACCCCGGAGAGACACTGCCAGTCTGAGAAGACAATACTGACCACAAAGGACCAATGATCTGATTCGGTATAAGGCAGCTTTGTGTGTGTGCGGGCCTGTGTGAGTGTGTGTTTTCACTCAGTCTTTTTTCTTCCCTCTAGCAGCACTCCTCTCCTAGACTTAAATAGGAAAACTGGAAGCAGGAAACTCAGAGGGGTTTCCTTCTGTTCTCCTGGTTAGATTGATATGTTTTCTTTCCACTAGGCAGCGGCCACTTTGCCAAAAATGGTACATATTATGAAAGGAGAAGATTTTTATTTTATCATAATTCTCCCCCCCTCCCTCCTTTTGGATTTGTTTAAAACAAAAAAGGAGTTTGTGTGGAAATACTTGCAGACACCTTTAATTAGATTGTAAGCCTGCAGGCATGGCCAGCTTTTAAAAAAATCTTTGTACAGCCCCACGTGGGTATAATGCTTTATAAATAAAGTAGATGCTCCAATGGGGATGCAAGAATAAAGAAAAAATGCACAGGCATTTAGGCTACTAAGAGAAAAACAGAGGCCAGCATAGGCCTAAAGCACTGTCTAAATCAGGGAAATTAAACTTATGGCCCACGGGCCATGGTTGGCTCACCGAGGGCTTTAATTAGGCCTGCGGCTCTTTTCTCTCCCTCCTCCCTTTCTTGTCATCACCCTTTGAAGCTCAGACGCTGCTGAAGTTTCCACATCCTTTTGCTTTGTCTTTGCCTGCTTCAGCAGGAAGCTCTTCTGAGCCTGCAAAGCTGCAACAAAAATGCAGAATGGATTTTCCATTAAGGTCTCTGCACTGATAGCTGGACTCAGAGACTTCAATACAAAATCCATTCCATGTTTTCTTTGCAACTTTGTCTGTGCTGCAATGTATTTCAATGAAATGCAGCTCAAGTAGTTTCACTTCCTAGCATTTGTATGGCAATTGAAGCTGTTACTTGTTGGAGTTGTGTCCTTGCAAATAAAGGGTTAATGCTTTGAGCCAGCTTGTCTCTGCTGAATGGACCTGAGAACTGGTGTTTAGTGAATACTCTAACCTGGGAACCCACAGCCAAAGGAGGATATTACATTGGACAGCCACTGCCAATCTGAGTAGACTGCGGGGTGGGGGTAAGAAGCTTGCAGAGCCCATCCACTTCATGTTTTCCTAGGCTCAGAGCATTATATATTTTTTAGTTTCTGCTGTGATCCTTGTGCATTTTCTTAATGTTTTATTTTTAAAATTGCATTGCCAAATCTCACTATTCCCAACCTTTCAATTTTAAGCAAAATATCATAAGAGTTTTAAGCATGGTTGTATTTTAAGTAAAAAAAAAAATCTTTAATTGTGTTTGCCTGTATCCTTTATAAAGTTTATATCTCCGCTACTACCTGGCATTACATTTTATGACATGCATGGCCCAGCCCCACAAAGTCCCATTTATGTCAGATCTGGCCCTTGTCACAAATGAGTTTGACATCCCTGGTTTAAATTTTCTATTTCTCCTCTGTGAGGGAGGAGAAGCAAGCAGAGCATGAGCTAACCTAAAGAATCAAGAATTACCCATGTCATCACTGCTAAGAATGTGACTCACTCTTAGGCTAGCAAGTTCATAGGATGTTAGCTGTTTATCTTCTGCAGGCATGGCTAGGCTACCAGTATCAGTCACAAAGCTGCTCAGTTCAAGGAAGTTCCTGGCCAAGATGTAGTTGGAAGTTCCTGGCTTGTAAATGCCACAACGGTCTGTCTGCAAACTGCCCGACTCAAAAACAAAATGCCTACAGAAGGGAGTAAAGGGAAAGGGCTCTTTCTCTGCTGTTTCCCTCCGGTTCACAGGTCTGTGCTTGTTATGTCAAACAGCAAAGCTCAAATCAACCTTTGGGCAAGCTGTAAGGATGTCATGCTCACCACAGAAATATGAATGAAGCGTTAGACTGAAGCACAAACCGTGGAGGTTTCTGAATAGGGTTGCCAGCCCCCCACTGGAGGTGGAGGATCCCCCCACCCTGGGCCCCATCCCCTGTCACTGATCAGCTGGTCAACGGGGGGACTTACTAGGAGCAGGAAGGAGGCCCAGGCTACAGCACTGGCAATGCCACTTCGAGCATATACCAGAAGTGATGTTATCACACTGGCAATATCTGGGTGTTGCTCTGGCATTTGGGCAAAAACTCAATGATAGAAGCAATTATATTTTTTTCCCAAATCCTAGAGTGTTGTCAGGACATCCCAAAGTGATGACATCACTGCCATTACATGTTATAAGGCAGGGTTTCCACAAACTTTTCTTTCCCGTGGCCCGGTTATTTTTACACTTCTCCTTCGTGGCCCACTAAAATTTGGGATTGAAGCCAGGAGACTTTGGGGGTGGAGCCGGGAGACAGGAATGATGTCATTTCCTGTGGTGTCAAGGATCTAGTGATGTCACTTCTGGGGCACACTGAACCAAAACTCCACCTTTTCCTGTTATGTCACTTCCAGGGCACTCCCCCAAACCTGCCTCTTCTTCGGAAACAAATTCATTTTCAGAAAAATCTCTCTGAAACTTATGCTGAGCCATAAGTTTCTCTTTTCACCTCCATACCTGCATTCACCTATCTGTTTGTGTATTCTTCTCCAGCTTGCAAACACTCCTAATGCTCATGTTCAATTGTCTGCACTGCCTACACATCCTTTCCTCAACAGCACTGGTCAGTTGGGAGTGCTGTTTCCATTGCCATCAGGAATGCCAGCACTGTGTATCACCCACACTGGGCCCTGGCAGCTCCTCTACCTCAAAATATGCTGACACATTTAGTAGGCCCTTCCTTCAGCTGCTACTGCTGGAACCCTGCCTCAAGCTACAACCAAGCTTGCTTGGTTTCAAGAAAATCTTTCGATAGCTATTTTTCATACTTTTCTTTGGTTGAAACATCAGACTTTGGAACAAAGTGTCAAAGGAGAGAAAAAGCCCACATGATGTTCATGAGAAATATGCAGATCAGCTCAGATGAATGACCATTTAAAATGGTGAGAGAAGCTCTGTGTACATGTTCTGTGTGCATAACATTGAACACACTGAAAATAGAGAGCATAAATGGTCCACTAGTCTTGCCTGCACATGCATTAACAAAATATCATCATACAGATTCTGTTGCACTGTTACTGAGAGCTACTGGCTGATAAAATGGAGTACCCCAGTGCCTAGAGAGAGAGTAGGTCTCCTATTTCTGTTAAACAAAATGGAGTCCGACCAAAAACAGGCCAAGAAAACACTCCATCTAAAAAGGTGGAGTGGACCAGAGCTTGTTCTGGTTGGTGCCTGAATTCTGTCTCTCAGTGTAGTCTCACCTATTTCCCCCCCCCCCGACACCTCCGCCCAAACAGGATGCATAATAACATGAGAACTGCTGTTAAGTATTGTTCACACCCTAATCCTCAGCTACTGATCAATCAGCCATCTCCTTGGCTCTTCCTGCAACTCAGTTTCTCTTTGTTTACTGCTATGATAATGTCTGACATCTGGGCAGATTCTTTGTCTTCTATGCTGGCCTCTCCCCAGGGTTATCTTTGCTGAACTGCTCAAACCATTCACACATCCTGACCTTTTGAAACCTATTGGAAGGACATTACTAAATCAGCCCCACTATTGTTACCTGAAGATCCATCCAGGTGACTAGAGTTTGCTCTACTCATTGGCTTAAGGTGGGCACCCAATCAGATACCCAGAATAGACTAACCACTGCCCACCACACGAGCCAGCACCTTTTCTGGGTTGGTCTCACCCCCTCCGAAGATTACATACAGGACTGCAAGCCATACTGGCTCTCTCTCTCTCTTCCTGCCTGCATACCATGTAACCAGATTGTCCCCCCTCCATTACCCTAAGTAAAGGGGGGGGGGTCTCTTAGTCATGGCACATGGACATGCATGCCTTCATCTTCAAGGTCCCAAATGGACCTCTGCACACCTGGAAAGGTAGTATGCCCTGTGTGTCTTCCCTCTGACGCTGCTATATCTCACCTCTTTATTTCTTAGGTCTCGTGTGTGTGCTTATATTATTTATGTGTAAAGGAATAATTGTATCGCAACACCTACATTTATTTTGAGTAAAACATTATAAAATACAATTGCTTGGACTATTCTTGGCCGAAAACCTGAACTCCGTATTATTGAAAGCAAAGATCTTTACTCCTAATTCGCTCTATCAAGTCTCTTAGCTAATTTCCCCATTCAAAATAATGCTACATATAGGGCCTCGCTCTGCTTTTCTAGCATTCTCAATTGTCCAGAGGAAGCCTACATAGATACAGTTTGTATTTGTATATGTGGTGATGGAGTTGGGTCAGAGGTTAAATAGATTACCTTGGACCCTCAGGAGATGGGAGGTGTGAGGGAGGAGAAAGGGGAGGCTTTGCAGTGACCCTAAGGGCTGGACTTCTGCAATAGCCAATAGCAAGTTAATTGGTGGCACCTAATTGGGTGCCCATGACTGACCAATGAACAAGCTTGCTCCAGGAGTACCTGGTTGGACTTTCAGGTTGCAATGGACCAGGGTGAGGCTCCAAAATGGGGGAAAGAATGGGGGAAATTACTGGGTGGAGGTGTGCTTGAGTTTACCAAACTTATCTAAAAAGGTGACAATAGATGGCCAAATTGCTACCTAAGGTAACACCCGGTTTACACAAAGGAACTTGGCTCTGGCTGAAGATGGTCTTCCTCTTGTTCAGTCTTCTTCTTGGCACCAGTCTTTGTCTTGAGTTCCGCTAGACGAAGGCTTAGGCGGTCTGGCAGGATCCACGCCTAAGGTACAGTTTGTATTTGTATATGTTCTGATGTGAAAACATAAGTAGGGAGCAGGGCCAGTGGATACACTCCCACACCTGATTCTGCACATATTCAGTGTACAGACATAATGTGCATATAAGGCTAGTGTTGCCCAAGACCCTTTCCCAAAGCTTCTGCACAATTGGAGGCCTGAGGAAATCCACCTTTTGATACTAAACCAGAGATTCCTTATCATGGAATGTATCAGCTCAGCCACTTGCAAGAGAAGTAGCCTGACTACCTTGAGAACTTTGAAACATGCTAATCATGGTTCTTCTCTGTGACCCTCCAAAATTCCCCATATTCCAGCAACTTATGCTTGTAAAACATTATCTCCCCCTGTTGGAATACAAGTTATGCACATTTCAGACATTATAGAGTTAACTGTTTGTTTACCTGAAAGAGACAATTATGTATTGTAGCTTAAACCCAATTAGGGACTGACTCTTCTAAGCCTGGGAAACATGTAAACATTGCATTGGTCAGATAGCACATTAGGTGTGAAAAGCTTTGATCTTGTATGAAAGCTGAATAGCCTGTCTTTCTGTCCCAAATGCTTTCTGGGAAGAAGTCTAACAAAGCGTTATAAAACCATAGCCATGTAGAGATCAGACGTAGTTAGACAAGCTGGTAAGCTAAGTTGTATTTCTTTTATCCCAAGTACCTTTTCCTGATGCTTTTCTAGTAAACTTTATCTCTTTTACTAAGCTTAAGCCTCAACTCCAATTATTGTCACTCCACATCTCTGAATTTAATTGTATTTCCCAACACCCCCCCCCTCCGACTCCTCAGGGATCTTCCTTACAACAGCGACTTTGCTCAAAACCTAATCAAATGCCTTGTCAGAACATCAATCCATCTCCTGACCTATTATTGTCAGGTATTAATCATACCTGTCACACAGGTAATTCAATTGCCACAGTCAGAGCCATCTCCCTCTTTCATTACTAAACTCATTACTAAACCTAGCACATTCCCCTATAGCACCTCCCATAAAAGAAATATCAGATCTTTCAATGACAGCTCGGGTACAATTTCCCCCATGAGGACAAAGATCCTAATATTATTCCTATCACAGAATTACCCAATGAGAATCTGGCCCAATAGCAGTACAGAACGTAATATTGCCCCCATCACAACAACCCCACAAAGCACTCCTGCCTAACACAAGGAGAATTTTAAAAGGTCTTTAAAGCCCTGCCATCTTGTAGCTGGTTCTGTTCGCAAACCTTCTCTGCTGCTACCATGAAGCCACTGGATTCCCTCTTCAAGACCATACGACTTCATTTCTCCCATTCCACCTTCCCAATTCAAACCCACTCTCCACATCATTCTTTCTATCCTTACTCCTTAACTTTATCCCCCATGACTTTCAGCCAGTTAGTCTCCTAGCCTGTCAGTCTGCAGAGCGCCCTCTCACCTGGCTAGAGTCCTTCCTTTAATTTTGAAATCTGTTCCCAGTTCATCCTTTCATATATTCAAGTCAGCCCCACACTGTCTCTAGTCCTAGAGACTATTCTTCTCTGGACTATCCACATGAGAAAAACAAAATTTCACTGTGTTAAAATTTCTACAACTGAACACTAGACTTTTGCAAAAGTAAATGGCTGTTTGCCTTGCAACCAGCAAATTGCTTCGGTATTTTATCAGTGAACAATTCAGTTTCACTGCCTTGTGTTGCTATCATTTCACTTTTCTTTGCTACTCTGTACAATAAAGTTATCTTTGGGTTAAGCACCTGTCTCCCCTCTCATCTTCCCTGGAGGCTTATTTGTGCCAGAGGCTGAGTATACAATAGCTTCAAAAGATTGCCTGGGTTCCATGTCTCTTTCTATACACATAGAAGATGCCTTTTGATGTATGCCCAGTCACTAAGAATGATTTGGATAACACTAGTATAGAAAGTACATGAGCTGAAGTTATGTGCATGTATATTTAGATGTATGGTATATAAAAACAAAGCGTGCCTGTTGTGGGATTAAATGTGTTTATATAGGAATGGTCATGTGAATAATGGTGAATTAGAAAAACAGACACAGTCTAGATTGAATCAGTATTTAGGATTGTCATCTCACTATAACTGTGATTATCTTGCTGAAACCTTGTGTGTGTCAAGTAGTTTAGCACAGCTAGGGAATGGTCTATCTATTTTTTCCCCTGAATTTTACATAATTACTTTCCCTTGGTACTTCCCTGCATTTCATGGTCCATAGGATCCTGCTGTTTGCTTGGTTGTCTGTTTGTTTCAGAAATCCCACATAACATGACTACTTTATGGAGATCTACTTACAGCACTTGAAGAAGTAGGAAGTCCACAGAAAACTTATGCTGGAAAACATATTTAGTCTTTAAGATGCCACAAGACTCTTGTTTGCTTTAGATACAGCAAGGTATCTGTCAATGTTCAGAAGATGTTCGTTTGTCGGGGTGCATATAAGCACACAGCACATTTTTTCCCTCCTTAACACAGATCATCTAATCACTCCATCAACAAATACAAGTGTAATGTACAACACACTAGCAGATTAAAAAGATAAACCTCCCTTGCGTCAGGGATGACATCAATGTGCAATAAACACACTTCATTCTCAGCAGGCTTTTCAGAGAGAGGTACTTAACACAGCCGAGTGCCAGAATGAAACTAGCTTCTGGTGATTTTTTGTGTGAAGACTGATTACATCTACAGCA
Source organism: Heteronotia binoei (assembly GCF_032191835.1). Taxonomy (NCBI): domain Eukaryota; kingdom Metazoa; phylum Chordata; class Lepidosauria; order Squamata; family Gekkonidae; genus Heteronotia; species Heteronotia binoei. Next base: position 25,804,833 of record NC_083230.1, on the reverse strand, counting down.
TAACAGGATACTTTTAAAGGCATTATTTGATGAGAAATTATTTCCATAACTAAGTGGATTTCAAAAGAGATGCGTGAGACCAAAATCCTTCTTTCCCCCATGGTTTGGAATTTGTCTTGTAGAAAAGAGTACTGTTAAAGGCAAGTGTTTGGATGTTCATAATCAGGCATAAATAACCAGAAGCACATACCTGTTCAGTCTGCCATCCAGCTATTACTGCACATCTCACCAGCATATGAAAACCATGTGCATGAAAACCATGCAATCATATGTTTGAAGACTGAACTTGCTGTAATGAAGCAGAATGCACTATGCTTAGATTTAACAAGCAAGTAAAGACAAGTGGAAGCTCACAAGGACTTGCCGGAGGTATCTTATTTTCCCCTCCCTCACTATTTCCTCTTTCCCTTTCCTGAAAGCTCCCATAGAGTCTCATCTTTTCCTGCTTCCTTCTCTCTTTAGGGTTGCCAGCTCCAGACTGAAAAATTCCTGGAGTTTTGTTGTGGTGTTTTAGAAGGTGAGGTTTGGGGAGAGAAGCAACCTCAACGGTGCATAACACCATCCAGTCCTTCTTCCAAAGCAGCCATTTTCTCTGAGGAAGCAGCCATTTTCTCTGGCTATCAGTTGTACTTCTGGGTGATCTCCAGCCCTCATCCGGAGGTTAGGAACTGTGGAGGAAATAGCTGCTTTAATTTTTTTTTTTGAAAACAGGCATAGAGTTGGATCAAATCATCTTTCTCCTGTTGAAAAAGGCAAGATGAGTTCCCCATTGACCCCTTCCTCCCCCAAAACTGTCCTAGGTGCAATGGAGCCTGCGTTTTACAAAAGCTATGTGGGATTTGGGGTTAGTACAGACAGGAATAAGGTGGCTGGCTGGAAATGATGACTAGATCCAACCCATATGACTGAAACCGTATGTTATACCGACTTCAGATAATCTTAACTTTGGACCAAGGGCATCAGTAATTACACTTATAATATCCTATATCTTGATTCATCTCTAACCTGACAAGGGAAATCCAGGTGGGCAGCTGTGTTGATCTGAAGCAATAGAACAAAATTGGAGTCCAGTAGCACCTTTAAGACCAACAAAGTTTAATTCAGAATGTAAGGTTTCATATATATGCATACTTCATCAGTCAATGGAATGAGGTACAGTGAGCAGAGCTACATATAGCTGTGGGCAGTGGTTGAGCATGCAAAGTAGTACAAAGTTAGAATCCAATAAGAAAAATGTTTAATCACCCAAAGGGTGATTAACATGTGGAATTCACTGCCACAGGAGGTAGTGGCGGCCACAAGCATGGCCACCTTCAAGAGGGGTTTAGATAAAAATATGGAGCAGAGGTCCATCAGTGGCTATTAGCCACAGTGTGTGTGTATATATATATATATATAAAAATTTTGGCCACTGTGTGACACAGAGTATTGGACTAGATGGGCCATTGGCCTGATCCAACATGGCTTCTCTTATGTTCTTAAAATAACAAATTGAAAGAGCACCATTTGTGTGGGATAACAACAACGGCAGTAAACAACAAAGTCAGTAAACATGTCAAAATTGGAGAGTGGTGGTGAGAGTGTCACAAGGCAATAAATACACTGTCTGTTAATTGGTCTATTGCTCCTCCAGCCTGGGTTAAAATGAGAACATATTTTTCTCACAAGTGTCCCTGTCCACTTAATTTACTTTTTAACATATAGCATGCATTACAAACATCATTCAGGTTTGTCAATACAAAAAAGAATACATTAGAATATAGTGGGAGACGGGTTTAGCATATGTAATGAGATAAACAACCAATATCCCTTGTTTAAGTTTGTTGAAACAAAAAACCCCCATTGTTCTGATACACTATTCTAAAAGAGAAATACATTGGAATACTGTGGATGTATAGCTCTACTTGGTGAGCATGGGTCTAGCCAGGGCTTTTTTGGGTAGAATTTGCATAGTAAGGCCACACGCCCTGACACCAAGCCAGCTGGAACTGTGTTCCTGTGCATTCCTGCTAAAAAAAAAAGCCCTGGGCCTAACATATATAATGAGATAAGAGAGATGAGAAGCCAATATCCCTGTTCAGTCATATGAACATATGAAGCTGCCTTATACTGAATCAGACCCTTGGTCCATCAAAGTCAGTATTGTCTTCTCAGACTGGCAGCGGCTCTCCAGGGTCTCAAGATGAGGCTTTTCACACCTATTTGCCTGGACCCTTTTAGTTGGAGATGCCGGGGATTGAACCTGGGACCTTCTGCTTACCAAGCAGATGCTCTATCACTGAGCCACTGTCCCTCCCCTGGGGAGGTGTTTGTTCCAAGTTTCATAATAATTTGTAATCCAGCAATTTCCCTCCCCATTCTGTCCTTGAAGTTCCTTTGCAGTAAAACAGCTACTTTGAGGTCACTTACTGGATGTTCTGGATGTGTTGTTTACTGCCTTTGTTGTTGTCCAAGGCAAATGCTATCCAGACCAAACCTGGTATTCTTTCAGTTTGTTAATTTCAACATTTTGCCATTGGATTCTAACTTTGTACTGCTTTGCATGCTTAACCACTACCCACCAGCTATATGCGGCATTTCTCGCTATACCCATTTCATTGTCTGATGAAGTGTGCATGCACACAAAAGCTTGCATTCTGAATAAAACTTTAGAATCATAGAGTTGGAAGGGATCCTGGGGTCCTTTAGTCCAACCCCCTGCACAATGTTGGAAATTCACAAATACGCCACCCCTCCCATATTCACAGGATCAGTATTGCTGTCAGATGGCCGTCTAGCCTTTGTTTAAAAACCTCCAAGGAAGGAGTGCCCACTACCTCCCGTGGAAGCCTGTTCTACTGAGGAACTGATTTAATTGTCAGGAAGTTCTTCCTAATGTTGAGCCGGAAACTCTTCTGATTTAATTTCAACCCACTGGTTCCAGTCCTACCTTCTGGGGCAACAGAAAACAATTCCGCGTCATCCGCTTTATGGTAGCCCTTCAACTACTTGAAGATGGTGATCATATCACCTCTAAGCTGCCTCCTCTCCAAGCTAAACACCCAGCTCCTTCAACATTTCTTGATAGGACTTGATCTCCAGACCCCTCACCATCTTTGTCACCCTCCTCTGGACATGTTCCAGCTTGTCTATATCCTTCTTAAACTGTGGTGCCAAAAAACTGAACACAATACTCCAGGTGAGGTTTTACCAGAGCAGAGTAAAGCGATACCATCGTTTCACGTTATCTGGACACTATACTTCTGTTAATACAGCCCAGAATTGCATTTGCCTTTTTAGCTACCACATCACACTGTTCTCATGTTCAGCGTATGATCCACAAAGACCCCAGATCAGGAGTGTCGAACATGCAGCCTGGGAGCCGAATCAGGCCCCTGGATGGCTCCTATCAGGCCCCCGAGCAACTGACTGTCATCTGCTTCCTTCTCGCTCTCTCTTGCTTCCTTCTGCATCACAGCTTGCTTTGCCAGACTTGCTCAATCACACAGGAGCTACTGAGCAAGGCCTCTATTTTCTCCATTGGCCGAGGCTCCTCCTTTGGGGAGGAGGAGGAGGAGCTTGCTTTGCCAGGCTCTCTCAATTGCACAGCAGAGAGAACCTCTCTTCCTTCTATTGGCTGAGGCTCCTCCCCCTCCTGGTCCCCTGGGTAAGGAAGGAAAGAGTCAGAGCTTCCTTTGCCCTGTTCCCTGGATCCCATGGGAGAGATACAAAGAAAGCACCTTTAAGACCAACTAGTGGCATTTTAAGCATGTTTTAAGGTTTAAATCTTTAATTGTGTTTGTCTGTGTCCCTCATAAAGTTTATATCTCTGCTACCTGGCATTACATTTTATGACACAGATGGCCCAACCCAACAAGGTCTTGTTTTTGTCAGATCTGGCCCTCATAACAAATGAGATTGACACCCCTGTCCTAGATCCTTTTTTGCACATAGTATTGTCAAGACAAGTCTGCCCCCATCCTATAATTATGCATTGGATTTTTCCTACCTAAATGCAGAACTCTACCTAAATGCAGAAGAGAGCCAGTTTGGTGTAGTGGTTAAGTGTGCGGACTCTTATCTGGGAGAACTGGGTTTGATTCCCCACTCCTCCACTTGCACCTGCTGGAATGGCCTTGGGTTAGCCATAGCTATCGCAGGACTTGTCCTTGAAAGGGCAGCTGCTGTGAGAGCCCTCTCAGTCCCACCCACCTCACAGAATGTCTGTTGTGGGGGGAGAAGATAAAGGAGATTGTGAGCCGCTCTGAGTCTCTGATTCAGGGAGAAGGGCGGGGTATAAATCTGCAATTCTTCTCTATATTTATTCTTGTTAAAATTAATCTAATCGATTTCACCCCAGTTTTCCAGCCTGTCAAGATCATTCTGTATTGTATTTGCAACCCCTTTGTTGGTCTTAAAGGTGCTACTGGATTCCAATTTTGTGCTACTGGTGGGAAGTCACTGAATTATATATATCCAAGACTAAGATCTGTTATTAGTCAGTTTAAAACCCTGCAATGTGATGTTTAAGTTTATTCACTCTAATCTAACTTACCTTGCATTTGTTGGCATTAATAACTTTTTTTTTCTCCTGTATCATGAATGGATACAGTGAGTACTAAGTTTATGCAGAGTATGGGTTTACAGAAAGAAATACTTTACATTCAGATTTCCAATGGGCAGCAACCTAAACCAAAATGAAGCATATCTCCTTCCCTGCCCACTGTAGTCTGTTGGTCCAGCAGACCACATCAAATCTTTATTATATTCTAAGCATAATATACACTTACTCAGCATAGATTTTATGGTTGAATAAGAGTAAGTTCATTCATAAAAGGATGAGTTCCAGGGGAGGAGAGGAGGGGAGAGAACTTCAGATAGATCTAAAGATGTCTATATGGTTTCACTACTGACTCTTTGCCTCCCTGCTGATAGGTCCCCCATGGTACTTACGGTTCTGATTTCCTCTTCAGTAATCTGCTCTCTCTTTAATATTAAAATCTGCTTCTAATAGTTTTTCTCTCTACTGTCCTACCTGGCGTTTCTGGTATAAAGTGCATTTAAAAAAAAAAAAGGCATGAAACAAGACTGTGGTCTGTTTCAGTCACTACAGTTTTGCTGTGCTCACATGGGGTTTAATTTGAGACTGCCCATATGGCTAAATGGGTGTTCACACACTGAAACATGGCAGCCATTGTGCCATATTGTGCTGCTGAAAAGCATGGCAAAGACTCACCTCTGCCGATGTCTGTGGTACAGGAGATGGGGTCGAGGCAGGAAAGAGGCTTGTCTGGCCGCAAGGTGTCCTCAGGGCTATGCTGGGTAGGGCAAGCCTGGTTTCTCCACCATGTGCAATGTCAGGTGGTAGATCAGAGGATGAGTGCATTAGTGGTGCATGTGCAGAGTGCAAAACAGAGAACTGCTTAAGATTAGACTCTGGGAAGAAGTTGAGCCACACACCAGCACCTAGTATAAAAGTAGTGTATTTACAAACTATATACAACTAGTGCGGTGAATAACATTAAACTGAGTGACAAAGTGCTACGCCAGGAACCAACTCTCGACTGAGAGAAATACTGTCTGGCACAGTAGTCCTTATATATACAGCTTAGCCAATCACGGCAGTCCATACAGTTGCTGACTTCAGCAGGTGCTTTCCCCTGGTAACAGTCCGGCCAGAACTGGCTCACTCCCAAGGTTGATCTGACCTGACCTGTCAGATGCTGTCACTGTAGATCCACCTGCTGCTTCATTCTTCTGTCATGCTGTGGACAGAGGACTTTATACACTGACAGAGTGCAGGCAGTTGGAGCCCAAGGACTTCTTAAGCATGCCCATATGGTTTCTCACCCTCTGTTCTTGATTCGCTGACTTTCTTGGCTCACTGTCTTCTTTGTGCTCCCATCCTCATATTTTGGTCATGAGTCGCCTTAGTTATGCTTTAGTGTCACAGCCTGGCAGTTTGGACATTGGGACAGATCCTTTTTGGGGGGAGGCTGTGCCTGCACGCCTGTCTCCTCCATTTTCGGGGCTCCCATAAGGGGTCTTGGGGTGTGGAGCCACTCAGCCTCATGCCTAGGCAGGGGCTGCTGGCTGACTTATACCGCCAGGTGGCAAGAGCACCAGGTAGAGGCTGATGCTCACATGTGTCTTGTCAGAGTACACAGTCATCAGACCACAGCTAGAGCTGCAATGATCTGTAAGGGGGAAGAGTATAATGACTCAGCACTAAGCTGCTTGGATAATGAACTGTGCTGAACTGTATAAATGTAATGTAGCCCAGTGCTATGTGTGGTGGATGGATGGTGGTTGTATATGGTTGTATATGCGGAGCACTTTGTTAGTCTGTGTAAATATCTGTAAATAAATAGTGTATATAGTGCGGGGGGGAGGGGGGTGGGCTACCTCTTGGGTATCCTGCCCCCCCAGGGAAAGTGTATGCGCAATGCATAGCCTCTCCTTTCCCAGTGTAGTGAACGCCGCGTGGGGAAAGTGATTGCGGCAGATGACAGAGTCTACATATTGCTAGTTCAGTGGATTCACAGGAGCCATCTCTGGGCCTTTGTTTTTCCATCAATAAATGAGAACTTTTGCTTTACAATATATATTGTATGTAGAAATTGCACATAAAACCGTATCAACTCTACACAATACAAATATGTCCACAAACCCAAATTGGGGGGAGGGAAAGAAAATTTTCACAAAAATTTAAAGGAATAAATTAATTGGAAACATTCACTCATCCCTATAAAAATAAACTCTCTCTTAAATCAACAACTATATTATATCTCCCATGTCCTATCTCATATTGGCCCTTTTCATACTTACCAGTGGAAACCGGAAGGGAATCGGTATTGTGCCGCCTTGCAGTAATCCGAAACAGGGATGGGAGTTTTCAGAAACATGGTTTTTTTCCCGGTAGGGTTCCATGATTGAAGTGAGCCATCTCACACTGTTCCACTTTTATCTCACTTCCACCAGCTGTTTTCACGCCCTTTTTTACCCACCGGCGTGCGATCTCCAGCTTTTTTTTTTCTGGAACGTCTTTTAAGATCACTATGGTGCTATAGCACTATAGCGACATCTCACAACAGCACCACCATAGGGATAGCTGGGCTCCATTGAGATGCCAGAGATTGCTGCCGCTGAAACTTGGTAATGGGTGCCCCATTGGATACACAGTTCAAGCGGGAGATCAGAGCACCAGGCATTGGTCTGTCACCTGTTGCTATCACTTCCATGCCCACACGGGAGTCAGGGGAATGTGATTGGTTTTTAGGTGACTCTGAGGCACATTTTTTGGGGGGCAACCTGGAGAGGGGTTGCCTATAGGGCAGTAGGTTTCGGTGGGAGAACAGACCAACAGTGATTGGTGAGACAGATGTTGCTAACTCAGTCTGATGTGCACCCATCCATGCCCACAGTCCTGCCATGGTCTGATAGCTGATCACCCAGAAAGGTGATGGCAGACAGCCTTCTTGACTTAACGCTTCCTTCCCCCTTTAGTATTCTATGAAGCTCCTTATAAAAGGGGCATGTGACTTTTTTATTTCCAGGATTGGAATTATGTGCAATTACCTGCCTGTATTCTGCTCTCAGACTTTTGGTTTTACTCCTACATTCCTCTGCTGTCCTGTCATGGCCACATTTGGCCATCTCTGCTGAGACTTTTTGATAGCAAGCATAATTCCTATGGGATGTCTGCAGAGCTTCTTGGATTTCATCATCTCCCCATACTGCTAGGAGATCCAGAATCTCTTGCTCACCAAGCTACACCTCTTGACCCACTCATCCTCCTCACAATTCCTGACAAGCCACTCACCAACCTATTAAACCGGACAATCCGCTCACCAACTACAACCCACAGAAATCTGTGGCTTCCCCCCCCTGACATTTATACCTGCTGCAGCTTGGCACAAGTCACTTTCCAGCCAATAGCCTGTGGGCATGGATGGGTGCACATTAGGCTGAGTTAGCAACATGGGCACAGTTGCTGCATGGGCACCCTTTGATCCATAGCTACATCCCATTCCCCTCACACTGACCAGATCTGGTTTTTTGGAGATCCAGTTGCCACCAGGGGAATGGGAGGTAGCCGTGGATCAAAAGGCACACATGCAGCAACTTGATCTGGCTCAAGCAGAAGTCCAGGGGCAGAGCAAATACTGATGAGGAATCAGTCTGAGTAAATTTGTGATAAACCAGAAACATTTTAATGTGACAAACAACAAGATCTGTAATGGTTAGCATTTTTGAAATAAGACTTAACCATTTTTGAGTGACTTCTCTTCGTTATCATTTTGAGTAAGTATAAGCATTATTGGTGCCCCACGAAATGAAAATTTTGGCTATACGCCTCACTAAACAAAAAAATCCGTACTGCCCTGCCAGTCACATTTTCTCAGTAACATGCCTCACAATGTTGCTGTGAATATAAAATGGAGTCAGTGGAACCATGGATTTAGACACGCTCAGTTCCATTTGCACCCAAAACGGTATTTTCTCAGTATCTCTTGTTTCTTCTTCCAAGTATCTCTTTCTTAAATCTAAGAGCCAATCCTGGTTTTCTTCCTCTTCATTGGAGTATAAGGTTCTTCAGAAGAACCCAGAGGGCATCACTTTGAGAAACAGTTGTCTCCATTATAGGAGGATAATTCATTAAACCCATAGACTCATAAAGTGAAGGGTAATTTGTACATCATAGTCACCACTCTCCACATATTGGCTCTTGAATCATCTGTTATTGAATAGTAAGTTCTTTATTGGTGGGAATTTGGCCCACAACAGAAGTGTCTTTTTTCAAGCAGCCACAGACTCCAGAAGGATTCTTGAACTATCACTGAGAAAATCATCCCACATCTGCTATAAACATTGGTAGGCAGAACTCCTACCCAAGCAGTGATCTTGGGTGGCCTTCATGTGGCAATAGTAACTTCTAAACCTACAAATTTATCTTTTTGTTGACTAAGTGCTTTAAAGTTTCTGTGGTTGAGGCTGCCTTCGTAACTGTAGGCCATGCCCACAAAATAATAGTCTTGATTGTGGTTGCTTCTTTAGTTACAGCCAGAATGTAAATACAACAAATGGGACAGTTGCCTTCTACTGTGTGTTTACATCTTCTCCAGGCAAGATTAATTCTTTGTAATTGACTGCAGATGCAAACTTGGATGTTGGAAATATGTGTATCTGTATGTCCTTTGCCATGTTCTAACGTTCCAGTCATTATAGGGTTAACACTGTGCCTGATTTCCTATTGTCTGCATGACCTAGGAAGAAGATACTGACTGCTGTCAATCAAGGTCTAGAAGTGGGAAAACCTGTTTTGTTTGTTTGGTCAGTTAGTCAGGTGACTTCCTTTGTTCAGGCAGAGAGGTCAAGAAGAAGGAGGAAGTAGTCTTCCATTAAGCACATGATCTTCTAGTGTAAGCATGTAGTTCTATAGTGTTTTATTTATTTTTATTTTATTTATTTTATTTTATGATTTATATCCCGCCCTTCCCACAAGTGGCTCAGGGCGGCTCACAACAAGTAATTGAACATAATTTAAACTAGCATTTAAAATATAAAGATTTAAAACGTTCAAGAAATTAAAACCTAAAAACATTAAACAGTACAGCAATGTGCATAACAGAGCTACATGGTAAAGCTACCTATCATTTCCCGTATCAGTTAGATGTAGACTAGGTGTAAGCTAGCCGGAAGAGGGTTGTCTTACAGGCCCTGCGGAACTGAATAAGGTCCCGCAGGGCCCTCACCTCCTCCGGCAGCTGATTCCACCTTGTAGGGGCCATAACAGAGAAGGCTGAATAGAGAAGGCTAGTTGATTTTAGGCGGGAGAAGGCTAGTTGATTTTAACAGAGAAGGCTAGTTGATTTTAGGCGGGCTTCTTTTGGCCCAGGGATAGCAAGAAGATTTTGAGTTCCCGACCTCAGTACTCTCTGGGGAACAGAGAGTGTTTGTTATTTTCACCTCCCAGTACCCTTTCCCTGTAGAAATAAATATGTTTTTGCTTTTTTCATGTTAAATGCCTCTCAATGATTATTTGATCCAGTGATCCATCGAACTGTTTGAGATAAAGAAATAGAATTTCAAACAGAATTCCCTAACATTGGAAAGGGGAGGATTTTTTCTGAAGGGCTTTGGGGAACTGCCCTTTTTCATGGGTCCAAGGGCTGCAGTCTGATGGTGGTAGCTGATGGTGGTAGCAGTGACTGTAAGGAAATCTGAGTCATCATGTAACAATGCCACAAACAATACTTCAGAAATTACCCTCACACAAGATTAAAATTGTATATGCTGGCATTCTCATTATCTGTAAGAAAAAAAGACCAGGCTTTTGTTTGCCACACAAATGATAGTTATTCCATTAACAAAGTGTCACAGCTGGGGCCGGGTCAGGCAAAGTCCAGAGGCAGTCCGAGGTCTGTAGCCAGTAAGCAGGAGGGTCCGAGGCGCCAAATCCGAATCACTGTAGAAGTATCGCAGGTCTGAGGTCCAGAAGCCGAGGTCAGGGAGTCCAGAAGTCCAAAGCCAAAGTCAGGGAGTCAGGAACCAAAGTCAAGCCAGAGTGGATGCTAGAATGTCAGGGGGATGACTAGTTGCTTCCACAAAGCCTCCTCCCAAAGCCCACAGTTATATAGCCCTCTGCTGGCTGTTGCCTGTTTGGGCTAATTGCTGGCTCAGGGAGGCAGCCAGGATCCTGTTACCACTCAAGCATCCTTGCTCTTAGAAGGGCCAGAATCCTCTCAGAACTCAGGGCTCAGGGAGCGTCTTGCTTGTGAGCGTGCCGCCCTCCTCCGATCCCTGAGGTCCTGCCGGAGGCGGTCACGCACACGAGCCACCCGAGAGGGCGAGGCAGGGGGGCTGGGATCTTCTCCAGCAGGAGGCAGGGGCACTGGTGCAGGTGGCAGGGGCACAGTTTCCGCATCAGACTCAACTTCCTCTGAAGGGTCCCCAGCACCCATGACACTATCCCCCCCCCCAGGGCCCCCCTCCGTCGAGGGACCTGGAAGGTCGGGGTGGTCGTTGTGAAACCGGTGCACCAAGTCCGGGGCATGAAGATTGTCCTCGGGCTCCCAAGACCGGTCTTCTGGGCCGTATCCCTCCCAGTCCACCAGGTACTGGAGGCCTCCACGATGGTACCGGGAGTCCAGGATCTGGCGCACCTCGTATTCTTCTTCATCATCCACCAACACCGGTGGTGGCGGCGGTGGGCAAGGAGGCCGAGCTGGGTCAGGGGGTGCAGCTGGAACAAGGAGGGAGCGATGGAACACCGGGTGAACGCGGAGATGGGGTGGCAACTGGAGCCTGAAGGCGACAGGGTTTATTTGGTCCGTGACGGGGTAGGGGCCAATGAACCGCGCATCCAGCTTGTGAGACCGACCAGGCCAACGCAGGTGGCGAGTTGAGAGCCACACCTGATCCCCTGGCTGGATTGGGGGGCCCTCCTGCCTCTTCCGGTCCGCAGCCAGTTTGTAGGCTTCCTTGGCCCGCTGTAGCTGCTCCCGAAGCAAGTCTTGGCTGGCGCGGAGTTCTTGCAGGTAGGCCTCGACGGCGGGGACATTCGTGGGTGGCAGGATCGCCGGGAAGAACCGAGGGTGGTACCCGTAGGTTGCAGCAAACGGGGTCATTTGGGTGGACGAGTGGACCGCGTTGTTGTATGCAAACTCCGCTAGAGGCAACAGAGTGGTCCAGTCGTCCTGCTGGTAGCAGGTGTAGCAGCGGAGATATTGCTCTAGCGTGGCATTGGTGCGCTCCGTCTGACCATCTGTCTGTGGGTGGTAGGCTGAGGACAGGTGCACTCGAGTACCCAGGCTGGAATGGAGGGCTTGCCAGAACCGAGAGGAGAACTGGGGGCCCCGGTCTGAGATCAGGTGGGCTGGGAGTCCGTGCAGACGAAAGATATGTTGAAGATAGAGCTGGGCTGTCTCCTGAGCTGTGGGAAGTTTCGGGCACGGAATGAAGTGGGGCATCTTGGTAAATAGGTCGACGACCACCAAGATGCAAGTCTGACCTTTGGATCATGGGAGTTCTGTAATGAAGTCCATCGAGATGGTATCCCAGGGTCCTGAGGTTGCGGGCAAGGGCTGTAACAACCCCGAGGGTTTGGCCGGGACGTCCTTGGCCCGCCGACAGACGTCACAGGAGCTGACATAACGGGCAACATCGGAGCGAACTCGTGGCCACCAGAATTCTCGCGTCAGCAAGTGGGTGGTCTTATGCTGTCCAAAGTGCCCGGCGGGTAACGAGTCGTGGGTCAGGCGTAGCACTTCTGCCCGCAAGGGCCCGGGCGGCACATAGAGGCGTTCGCGGTGTAGCAAGAGACCGCCTCAAGTTGTGAACTCGCCTGCCGAGTTGTCTTGGAGTGCCTGAAGGTGTTGCTGGACCCAGGGATCGTTGGCCTGGCTAGCACGAATGTCCTCCACTAGTGTGGGTGAAGTGGAGGTGGCTGCAAATACTGAGGGCGGCAGGATGGGAGCAGCGGGCGCGGCCTCAGTTGAAGCAGGGGCGTATTCCGGTTTCCGGGAGAGCGCATCTGCTTTCCGGTTCTGGGTATGGGGGATGTAGGAGATCCGGAAGTCAAAGCGAGAGAAGAATAGGGACCACCGGATCTGGCGCTGGTTGAGACAGCGGGTGGTCTGGAGGTGCTCTAAGTTCCGGTGGTCTGTGAGCACTTGAACAGGTGGCGAGCCCCTTCGAGGTAATGCCTCCAAACCTCAAAAGCCGCCTTGATCGCGAGCAACTCCCTCTCCCAGATGGTATAGTTCCTTTCCGCAGCCGTGAGCTGGCGCGAGTAATAGGCGCAGGGCTGGAGTGGCTGAGACGGCTCCTCGCGCTGGGACAGCACTGCTCCCAGGGCCACGTTGAAGGCATCAGCTTCCACCGTAAAGGGAAGCTGGGGGTCAGGGTATCTCAGGAGTGGGCCGGTGGCAAAACGGGTCTTCAGGGTGGAGAAGGCGTTATCGGCCTCTGGGGACCAGCAGAAGGGTTCTTTGGGGCGGAGTAGTTGAGTCAGGGGTGTTGTCAGGGAGGCATAGGCTGGGATGAATTGCCGATAGTAGTTGGCAAAACCAAGGAATCGCTGCAGGTCTTTGCGATTCTGAGGAGCCTGCCAGGTCAGGACCGCTTCTACTTTTTTCGGGTCCACGAGGATCCCTTGCGGGGACACAATGTGACCGAGGAACTCGACAGAGCGCAGGTCGAAGTCGCACTTCTCCAGCTTGGCGTAGAGGCCATGGGTTCGCAGGCGCTGCAGGACCTGGCGGACGTGCTCGGCGTGCTGGGCAGGATTGCGGGAGTAAATTAGGATGTCATCCAGGTATATGATTGCGAAGTGGTCGAGCAAATCCCGGAATATGTCGTTCATGAACCTCTGGAAGACAGCGGGGGCGTTGGTCAATCCAAAGGGCATCACCAGGTGCTCGTACTGCCCGTACCGGGTCCCAAATGCAGTCTTCCATTCGTCTCCGGGCCGTATGCGCACCAAATTGTACGCCCCACGGAGGTCCAGCTTGGTATAGATTTGGGCCCCCTTTAAGCGATCCAAGAGTTCAGGGATCAGTGGTAGAGGGTACCGGTCGCGGATGGTGATCTTGTTCAGGGCCCGGTAATCATTGCACAGCCGGAGCTCCCCACTTTTCTTCTTCACGAAGAGGACTGGAGCAGACAGGGGAGCGGTTGAGGGTCGGATGAAGCCGCGTTTCAGGTTCTTATCTAGGAAGTCTCGCAGAGCGGCCAACTCAGGCTCCGACATTGGGTACAGACGCCCCACCGGGAGTGGTGTCCCAGGTACCAAGTCAATGGCACAGTCATAGGGCCAGTGAGGGGGAAGCTGATCCGCTCCTGTCTCTTCGAAGACATCGGCGAAATCCGCATACTTCTGAGGGAGCTGAGGTCCACCACTCGGGATGCCAGCTGCCAGAGTGGTGGGAGGAGTCAGATGGGGGCATGGGTCTTGGAAACGTAGTTCCTGCTGGGCCCAGTCCACGATGGGGTTGTGCAGCTTCAGCCAGGAAAGGCCCAGAATCAGTGGGAAGCGAGGCATGCAGGCGACATTAAACTGCAGCTGTTCTTGGTGCTGCTGGACGTGGAAGGTGATGGGACAGGTCTCCTGGGTGACGGGCCCAGAACGGAGGAGGCGCCCATCAATAGCCTCCACCAGCGACGGAGTCTCTTTTGTCTGCACCGGGATCTGGTGCTGTTTTACAAAGGCGGCATCTATAAAACAGTGGGCTGCTCCCGAGTCCAGCATGGCATACACGAACAGCCAGCGTTCGTCAGGCAGACGGAGTTTGACTGGTAGCAGGAACGGGCCCGGGGTATCAGCCCGCTGTTCGGAGGACCCAGCTAGTCGCCCCAGGCTGGGGGGTCCACTTACGCCTGGGGCTGCCCTTTTGACGGCGGTGGCGGCGAAGGCCCGGGTATCCCATGCTTAGCAGGGCAGCCAGAGGCATAGTGGCCTGCCGTGCCGCAGTAGAGGCACAGATTCTGCGTGCGGCGTCTGGCCTTTTCCTCTGGGGTCAGGCGAGGTCGAGCAGCTCCAAGCCGCATAGGCTCATCCTCGGCGCTGGTACTCGCTGAGGATGGGCGAGGAGCCAAGTGGCACGGCGCAGGGAGCTGGCGCCCTCTGGTCTTGGCTTGGCGGCGACTTTCCAGGCGGCCATCGATGCGGAGGCAGAGGGTGATAAGTTGTTGGAGCGTGGGTGGTTGCTCCACCCTGGCCAGTTCATCCAGGACCTCCTCTGCCAACCCCTCAGTAAACTGGTCCATCTGGGCAGCCTCATTCCACGCCAAGTCCGGGGTCAGGAGCTTGAATTCTGTGGCATATTGAGCCACCGAGGAGTTGCCTTGTTTCAGTGCCCTGATCTTCCGGTTGGCTGTGGCTGCTTGGACTGGGCTAGAGAAAGCAGCAGACAGGTGGGCCTCAAACCCCTGGTAATTAGTTAGTAGGGGAGAGGACGCGATCAGCAAGGGTGTGGCCCATTTGGCTGCCTGCCCCTTTAACAGACTGATGATGAAACACACCTTTGTCTTGTCATTGAGGAAGTCCCGTGCTCTCAGTTCAAAGTACAGCCGACACTGTGCTAGGAAGGCAGGAAATTCTTCCACGGCACCCCCAAATCTGTCAGGTGGGGGAACTGGGCACTTGGCTGGAGCACTGGCCACAGGTTGTTGCTGCAAGTGCACTACTGCCTGTGTTAGCTGCTGTACCTGGGCTTGGAGTGCAGCCAGTAGTTCTGTGGTTTCACTTGCTTCAGCATCCATCCTGTGGAGTGGGTGTTTGTCAGGTGGAAACAATCTGTCACAGCTGGGGCCGGGTCAGGCAAAGTCCAGAGGCAGTCCGAGGTCTGTAGCCAGTAAGCAGGAGGGTCCGAGGCGCCAAATCCGAATCACTGTAGAAGTATCGCAGGTCTGATGTCCAGAAGCCGAGGTCAGGGAGTCCAGAAGTCCAAAGCCAAAGTCAGGGAGTCAGGAACCAAAGTCAAGCCGGAGTGGATGCTAGAATGTCAGGGAGATGACTAGTTGCTTCCACAAAGCCTCCTCCCAAAGCCCACAGTTATATAGCCCTCTGCTGGCTGTTGCCTGTTTGGGCTAATTGCTGGCTCAGGGAGGCAGCCAGGATCCTGTTACCACTCAAGCATCCTTGCTCTTAGAAGGGCCAGAATCCTCTCAGAACTCAGGGCTCAGGGAGCGTCTTGCTTGTGAGCGTGCCGCCCTCCTCCGATCCCTGAGGTCCTGCCGGAGGCGGTCACGCACACGAGCCACCCGAGAGGGCGAGGCAGGGGGGCTGGGATCTTCTCCAGCAGGAGGCAGGGGCACTGGTGCAGGTGGCAGGGGCACAGTTTCCGCATCAGACTCAACTTCCTCTGAAGGGTCCCCAGCACCCATGACACAAAGAAGATCTACAAGAAAAAGAGATTGGGCCCAGTCCTGGTTTTAATCCTCAATTCAGATGGTCTGCTTTGCTAATTTAGACTCCTACTGCAGAAAGCGGCAATAATTGATCAATAGCCTGGTTTCTTCCAAAGTTCATTTCTGAATCTCTGAAAACCCATGAGGCTTTGTGGCCTTCCAGCAATGTTACTGAGTACTCCGAGGGTTTTCCACAACCTTCTCACTGAACCCCATGCACTCCCCTAACAACTGCCTGTCCACTCCCAATTACCTGGCTGCTGCTGATTTGGCAAGCTGCAGTCAGGTGACCAGAAAATAATAGGGTGGAGTGAATGAAGTCTCCCCCACCAATATCTTGTGTAGTCCTGATGGTGCCTCAGAAGGTGCCAAAACATATTAACTTGAGAACATAAGGATAGAAGTCTCTCTTTCTCTCCTGCCAGCAGCAGAAAAGACAGTCAGTTTGGTTCTCAAAACACCATCAGTTATGATTGCCTATTTTGCAGAAGCCTAAAGTGGAGTTTCAACACACTGATGTATCTATAGCTGCGTTGCTCCACAGGGCCTGCAAAATGGAGCTGTTCCACCAGGCCTTTGTGGTTGAGACTACAGGCATCTAATTAATCAAGCTGGCCTCCCTACCGCAGCCCTCTCTGCATGGGCCCAATTTTTAGAAGTCTACATTGAGCAGCTCCAGCCATTGACTGTATATTCCTGGCTGTCGGCTATCTGTTTAATTTTCATTTTAATTCTTAAGTCTGTTTAATTCCCATTTTTAACTGTTTTAATATGTTTTAATTAATGACGTGACTCTGTTTTAATATGTTTTAATTACAACTGTGACCCTAAACCCGTTAGGGAGAGAGCGGAATATTAAATCAGCTAAAATAAATAAATAAAATCAAGCAAGTTCAGGACGATTAAAATCAAGCAAGTTCAGTTCAGCTACAAATACAAGTTGATGGGGTGTGAACTGGCAGAGACTGATCAAGAGAGAGATCTTGGGGTCATGATAGATAACTCACTGAAAGTGTCAAGACAGTGTGCGTTTGCAATAAAAAAGGCCAATGCCATGCTGGGAATTATTAGGAAGGGAATTGAAAACAAATCAGCCAGTATCATAATGCCCCTGTATAAATCGATGGTGCGGTCTCATTTGGAGTACTGTGTGCAGTTCTGGTCGCCGCACCTCAAAAAGGATATTATAGCTTTAGAGAAGGTGCAGAGAAGGGCAACTAGAATGATTAAAGGGCTGGAGCACTTTCCCTATGAAGAAAGGTTGAAACGCTTGGGACTCTTTAGCTTGGAGAAACGTCGACTGCGGGGTGACATGATAGAGGTTTACAAGATAATGCATGGAATGGAGAAAGTAGAGAAAGAAGTACTTTTCTCCCTTTCTCACAATACAAGAACTCGTGGGCATTTGATGAAATTGCTGAGCAGACAGGTTAAGACGGATAAAAGGAAGTACTTCTTCACCCAAAGGGTGATTAACATGTGGAATTCACTGCCACAGGAGGTGGTGGCGGCCACAAGTATAGCCACCTTCAAGATGGGTTTAGATAAAAATATGGAGCACAGGTCCATCAGTGGCTATTAGCCACAGTGTATGTGTGTATATAACATTTTTTGCCACTGTGTGACACAGAGTGTTGGACTTGATGGGCCGCTGGCCTGATCCAACATGGCTTCTCTTATGTTCTTATGTTCTTATGATTACATTAAAAATAAGAGTTTGTCTACTGCTCTGTAGGACCAAAGATGTGCTTGCTTCTGGGAACGTTCCAGACTGGCTCTTATGAACATGGCCCTTGAAAGAAAATAATTGGTAATCCAATAGATTTGATCTGTGCTTTTGCTTGCTACATGGATGAGAGTTATTCCATTAACAAAGAAGATTTATGATATAACCTGCAATACAGAAAGATGAAGATGACCGGAGGGGAGGGGAAAGGAAAAAGAGAAACATCGAATGATAAAAGCTGTCCAATTGATAATTCAATAATAGGCCTCCTTCTTTCATGGTTTTGGTGTTTTACATCATTTAGCCCATTGGCTTACAGCTGAAGGGGATTAGGCTTCAGAAACAGAGATCAAAAGAATTCTCAATAGTTAAATAGCTTTTAACGCAACAACATAGCAACCAGCACTGATGAAGTGCTCGATAGCAAATAAAGAGGGAAGGAGTACATGTTGGCCGTTCATAACATCGAAAACATGCTCTGCTCACACAGTTTCTGTCTCCTCCCATACTTTTATATAAATTGGTGCTGGTAAAAATACACCCCTGATCAACTGCTGGAATGATCTTGATGGCCACGGCTAGCCTGATCTCGTCATACCTCAGAAGCTAAGAAGGACTGGACCTAGTTAGTACTTGGATGGAAGACCACCAAGAAAGACAAGGGTTTCTATGCAGTGACCCTGCCACTAGGCAAACTAGGTGATTGCCTCGAGTGCCAGCCATTTGGGGCCCCCAAATTGGATGCCCCCCATTATCAGTGCACACGGGGGGGGGGGGGAGGCACCCTAGGCCTTGCTTAGGGTGCCGGACAATCTAGGGTTGAGAGGCAGACAATGGTAAACCACCTCTAAATGTCTCTTGCCTTGAAAACCCCACTGGGTTGCCATAAGTCAGTTGTGACCTAATGGCACTTTCCACCATCCTCACTTGGGTGGGAAGATTTTGACAAACAAAAGAAAAAAAAAACCTCTTTGAAATTGGCAGGAAAAAAATGCTAATAGGTTTCTGGCCAGCAGAATGTGAGCGCTCCCTACCTATTGGTTCGCCTCTGCGCCTCTCCACCATGCTTGGCTACTTAGGTAGATTTACTTAGGTAGGCTACTTAGCTAGGTGTGCAAGACAGACAGCCCCCTAATCTCAAACAACTCCTCACCCCAACAATACAACATCTCATCTGAGCATGGACACTGGTACCAGAGCTTGCAATAAACCCAAGTGCCAACTTTGCTGCCACATATACCCAGACAACACAGCCACTGGACCGAACAGCATTAACTACACCATCTCAGCCTCATTCACTTGTTCATCTTCCAACATTATATATGCCATTAAATGCCAACAATGCCCTTCAATTCTCTACATAGGGCAAACAGGACAAACCCTCTGCCAAAGGATAAATGGACACAAATCTGACATCAGGAATTACAGAACTGAGAAACCTGTGGGGGAACAGCATTCCATGGGTGACCTCAAAGTAGCTGTTTTACTGCAAAGGAACTTCAAGAACAGAATGGAGAGAGAAACTGCTGAATTACAAATTATTATGAAACTTGGAACAAACATCTCCCCAGGACTGAACAGGGATATTGGTTTTTTATCTCATTACAGAGCTAAACCCACTCTCACTGAGTATAGTTATACATCCAATGTATTTCTCTTTTAGAATAGTGTATCAGAATAATTTTTTGTATTGACATACTCAGAATAGGGATATTGGCTGTTTATTTCATTGCATATGCTTAACCCATTTTCATTATATTTTATTGTTTTCTTTTTTTCTAATGGCAAACTAGAATGATGTTGACATGTTAAAAAGTAAATTAGGTGGACAAGGACATCACTATCCAATGTATTTCTCTTTTAGGTGTATTGACATACTCAAACAGGGATATTGGCTAGTTATCTCATTACATATACTAAACCCATCTTCCACTATATTTCAATGTATTTTTCTTCTAATGGCAAACTATATGTATGTTACATGTTAAAAGTTAAATTAGTTGGATGGGAAAAACTTCTGAGAAATAAATACCCTCCTTTTAGCCCAGGCTTATAACAATAGAGTGATTAACGGACGTTCTCACAATTTGACATGTTACTGTTTTATTGGTTTCTCACGCTCATGTTACCCAGATCAAAGGTTTGCTCAATTTGTTAATTTTACTATTCTGTCATTGGATCTTAAATTTGTACCATTTTGCATTCTAAACCACTGCCTACCAGCTATATTTGGCTCTGCTCACTGTACCTGATTCCTCATCTGATGAAATGTGCTTAGAGCACATGAAAGCTTACATTCTGAATAAAACTTTGTTGGTCTTAAAGGTGCAACTTGACTCCTATTAGATCACCACTATACAATATGTGACCCTTCAGGCTGAATCCGCAGATGAGACCTTATACTGAACCAAACTATTAAGGTCTATCAAGATCTGTATTGTCTACTCTTCCTGGCAACAGCTCTCCACAGTCTCGGGAGAGATCTTTTACAGCACTTACTACCTTATCCTCAGAACTGGAGACACCACAGATTGAATTTCGGGCCTTTGGCATGCAAAGCAGATGCTCTACCACTGAGCCTTCCTTTCCCCTAGAACACATGAAGTTGCCTTATACTCAGTGAGATCATTGGTTTGTTTAGGTCAGTATTTTCTACTCTGACTACAGTGGCTCTCTGGCGTCTCAGGCAAAGTCTTTCACATCAGCAGCCTCAAGGCAAGTGAAAAGGTAGGGTATATTTTAATAGTCATCTACTACTTGATTTTTTTTTTGACCAGAGACACCAAGGATTGAACCAGGACTTACTTCTTGCAAAGCAGATGCCCTGCCACCAAGCTATGCCTCCATCTTAAGAAGTTCAGCCTGAATATCTATAGTATCCTGCCAGGGACTTGACACCCGTCCCCCCATGTAGTCCCAGCTGGACAACATATACAGGATTTTTTTTGTACAAGTCCTAGTGAACCAGCAGCATTTGTGGCGATTGGTTTGGTTTACTAATTGTGCAGGCAGATCAAATTCCAGTCCATTTTTGGCACATGATCCTTTATGCACTTACTGCCCATCCAATGGACATCCTGTCATCCTGTCTTGCACCAACATACCCTTAGTTGCTGTTTCACTGCATAAGCCTCGGAGAGAGTCTATTGCCAGACATCTAAAAAACATTGACAAGACAAAAAGGTATTTTTCATAGAGCTGTCATCACTTACGGCAACTTGGCTTTTATTTCAAAGCCTATAATGAATTGCAATGTTTAACTGATGAGAATGTTTCCAAGACAATCTTCAGAACAATATGAATGACACAAAATCTATTTTATACTTTAGAACCATCTTGCAGATTTGAATTTTGTAATAGTTCTCCATCTGTTTGATATTAGGATAGAGCTGCATGCTTCAACAAATTTTGGGGCTGGTCACAGTGCTGAAACAGGACTGAGGAGACTGAGATCTTCCCTTAAAGGGCATAACTGCACATTACTGAGTGCTTGGGTTGCCTGGATCTGCCATAAAGAATTTCAATCAGACAAGTGTTGTGTGCTTGGAACTAAGTTCCAAGGCAGGTGAGGGCCTGATTTGGATCAGGACCACATTCCATGGGGGAAAGGGGTGGTGAAGCTTTCCCTGCATGCCATTTTGCTGACCTAAAGCAGCCCCAGGAAGGTGTCGCGGAGAGCTAAAACATGCCCTTGGGGCTGTTTTAGGAAAATTATTAGTGGAGGAGGCATAAGCAACTCTTTCTGGGTTGTGTGATCCTAATGTGAACTGGGTTCACAGTTTCAAACACAAAATTTCCAATCAGCAGACCCAAGGACTTTGTAACATGCAGTCAGGTATGAAGATAATAGAGTGACCTTGCATTACAATAGAGGAGGAGAAACTCACAGATCTCATGTTTAGATCCTTGGAAGAGGGGCATGATGTATGAACCCTGGGTACATATGATTGAGCATGTGTAAGGGAAAGGTTCCCCTACACTTTTATTGTTAAATCAATGCTACACTTGAATCCTTTCATTTTGCTATAGAGGATTTCTAGTCACCGAAATGCAAGTATCTGCTGAAGACAGAGATGGCTCCCCCAATGCTTTTGACAAGGAAATGTCAATATTCCCATGACTATAGTGAGCAAGAACACCATTTAGTAGCCTACTATACAATTGATACTGTTACAGAAATGCTGGGAATCTCCTCTTTTAGATGGGGAAATTAGCAGACTCGGGTAGAGCAAATTAGGAGCATGGATCTTTTCACCTATGATACGAAGGTCTGGGATTCAGAAAGGAAAACTCCAAATTGAATATATTTTATAATGTTTACTAGAAATCATGTAAAAAGGTTCATTCATATACACAAGCAATAAAATACATACACAGCAAGATCTAGGAAATGTAGTGATGATTGATAGGGTTTTAGAGGAATTATTAGAGTGGGTAATACTACCTTGTCCAGAAGTGCAGATGTCTGTTCAGTAGAAATATGGGGAGAAGGGCATCCACAACCAGCATGACACGCCCAATAGACCCAATTACAAAGACTAATGGGGTGGTACAAACTGTATAAAGGCGCCCTACAGAATGCACACCGGAGGGTGATTTTCACCCAGTTTATATAGGGTTCTGAGAGGGGGTGAAGACATCACTGTTAATGAGATTGCTATAGATACCGAAATGGGTCTCCAGGTGGAAACAATAAAGATTGCTTACTCAATGTTTACTACAGGATGAGTTTAAAATGAGTTTAACATTTTAATCCATTTTAGTTTCGACACTTATGAAATGGAGTCGGGGTAGAAGACAAAGAATTAGCGCAACGTGGCCGACATTTGCATAGAGGTAAACAGGAAAGAGCTGAGTTGGAGTAAGGAGTCGGCAAGATGTGCCGTAAATCAGTAGCAGAGGATTAAGTCCTGACTCACACTTACCTGCAACCCCTATTGTCCTAATGCACTCCATGTGGGTCGGGGGGAGAGGCCAGACCAGGAGGATGTCTGTTGTAATCAGAACAGGCTGGTGTCTTGTCACACTCCATTTTGCAAGGAGTATGTTTCCTTGGCCTGTTTCTGATCAGAATCCATTTTGTTTCTAGAGTTGGGGGACCCCACTATTTCTGTGGGATGCTCCCCATAGAGGCAGGCAGCGCGTCCTCGTCACAATACTTATTTGTTGTATATATGTATTTTTTGTTATTAGTTCAGATTTATTTCTATGTTATCCCCACATTTCTGATGGCACAGAGACACCTCCCCCCCACCAATCAAGGCTTTCTGAATTACTTGAAAGTTTACTTTTAGTATGGGAAACAGGAAATAACCCACTCTCACAAAAGGTCCTGTTTCTGCATGTTACATTCCTTGGTGTCTCACCTGAAAGAGAGGGGAGATGTCTAAAGTAGTGACATGCATAGACACACATGGGGAGGAGCCATGGTTCAATGGCACAGCAATTGCTTTGCATGCAGAAGGTCCAAGTTTCAATCTTAGGATTTGTGTTTTAAAGGATCAGGTAGTAGGTGATGCAAGAACTCTCCACTTGAGGTCTTGGAGTCAGGGGAATTTGATTCAAGATCAATTAAGTAGCAGGATGATATCTGTCTTTAAAAATCCATCCTGAGCTTTGTGGAACAGCTATCTGGGCTCCAGTCCTCCAGAAGATTTCTACTTTTAGGTCAAGTTCATAGGATGGAACGATTCATAGTAATCAGGTTCCCAGTTCCCAACTATATAGCTGCCTAGCCTGGCAGCAAAGATTCCCTTTCCAAGCCCAGCTGTCTGTCCCCCTGCCTGCAGAAGTGAGGCAGATGATAACTGGAGACAGGGCTTTTTCAGTGGTGACACCTCACCTTCAGAATCCCTTCCCCCTTGAGGCTTCTGGTGCCTACCTTAATGTCTTTTAGGCACCAAGACAAAACATATTTTTAACCAAGTCTTTAACAAAGAGTTTTTATCTTTTTTAAATTTTATTTTGAAGGTATTTTTTATAATCTGGTTCTGTTTTGAGGACTTTGTTACATTTTTAGGTAGCTCAATTATCATTTTATGTCATCTTTCTAATGTCATGTCTTTTTAATACTGATAATTTATGTAGTTGGTTTTATGGCATTGTTTCTACTCATGAATCACCTCAAGCAGGTCTCCAGAGACATGACTATAAACTCCCTACATAAAACTCATTGCTCTCAGCTTCTGTAATGGTGGAAGCGTGGCCTTCATGAAATAGTAGTTAGGTTGCCCTCACAGTAGTCTGAAATATCCATCTGTAGCAGGGAGGGATCTGATTTGCATTTGATTTTCATATCCAGTTAGCTGTCTGCAGAAATGATTCTGCATCTGCAATTAATGGATTTTGTGAATAACTCTTAGTCTGGATAAGCCAGACATGCACTTCATCCCGAGAACACATGCTATTAAATTTACTCCTAAGAGTAAGTATTACCTCTTCATGCCAGCCCAGGGATCATGAAAATCGCAAAAACTTGGTGAGCCTGCTGGTGCTGCCTCCACATTGGAAGTTTGCCCTTGATAATGCCCCGGCATCCTCTGCAACATGGACAGTTTCTCAGGATTCTCTGAGGGTAGAAAGGATGAATTATACCATTTTATGGCTGCTGAAAGAGAAAATGAATAAGTAAACCTATTGCTTCTCAGCCCTGTCTATCAGTTTAACAAGGTGTCCATCATCTGTATGGTGGAGGCATAATACTCTCACAATGGCACCAGTTATGTAAGTTGGCACTTGCACAGGAAATTGTATAGGTTGGTACTTGTCAAGATGAAGTTGTATGTGTTTACACTAACGGAATATTAGATTAGCAGAGTGTTCAAGACTCATGGCACAGCAGAATTACCTGGTGTTTGTCTTGCTGTAGAGAATAAAGTTACGCATAGAGCCTTTTTATCTTAGCAAACTAATGTAAGTCCTTTATTGTAAGGAACTCCATTCTAAACTAGTTTAGTCTAACTAGATAGGATGCATGGAGATGCAGGAAGCATGTTCTGCTCTCATGGAGAGAGAAGATAGTATGAGAGAAAAGGCATCAGGAAGGAAGGAAGGAAGGAAGGAAGGAAGGAAGGAAGGAAGGAAGGAAGGAAGGAAGGAAGGAAGGAAGGAAGGAAGGAAGGAAGGAAGGAAGGAAGGAAGGAAGGAAGGAAGGAAGATTCCCCGAGAGTAGCAATCTACACATCAAAGGGATTACATCAGAGCAGTAGAAAAGAAGGGATGAACAGGTCCTGGCCTGTCTATTACTCTGACTCTCTGTAGTCCTCCTTTGGCATCTCAGGTTAAGAGACAGTGCAACATCCTCCATTTCCAACATATATTAACTATTAACTAGGGAATTCCTCTAAACAGAAGTGCTGTTAAAAGCACAGAACTAGTTCATGTAAAATAGATGGCAACTCTAATGGAGAAGACCATTAAACAGCCTTCCAGATCAGCATACTGTTCTTCAAACTTCCTTATCTACAGAAGGTCAGCAATGGATATAGACTGCTGTTTAACTGGAACAAAGAATCTCTACAAGCCCCCTGCCAATATATGAGCATCCCTTCAAATAAATGGGAACAGAGGAAAAAGAATCAATATATGATCACTGGGTGGTAGTTAATTGGAAAGCTAGAAATAAATCAACTGTACTTAGTAGCTACCCTTGAATGTGTCAAATGAAGAACACAGAAAGATATGACACTTCCCCTTCGTTAAAGAACTTTGGATAATCAAAGATTTAGAACTGAGTGTTCAAATTTTCAGGACCTGCTAAGGTTCAAAAAGTATCTTCAGTGCTTTGTGTTATGTAGAAAATAAACATTTATTCTTTCTTTACAGTAGACTCTTACCATTTGTGAATTAGTGATCTGCAATTTCCCTTATTTGCAGGCAATGATTTTATCATGTGGCATTGTCTCCAGCTTGTTTTTTACAAATTTATGGGAGGCCGTAGACCCCTGCCTCCTAGTATTTGAGGATTTCTTCATTCAAAGTTATCCTGGGAATGGCTCACCTGCAAATGGCGAGGTTCTACTCTATTCTACAGACCTCTGATACACAAAACTATCAAATGGAGCCCTCTGCTCAGAAATCTATTGCAAGCCAAACACCTCCTAAAACCTTCAGTACAAATTTCAACAATGGAAAAAAGCAAAACATACAAATCCAACCACTATCAAAGTATTCGGTAAGTGATTTTTCTTGTTCTCATCGCATTCTCACTGAAGAATTCCAATTAGTTGACTTCCGGTCTTGGTGACCCATCGACCGTGGATTCGCTCCTGATGGTCAGTCTTAAATCAGTCAATCGGGGGGTTCCCCAGGCTAGGGAACCCAAGCCCAGGATTCAGGAAGGATCCTGGCAGGCAAGCGGCTTGTCTGTTGGGACTGTGATACCGGCAGCGGCTGGTTCCCGCACCCACGGATGCTGCAGAGCCCCGTTGTCCCGATTGCCATTTTTAAATGGCACTCGGGTTGAGCACCGGCACTTTTATTTCTTCTAATCTAATTTCTGCATGATCAAAGCAAATGGGAAAGCATATTGGTGACTGTAAGTTCTCCTTTTTATCTCGAATATTCGGAAGAGCAAAGTTTGGAAGCATGAAAGCTGGAGCGGGATTGGATGAAACTCATAAGGGAGGACGTGTGTGTGTTAAACCTCCTCCTGCTGTAAGGCTTCGAGTAGACTGTGAGAGGGCAAAGTTAACTTCTAATAGAATTCAAGTCCCGGTAAAGATTGATCCACACGGATTTTTGATATTAACTATTTAAAGGCAGACTGTGAACTGAGTTTTTGAAAAACTGCCCAATGTACATTATTAAGACGTTGTAGCTAAAGAAGTGACTGTGATATATTGGTTTGGTGTTGGATTTCTTCAGAGGCAAAGTGGGAAGCTTGGAGAGAAATCTTGAAAGAAACCTTGATTGTTATTATCTGTGAGTTATTTTATGGATTTCAATAGCCAGAGGTGCTTGGCTTGAATACCGGTCTTCAAGAAGGAGCTACGTCGTTGATTTTAGAAAGAATAGCATGGAAACCTGTAAAGTTTGAAAAGAGGATGATCTAATTCGTTCTTGGTGGATTACAAAAATATTGACAGGATCTAGGACCCTATATAACTCTATATTGGATTAATTTTTGATTTTTGACTTGTGATTTTTACCTTTACCTATGGATTATAGATATACAGAGATGTGGATGGCTTTAATTAAACTGTTTGATTACAATTAAGCTGTCCTTTTTTTACTTTGGGAACTTTTTGAGTTTTGGTGACTGTATTTTTGTAGCTTAGGGTGTGCGTTCCTTTTGGATTACAAAACTACAAATACCTGTGGGAAGAAGATATGGAAATGGGACATCTTGGTTTGGATTATAATTTGTAATGTTGACTTGGGAGCATTTGGACCGATTGGACTATTTTTTGGACCTTCTTTCTCAAGGACTGGATTTGTTTGCACTGTTTAAGAGTGTACAATAACTTTGCTGATGTGCGTGCACTATTATTTTTTTTCCTATTGAGGTTTGCTTTTGGTATCTCCGACTCATTGTTTGGTAACTGATATTGTTTATAGTTTTGAGTACTGCTATTTGGGTTTGCCAGGTTGTTGTTGAAGAAGAAGAAGAAGATATTGGATTTATATCCCGCCCTCCACTCCGAAGAGTCTCAGAGCGGCTCACAATCTCCTTTACCTTCCTCCCCCACAACAGACACCCTGTGAGGTGGGTGGGGCTGGAGAGGGCTCTCACAGCAGCTGCCCTTTCAAGGACAACCTCTGCCAGAGCTATGGCTGACCCAAGGCCATTCCAGCAGGAGCAAGTGGAGGAGTGGGGAATCAAACCCGGTTCTCCCAGATAAGAGTCCGCACACTTAACCACTACACCAAACTGGCTTGAATTAAGGGGAAGGTTTTGTTCCCAAACATTTCAATATTGATTTAAAATATTGATTTTTTTCCTGCTTGATATTGAGTTAGTTGACAAAAACTGGAACATAGAGTTCCAAAACATGTTGATGATTTGTAAACGTTTAATGCTGAGTGTAAACATTTAAATTTTCTCAACGGTTTCAAATTAATTTCTTTCCAGTTTGAGAGGGAATAAATACTGTGAGTAATTGAATAATTGAAATGGCATCAGGGTTCAAAAAGGGCCCCCAAAGAAGAGATAATAAAGATAATAAAGAGATTAGGGGTACAGCTTCCATCGCCTAGCGTCTCTCATAGTGGCCCAATTAAATTTACGGCTGCAAACATGCAAAAAGATATGAAAGAAATGCAAAACACTCTATTAACAGCCATTTCACAACTGACTGACAAGGTAGACAACGTAGGAGAACAAATGGCTGAAGTTAAGCAGGAACTCCAAGAAAATAGAAAACAAACAGCAGAAACTAACAAGGCATTGAAAGCCCTAGATGATCAAGTGGTGAGTAATACTCAGAAGGTTGAACAGTTGGAAAAAAAATCAAAAAGATGTATGTCAGTAGATTTCTTCAGCTAGAAATGGACAGAGCAGCCTATATGTTGAGATTGCAAAATGTTCCAGAAGATAAGTCTGAAGACTTGCAGAAAATGGTTAATGAGACTTTTGTGGAAATTCTGCATGTACCTCTAGAAAAGATGGAAGAGATTGACCAAGTTAAACGTGTACCATCGAGTTTTACCAAACAGAACCAATTACCCAGAGAAATTCATGTGAAACTTACTAGAAGAATAACCAGAGACAACATTCTGAAACAGACAAGAGACAAACCAGTGGCAATAGCAGAGAATACAGTGAGAATTCCGAAAGAGGTACCGTGGCCTGTCAGACAGAAGAGGAGAGACTATTATACTTTGACAAACTTCTTGAGGGAGAGAGAAGTACTTTATACATGGTTGATGACAGAAGGTTTATTGTTCACGTTTGAAGGCAAAAGACACAGAATTAGCTCAATTTTCAAAGCTGAAAACTTCCTGGAGAAATTCGAGAAGGAAGAACAGAGAAGCAGGAAGGAGGATGGGCAAGAAGAAAGCTCAGAGGAAGAAGATTCAAGTGAGGCAAAGAAGTACCAAACCCGACTACAGATTAAAAAAGATAAAAAGGATAGTGATAAGAAGGATTCATATTGGCATCAATAGTCTCTACTAATGTGAATGGACTTAACTCCCCGTTGAAGGAAAGAGAAGGAAAGTTTTTAAATACCTAGCAAAATTGGAAGCTAATATTATTTATTTACAAGAAACCCATATACTGACTAAAAATCAAAACTTCTTGACGAATAAAAGAATTGGCAATTTATTTGCTGCAAAGGATATGAATAAAAAGAAGAGAGGCGTGGCAACGTATGCAAAGGATGAATTTAATCCACAGCTCTGCTTTGCATCAGAAGATGGAAGAACTTTAACGGTGGAAATTACAGTGGAGGGCAGGAAAATCTTGTTAGTAAATATTTATACGCCCAAATGATCATCAGGAGAATTTCTTTAAGGACCTGCATCTCAGATTAGCGCGTTTAGATTGTTGAGATTATTGTGTTCTTGGAGATTTTAATGCAGTTTTTGATAGGCAACTGGACGGAAAGACACATAGGCAAACTAAATTTAAAGGTTCACAGTTGCCAACAAGTTTCCTTAAACTGGCTGACAAATTGAAGAATTGAAGTAGATGCATGGAGAACGAGAGTCCCAAAATCAAGAGACTTTACATACTATTCATCTAGTCATCAGTCCTGGTCAAGAATTGATATGTGTTGGCTTTCTACAGGTTTGAAGAAAGAATTGGTGAAAGTGAAGATCCAACCTAGAGTGATATCTGATCATAGTCCAGTAATCATAAATCTTAAAGGAATGCAAAGAAGAAAGAATTGGAGGCTAAATACACAAATACTAAAAGATAAAATTTTCTCCAAAAAGCTGAAGAAGAAATGAAATTCTTCTTCAAACAAAATGTAACTCAGGAGGTGAAGATGCAGGTGGGATGGGATGCAGCAAAAGCATTCTTTAGGGGGCTGGCAATTAGATTTAACCCTCTCATGGATTGCTGCCTTGTCATGGCGAGAGGGCATGCACGGATCAATGAGGCTGTGGGCTATGCCATGCAGGGCTACCCAAGATGGACAGGCCACAGCTGAGAACCCAGACTGAGAACCCAGTTGAGAACCCAGACTGGAGAAAGAAATGGCAAACCACTCCAGTATCCTTGCCAAGAAAACCCCATGAACAGAAACAAAAGGCTAAAAGATATGGCGCTGGAAGATGAGCCCCTCAAGTCAGAAGGTGTCCAATATGCTACTGGAGAAGAGCGTTCAAGTAACCACAGGAAGAGTGAAGCGGCTGGGCCAAAGCCAAAAGGACGCTCAACTGTGGATGTGTCTGATGGTGAAAGAACAGTCCCATGCTGAAAAAAACAATACTGCATCGGAATGTGGAATGTAAGATCTATGAATCAAGTAATCTCTTGTTTGATTTTTTTTTTTTACTTTTCTATATCCACTTTCTCTTTTTCTTCACTTGAAAATAAAAATCTTTCAAACTGGGGGAAAAAAAAGAATTCCAATTTGTATCAAGAGAGGGGAGGAGCATGAACTAACGCTTTAAAGAGATCCAGCAGCAGACAAGTACTTTGGGCAGATGTATTGTAGCAGAAACAGACAGATGGGCAGATGGACCAGGAGACCCTGCTCACCATACACAATAAGTTGCTTGAACTATGGGAGGGGAGCAGGAATGTGAGTTTTATATATTGGTGAAATACTAAAATAGGACTTCTGATGTTACTTCACTTCCTGGAAAAGGATTGTGGGTTACTGTTCTAACATCCTAGCTTTATATACCTGCAGTTTCCTCTTCCAGCCCACAAAAATATAACAAAAATAATGGCAGATCTACACATAGGCTACTTTAAAAGGTTTCCTAATATCTAAAAACAATTCCCTATGCAATTGCTGCCCGTGCGCCATGCATTTAAATACTGAAAGTTGTAAGGCGAATCAATCCATTGATTTAGAGGAGGTGGGCATTTATTTATATAATGCTGTAATATGAGTCTTTTAGCTGTACTAAGGACACAGAGGGTGCATTTTTGCTGACCATCGGTAAACCTCCACGAGGCAGGCACATAGTTTGAAAGTAGGGTTGCCACCTCCTGCCTCCTCCCTTGCGGGGGACTTTGGGATGTGCTCCTTGGGCAGGGATGCCCGCAACATGAAGACATCACACAGAAGTGACCTGAACTGCTGAAGTGTCTTATATTATGTTATGCTATGTGAGCCACCCTGAGCCTGCTTCGGCGGGGAGGGCAGGATATAAATTAAATATTATTATTATTAGTCATATTGGGGACCGGTGCCCTGCACACCTGAACTCCAAGCAGTGAATTTACCACTGGAATTCAGGCACCCCACCACACTTCTTGCAAACAGCATTTAAAGGGACCCTTTAAATCAGGGGTGTCAAACTCATTTGTTATGAGGGCCTGATCTGACATAAATGAGGCCTTGCTGGGCCGGGCCATGTTGGGTTGGGCTGGACCATGTCGGGCCATGTGCATACCTATTTAAGATTAGGTAGCAGATATATAAACTTTATAAAGGATACAGACAAACACAATTAAATATTTTTTTAAAAAAAACAACAACTTAAAACATGCTTAAAATGTTAGCACTTGTTGGTCTTAAAGGTGCTTTCTTTCTATATCACTCATGGAATCCAGGGAACTGGGCAAAGGAAGCTCTGACTCTTTCCTTCCTTCCCCAGGGGACCAGAAGGGGAAGGAGCTTGGCTCATTAGCTCTGCTGTGTGATTGAGAGAGCCTGGAAAAACAAGCTTTGCCTTCCCCCCTTCTTCCCCAAGGGAGCAACTGCAGTCAATGGAGAAAATAGAGTTTTTGCTCTATAGCTCCTGTGTGATTGAGCAAGCCTTGCAAAGCAAGTTGTTATTCAGAAGGAAGCAAGAGATAGATAGGGAGAAAGAAACAGATGACAGCCAGTTGCTCGGGGGCCTGATTGGAGCCCTCCAGGGGCCTGATTCAGCCCCCGAGCCACATGTTTGATACCCTTGCTTTAAATGCTGTTTGCTAGAAGTGGGGGCTGCATGCACCTAAACTCCAGTGGCGAATTCACTGCTTGGAATTCAAGCATTCAGGCATACAAAGGCTGCTCCTCTCCCTCTCTCCTGCAAGATTTAAAGCCCAACCCACCAGTCAGATTGGCAGGCCACATGCTTCTGTTTATGAGCTGGAGGGCCCTTTAAATCTCACAGGAGATGAGGGAGGGGGGCTGCCACTGGTGGTTGCTCTTGGGGGCAGGACTTTTCCCACCAGCCAGCTGGCCAGTGGCAGGCAGGGGACTACAAAATTTGGGGTCCCCACCCCCACATGGGGATTGGCATCCCTAATTGAAATCACATACAAATTCTGAAAAATAAATGAACACAGTAATATAAATGTAATATGGTCACTGTATATATCCTAAACATAATTTTTGCTCAATAATTTGCAACTTAAGGTCCACAGAGAGAGAAGGTATATGCTTTAAGGCCATATCCCATTGCTTTGGCAAAATACTGTGAGTTAGTTATTTCTCCCATTCATTCCTGAGACTTTGTATATCATAATTATTAATCAGCATTGAATATGTATAAACAAATATTATAGATTTCATTTTCTGCATTGAGCCAATTAGAGTTTCCAGGAGCAAAGGGGACGCTGGGACACTTAGTGCCACAGGACCATATTTAGATACCAAAAGATGTTGCAATTGTAAGTACTGCCAGTCAATAGAATTTGATATGCTATATCTAGAATAGGGGTGGTCATGAACCCACACATGGATTCTGGTTTGAGCATGAACTGTGCCTCCCATGAACCCTCCACAAACCTCCACAACCCCCCCTGGAAGTTTGTGGGGTTTAGAGAGGGTTTGTGCAGGCTCTGAAGGCATTTAAATACCTTCAGAGCTCGGCCAGAAGTGAGTTTTGAATGGCGATTAAATGCTGTCTGAGCCCACCACTGGCCCCATGGCCCAACCTCAATGAGCTCTCAGAGCTTACTTTTGGGTTGGGCTATCCAACTAGGGTTGCCAAGTCCAATTTAAAAAATATCTGGGGACTTTGGGGGCGGAGCCAGGAGACTTTGGGGGTGGAGCCAGGAGACTTTGGGGGTGGAGCCAAGATCAAGGCTGTGACAAGCATCATTGAACTCCAAAGGGAGTTCTGGCCATCACGCTTAAAGGGACGGGCACACCTTTTAAATGCCTTCCTTCCATAGGAAATAATGAAGGATAGGGGCACCTTCTTTTGGGGCTCATAGAATTGGACCCCCTGGTCTAATCTTTTTGAAACTTGGGAGGTATTTGGGGGAGAGGCACTAGCTGCTATGCTGAAAATTTGGTGCCTCTACCCCAAAAAACAGCCCCCCCCCAGAGCCCAAAGTTACTCACGGATCAATTCTCCATGATTTTCTATGGGAATAAATCTCCATAGGGAATAACAGAGTTCCCAGCAGACATTTCCCTCCCCTCCCCCCGCTTTCTGAGGACCCTGAAGCGGGAGGAGGGCCTCCAAACCGGGGGATCCCCTGCCCCCACCTGGGGATTGGCAACCCTACACCCAACTGGAAGTGAGCTCCAAAGGCACTTAAATGCCTTTGGAACCCACTTCTGGGTCAGGCTAGCCTGACTGAGCTCTAAGAATCTTGGAGCTGAGTCAAGCCAGGCTGAGCTCTCAGTGGGAGTTCTGAAGGCTTTTATAGGCCTTCAGAACCCACTTCTGGGTGGGGCCAGACCAAATAAGCAGGACTGGCCCTTCCATTAGGCAAATAAGGCATTTGCCCAGGGTTCTGGTCCTGGTAGGGAGCGCCAAATTAGACACCCCCAGGTGACTTTTAGGAGGCCTACACCAGCCTTTGCCCTGGTCCCCAGGCTCTGAGCAAGCGCTGCGCTGCCGGGAAGTGCCTGGCTGCTCCACCACTTGCTTCCCTCCTCACCTTCCCTCTCATTCCGTATTTCTCTCCTTCCTTCCCCACCCCCTTCCCCCGGGCATGGTGTTGCTTCCTTCATTGCTTTCTCTTCCCTCCCCACCTTCTCCCAGTGCTATGGAGAGCCAGTTTGGTGTAGTGGTTAAGTGTGCGGACTATTATCTGGGAGAACCGGGTTTGATTCCCCACTCCTCCACTTGCACCTGCTGAAATGGCCTTGGGTCAACCATAGCTCTAGCAGAGGTTGTCCTTGAAAGGGCAGCTGCTGTGAGAGCCCTCTCCAGCCCCACCCACCTCACAGGGTGTCTGTTGTGGGGGAGGAAGGTAAAGGAGATTGTGAGCCGCTCTGAGACTCTTCGGAGTGGAGGGCGGGATATAAATCCAATATCATCTTCTTCTTCTATCTTCTATGTCTGGGGTTTTGTTATGTATGTAGAATTATGTCAAGTATCTGGGTATTCCGATTTAGCTCATTGGAGCAGGAAAAACGGAGCTTGGGGAACTAGGGACAATGGGCAGCAGGATCCTGATACTTGCTGCCCTGCACCAGTCATAGGCCAGTTTGAATGGATCAATAACCTGCTAGCATGGGAACCCAGAGGTGTATATAGTTAGGGCCCCATTGGCCGGCTGATCAGTCTTGTTAGTGCAGCCATCTACCATGCTGTTTCTAATAAAGAGCTGTTATCACTGTTACCTCACCTCCTTGAACCCACTATATTACAGGTTTGTTATCATGTTACTGTAGCAGCTCCGCGTAAGCATGCCCAGACTTGTTCTCCAGAAACCTTAGTGAAGATTGGAGTTTCACAACAATAGACCACCAGGATTCTGAAGTCTGCCTGCTGATTGAACTTGCAGTTGCTGACAGCCAATGGGGAATCAGAGGGAATTCAATAGTTTGGGGAGCGGGGAGAGTTTTGGTGTATATAACCAGGCTGAGACCCTGAGCATTGCATGTATGTTCTTACTGAAATCACTTAATAAACCGAGCTGATCACTATGACTAGCATATGTCTGCATATCGAACCCAGTAATTAATACCCAGGCATAGTGCTTCCTTCCTATCCCTTCTTCTTTCTGTCCTTCCTTGCTTCCCACCCCTTTCTCCTGGGCACAGTGCTGCTTCCCTCCTCATTTTCCCTCCTGTCCCCTCTTCTTTCTCTCCTTCCTTGCAATTCCAAAATTCTGAAATGCACATCTCACTAAGAAAGGCAAATGGACTACTCTTAAACTGGAGTTTTTGTTTGCACTCTGATGTTTTCAGGAAGGCAAACGGAACTACTCCTAGAAAAAACAGTCTTCATTTGTGCTCACAATGCCCACAAAATCAAGTTGCTCAGTTCATATTAATTTTCCATGTGGAAATAAAGTGCAGTGCTTCCCTCCCCACCTTCCCTCCTGTTCCCTCTTCTTTCTCTCCTTCCTTGCTTTCTCTCCCCCCCCCCCTTCTCCCGGGCACGATGCGTCTCTCCTGTCCCCTCTTCTTGGTGTGTGTGTGTGTACCTTTAAATCTCACTGACTAGAGCTGTATAGGGTGGGCAAGCAGGCAAAGAGTAGGAAAAGCATTCATTTGGAGTAAAACTCCACCCCCTTTGGCTGATCTGTTTTCCTGAGAAGTTGGTGAAAATAAAGATGGTTATATTCACCAATTCCTGTGAGTAAATTACCACAGTGAGATCCACAAATGTGTGGGCTTGGCTGCTCTCTCTCTCTCTGTGTCTCAGAGAGAGAGAGGGAGTGCAGCCAGTTCTGGGAGATGAGGGAATTTTTATTTATTTTAGGGAATAGGAAAATCTCCTGGCCCCACTCCCAAAGTCCCCAAATCTTTTTGAGTTGGACCTGGCAACCCTATGCTCTGTTTTATTGATTTTATTGATTTATTGTTCTTAATTGTAGAAATGAATGTTGTAAGCCACCCTGAGTTGGCTTGAGTCCGAGTGGGATAGAAGTTTAATGAAATAAATAAATAAATAAATAAATAAATAAATAAACAAATAAATAAATAAATAAATAAATAAATAAATAAATAAATAAATAGTCCACAGGGAAGATGTTTTGATTCAAACGATTCAGGTTGATTTGGATTAATCAGAAATGAGCAACATTTACTGTATCCTGTGATCACTGGTAAACTGATAGCGTTCACTGATCAAGATCTAAGCAGTGATCTGGATCACCTGGAGTACTGTGTTCCGTTTTGGGCACCACATGTTAAGAAGGATGTAGACAAGCTGGAACGGGTCCAGAGGAGGGCAACAAAGATGGTGAGGGGTCTGGAGATCAAGTCCTATGCAGAAAGGTTGAAGGAGCTGGGCACGTTTAGCCTGGAGAGGAGGTGGCTGAGAGGTGATATGGTCACTATCTTCAAGTACTTGAAGGGCTGTCATCTAGAGGATGGTGTGGAATTGTTTTCCATTGCCCCGGAAGGTAGGAGCAGGACCAATCGGTTGAAATTAAATCAAAAGGGTTTCTGGTTCAACATTAGGAAGAACTTCCTGACTATTAGAGCAGTTCCTCAGTGGAACAGACTTCCTCAGGAGGTGGTAGGCTCTCCTTCCTTGGAGGTTTTTAAACAGAGGCTAGATGGCTACCTGACAGCAATGAAGATCCTGTGGATTTAGGAGGAGGTATTTGTGAGTTTCCTGCATTGTGCAGGGGGTTGGACTAGATGACCCCCCTGAGGGTCCCTTCCAACTCTATGATTCTATGATTCTAATGATCAAGCTCTAGCAAGTGGAATCATTCACTTACTTTTTCAAATGCCAGGTGATGAAATTATGAAAATGCTTCCCAATTGTACAGCAATTGTCAAATCATGATTTCACTTCAAGTACAATTGTACAGGTGTTTTTAAGCCTTAGCAGAAGAATCCCCCTGGTTTTCCCCATCTTTTGCCTGCCTTGGTGTTTTTAATGGTGGTGGTGGGGGGGGCTGGTTGCACAGAATTCTATTGGAGGCTGCCTCTTCCATCGTAAGAGCACCTGGAAGTCATGGTGACAGTTCATCTGTTTTTGAATATTGGTTATGAGGTGGGGGGGGGGGCACCAGAACCTAGCTTTGCCTAGGGCACCAGATAGTCTAGTGCTGGCTCTGCATAGAAGGGCATGTTAGACCTATAAAACATTCAGAGCTTACTCTGGGATACTCAGCCCAACTCAACTGAGCTCCAAGAGTGAGTTTCAAAGGCTCAGTTGGGCCAACCCAACCTGGAGGTGGGCTCTGAGTGCCTTTGGAGCTCACTTTTGGTCAGGTGGCCTGACCCAGAAGTAAGCTCCAGAGGCATTTAAAATGCCGTTCAGAGCTCATTTGGGATGGGGCCAAACTCCTGAGCCAGACAAACCATGGACCAGTTCATTCAATGGAGGAGTTTGTTGGAGGTTCATGGTAAGTTTTTCCCAGTTCATGCCCATCCCTAATCTAGACTTCAGCTGAAAAAAATGATAAAAACTCACCATTGTAGTCCATCAGTTGATCTAACATTTAAAAAAAATCCCTTTATCAGTTTAAGCCTTCCATAAAGAACATTTCGTCCCACTTTTCAGGTGTGGATGGACCCATAATATTAATTTAGCATATGGAAATGAATCAAATTGATGTTGTGACATTGCCCCCCCAGGCGGAATAACGAGACATACACAGGATTGGATTGAAGGGCCACTTTATTAAACTCAACGGCAAGGGCAAACATGGGGAACAGGTCAAGCCAGGGGTCAACGTGACCACCTCCTTGACCTGGAACTGGGCGAGCCCCCTGAGCCCCGGGTATGAGCCAACCAAACGGCTCGGACCCGGCCGGCCCAGCAACATGATCACCGCACCTGAGCTCCGCCATCCCCACAGCCATGCAGCCTGGGATGCGGACACTCACCGCGTGCCGGGATCCAAAGACTCCCTGGAGCAACCTTGGGCCGTACAGCTTGCAGTTCCCCAGGGAAGCCATGCACCAAAATGGCGCGATGCAACGGGAGCTCACCAATCCCCAAAACATAATCCCAACACAAACTGCCATGGACAGCGCCAAGCCTCTGCTTAGGCCGCTGTACCCCAAACTACAAAACACGAAGAAGCCCTTGCCGTAAGTCGGCTAAAAATAGCTCGTTGCCCTTCGAAGACAGATGGACACCGTCGTCCCTGAATAATTCCGGGAAGTCGGATGAAATCAACGGGTGGGGCACATACCCCCCAAGACCCGCACAAAGGGCTTTGCGCAAGGCCCTATTGGCCTTAATCCTGGCACGCTCCAAGCCAGAAGGGTCCCAAGCAGTCCGCCAAACACGGCGCGGCAGCATGGCCGACCATAAGATGAGGACACCCGGCCATTTCTCACCTATTAAGGCCAAATCCGACTGGGCCTGAATGGAAAGGGCCTTCCCTTTAATCAAACCCAAATCGTTCTCCCCCAAATGGATTACCAAAATCTGTGGGGGAGGGCCACTTAGGTCCCTAAACAACAGGGGGAGGAGACCGGGCCATCTCATACCACGACGGCCCTGCCAGGTGATGACAGCTCTGTCGCTCAGGCCCAGCTGCGAACCAATCGGAGTCCTTCGGGCCTGATGCGCTGCCCAAAAAACAATGCTGTGGCCGCATATAAGGATCCGTTTCCTCAGGTCACCAGCCACAGCACCTAGAAGAAAAAACTATTAGACTGCAGAACAAGGGGTAAAACATCCAAATGAAACATATCGCGTGGAACAATGGGAAAAAACATCCTAAGACCGCAAAGGCCGAATATAGGAACAATATGCCCCGGACTTCCAACGCCCCACGCGCCGAATGTCATCACTCCCATAGCCTAATGCTGCGGCAGTAGAGGCAGCCCCAATTCTAAAAGAATGGGTACCGAATTTGCGTCCCCCAAGGCCCAAATGTTGCAGGGCTCTGCTTGTGATGGCCCAAAACTGATACTTTGTCAAGGGGGCCTCATTGGCGTGGCGAAAGAGGGGGCCCTCCGATGATCCTCGCAATTCAATATAATGCCTGATAGCGACCACAGGGCATAACTCACATTCCGCGCACGTACCAACCGTCACCGTGCAGCCATGCTGCTTTTGATCTGTCTTCGAACGGCGGACCCGGAACGTAACACGGTCGCTAAATAAACAAACGTCCCTAAACTGTAAGGCCCTGACTGAAACATCGTTGCGGGAGAGTGTTACGAGCTCCGATACTCTAAAAGCCCCCAAAAAGGCCGTTAATGCGGCACTGTGAAAGAGAGCCTCCTCGTAAGGGGAACCACAAACAAGGGCCCAAGAGGCATGAAGCCCCTTAAGGATAGCAGGCGAAATGGGTTGCCGGCAATCAGTACGGGGTGCAGACTCACGGGACCAACCCTCCAGCATCTTCAGTATACGAAAATCCTTGGTAGCATCACGATGCCCGCTGGCTTTACACATGAAAGCTAGTCCCGCGAGCTGGCCCCGAATAGATTTCACCGACAAGCCTCTATGCCTCTGATACACACAGAACTGTAAGTACTGCTCGACCGGAATGGGCCAAACCTCGGGTAGACCTGCCCCTTCTCTGAAAACCCTAAATTGGCTGGCAGCCCGGTCCTACGACCTTTGAGTGCTGGGCGCAATTGCAAGATGGCTCACTTCCTCCTTCCAATCAGCCAAAGTTCCGCCGGGATGCGCTCTGGCAACAGGTCGGCCTCCGGGGCTAATTGACGGAAACGGTCCATCTGTTGGCGAGACAGAGCGTCCGCCACCCCGTTACAGATGCCGGGAACATGCTTAGCCAGAAACAAAATGTTAAATTGTAAACAGCGCAACGTGAACGCCCTGACGAGCCGCATAACAGCAGGGGACTTGGAGGTCAAACTATTCACAACATGAACAACCGCCATGTTGTCGCACCAAAAGTGTACTGAACAATTGGCCAACGCATCTCCCCACAGGAAAACGGCAACAACAAGCGGGAAGAATTCGAGGAAGGTCAAATTACGGCACAACTCGGAACCTAACCAATCCTGTGGCCACTGCTCGGCGCACCAGTGCCCGCGGAAATAGACCCCAAAACCCACAGAACCAGCGGCGTCAGAGACTATCTGTAACTCGGCCTCAAGCTGCATATCAACCCGCCAAAAAGAAATGCCGTTAAAGTCCCTCAAAAATGTTTCCCAAACAGCAAGGTCCTCTTGCATCTCCCTCGTAACCCAGGTGAAATGATGCGGTAAGCGCAAGTTAGCCATTCCATCGCAAAATTGCCTCAAAAAAGGCTCTGCCCGGGGCCACTACCTTACAGGCGAAGTTCAAATGACCCACCAGCTGTTGTAACTCAAGCAAGGTGACCTTACGCTTGCCCAACACCGCGCGTACCCGCACCAGCAGGCTAACTCGCTTGTCCTCGGGCAGTCTGGAAAACTGGCGCACCGTATCCAACTCGATGCCCAAAAAGGTAAGAACCGTAGCTGGGCCTTCGGTTTTCTCTGCAGCCAAAGGAACTCCCAGCTCTCCGGCTAAATCCACAAAGGCAGTTAACAAAGAAAGGCACTGCCCAGAACCAGCGGGGCCCACGAAAAGAAAATCATCTAAATAATGAGCCGTATTGCGCAAGCCCATTCTAAAACGCAAGGCCCATTCTAAAAAAGTACTAAAACGCTCAAACGCGGCGCAAGAAACTGAACAACCCATAGGCAGTGCCCTATCAACATAATAACTTCCTTCGAAGGCAAAACCTAAGAGGTCAAAATCCCTGGGGTGAACCGGGAGAAGGCGGAAAGCCGATTTTATATCGCACTTCGCCAACTCAGCGCCCCGGCCACACCGCCGAACTATCTGCACTGCGCGGTCGAAAGAAGTATACTTCACCGAACAAAGCTCTGGGGGGATTGCATCGTTCACCGAATTACCCCTGGGGTAAGACAGGTGGTGAATTAACCTAAATTCACCTGCAGCCTTCTTGGGAACAACCCCCAGGGGGGATACCCTCAGGTTCGGCAGGGGGGGGGACTTAAACGGGCCCAACACCCGACCCTCAGCACACTCTTTCTTGATCTTCTCCCTCACAATATGCTCAAAACCCTTAACCGAATGCAAATTCGCGGCAAAAAACGGGGTCCGGGGGCCCTGATATGGAATTCTAAAACCAAAAGAAAATCCCTCCAACAGGTAACGCGCGTCACAGGAAAGGGGATACAAATTCAACAGCTGCCTAAGAACCGTCAGCCGAATGGGGCTGGGACCCTTTTCCAGGGGGCTGCCCGGGCCCATCGCCGGTCCGCCTACCGGGCCACCGCTGCTTGGACCTGGTACAGGCGTTAAAAGCGTGAGGGTCTCCACAGATCGGGCACTCGTGTTTATACTTACAGCCCTTCCTAGCGCATGAGCCTTGGGAGGTGAACTCCCAGCAAAGCAGCCGTGGCTGAACCGACTGCCCCGCGGCTGCGCGGGCACCAGTGAAGGATGTAGCCGATGTCTTCTGGACCAGATGGCCACTATCAGATCGCTCCCCAGCGTTTGGTTTTGCAGGGGCCATAAGCTGCAGCCAAAGCTGCTGGTTGATCTGGTTCCACTGGAGACAAGGATTGACCGCTGCCCGCATACGAAACTGTTCGTCGTACTGGAGCCAAGCGCC
Organism: Heteronotia binoei; assembly: GCF_032191835.1. Lineage (NCBI taxonomy): Eukaryota > Metazoa > Chordata > Lepidosauria > Squamata > Gekkonidae > Heteronotia > Heteronotia binoei. Next base: position 25,763,695 of record NC_083230.1, on the reverse strand, counting down.
CCCAGCGAAATCATTATATGCCCGGTATATAATGTCGCAGTACTGGAACAGTGGTGCGGCTCTCCATGGCTGGGCCCTAGCAATAACGCCTGCATAAATAAGGAAACCGGGCAACCAATTAGCCCAGGTTCTGTCTACTTTACGGCGCTTGAGCTTCTCTTTGTCTTTTTCGTCGAGCTCATCTTTAGGTTTTTTCTCCAATTCCCTATACAGCAGGCTAAATACATCAACATATTCGCCTTTCAGGATTTTCTCCCTAGTTGCAGCGGTAAGGTGGTCGCCCAAGGGCATGGCAGGGTCCCCAAACGGCAAAGCGTGAAACTCCAATGCACTATAAGGAACTGGTGGATGGGGTGGAAACCCCCAGAAACCAGCCAACTGCCCGGCCCACGACGACGGCGCGGAAGGGGGCTGCTGCCATCCCCAGGGCAAAACACCAACCGCCGGTCCCTGGCCGGCCGCCCCTACGCCGGCTGCAAAACCACTGTTCCCGGGGGCTACACCCCAAGGAGCCCAAGAACCTCCAGCCACCGACGTCGAAGAGGAAGAACCAGCCTGGGCCAAGGGACTGTTTGCTACCTGCTGCCCCGTAAAGGGCGATGAACCCGAATAATTGGTACCGCACACTTGAGGGCCAACCCCTGGCCTGGAACCTGATGCTAAACTGGTCCCCCAAGGGCCCCATGGCCAAGCCACGTCCTGTTGTGTAGCGGGCAACTTACCCTCGCTAACCGGCGGCACCACCACGACGGCCTCAGGTTCCTCGCACGACTCGTCCTCCGGGGGCACTCCTGGGTTCACAGCACCCTTGACTCCTTCCGCACCCTGCAATACAGAAAGCCTGGCCAGGACCTCCTTCTGGAAGGACATGGTAGCTGCCCTACCAGAGCCAAGAAGGCCAGTGACCCTACGAGAAGGACCGGCCACTCCCATTGTTTCCTCCAGGGCAGCCAATTGTTCAATGATGGCTTGCCTGGTCTGGGCTTCCTCTGGCTCCTCAGGCGGAGGCGGTTCAGGGTGGGGTCGCTTTGGAGGGCGCTTGGCGGGCTGCTTGCCCTTTTTGTTCCCTTGGCCCTTCTTAGGCCCCATTGTTTGGTTGCTTTTTTTTTTTTTTTTTAAACAAGCCTATCACCACCAACCCTGGGCGGCTCACTAAAGATACTAAATGACTCTCTTTTCTGTATTATTTATTTATTTATCTTTAAAATAACAGGGTGGGGGAGTGCACAAACACCAATCCGCCCCCCAGCCAATCAAGCATAAGCGGGAAACTGCCTCACTGGTCAAACCCCCCCCACAGCGCACACCTAGGCCACCCAGGGAAAACCCACTGGTCTGCCCTGTTACTCTGGCCTGCAGGCACAGAAGCTCTTAGGAAGGATGGGAGGGGGTGTTGGAATAGATCCACCCCGCAGGCTACAAACGCCTAACCAAATCACCCGCTGCGGCCAGGCAAGGCCTTTTGCGGGCCACCCGCCAACCGCACACCACCCCAAGGGCTTAATGCGGCGAACAGGAAGAGGAGGAGGGGGGGCGCCGCAAAGCCTCGCGGCTTCCCGATCCCTTTTGAAACGTGCTGCTATGTCACCCGGCCCGATGGCCCGCAGCACACGCCGCCGCCCACGACCGAGACGTCGAATCGTCGGGCGAAAAAGCAAGGCTCCCCAAACGGCGCCGCAAACACCCGCGCTGCAGGAGCCTCCCGGGGTCAAAACAGCCGCACGGCCACGCTATACACGGCCAACGGCGCGACGGTAAGTGCGCCTGGCCGACAAGAAAATCTAACTGCGTTTCTGGGGGCGGGAGCAGCCTTATAAGGCCGCTCCTCACCCCCACCCTTGGAACAGACCATTGCCTCGCATCCGCGCGGGGAGGCAATGGGCGGCCCCCAGCCTCAGTGGTCGATAGACCGCCCGGCTGGGAAAGGGCCGAATTGTGTGTCATGGTTCTCTAGCTGCAGACATTGCTGAAGGAGCAGGATTCATTGTAGCATAAGTAGACCCTATTTTTGTTTCTACTTTATATATACTTTGTCCCCCTTTTTAAAAATTAGTTGTTAGATTTTGAATTTTTTCCCTTCTTATTTTTTCCTGTTTGTTTTTTTAAAAATAAATTTAAATAAAGTTCCAACCTATACCACCTGAATTAGATAAACACTGTAGGTTGTCTCACTTTAAAATTTTCATACTGTACATTCTATATGACTAAAACCTTGGTTTAAGAAGCATTTCACTCAGCCCCAGAACAGTAAATATTTTGTAGGATTTTTTAAAGCGCTCCCCCAAACCATTTTTTTTCCTTTGGAAAAATGCAGGTGGGTGGTTATAGTCCTAAAAAAAATCATTTTTCTTCGCAGGTTCTCACAACTTCCACTATAACAGATAAACACAGTGACTTTTTCACTTATATTAATGATCACTCATCATGTGTATTGCCTTTTAAAAGCCCCAGTTACATGAACAGAGATGGCACGCTCTTTAAAAAAATATATCCCATCAATGTGCATAAATATTTTCAATTTTTTTTAATGTGACTGGTTTCTATCACTCACTGTTGTTTTGAATCCAGCATGCTTGCTCTTTTCTTTCTAAATACTCACTAATTAAGTTATATTCTCTCATGAATTTGCTATTGTTTCCATACTATCTGAATACAAATTTTATTCTTCTAAAGTAAGAAGATAAAGAATACTGTCAGCACGGATGGTTTCCATCTCTGACTCAGGGCTTAATTGCATGCTAGAGTCCTCCAGGTCTTCCACAAGGACTTATGATCAGACATGACATCTCATTTCCCTAGAATGGACAATGTAGATCAGGAAGAGGGGGCTTATGACATTTGCGCTGCTTGAAGTGTTCATTGTGCAGGTGTCATTTGCTCCACTGGAAAAACCTGCATATCCCCCAGCATGGCAAATGCTGCTTTGGGGAGCATTTCAGGTTGAGAAGAAAGCATGAGGAGAAGGACCATAAGTCTCCTCTCCCCTACTGCCATGGTCCTGATCCTAATCAGCCCTGTTTACTTCTGGGAATTGATTTGATGTTTTACCGTCTACATACACTGATGACAGGAACATTTATGCAGCTAATTATAATTTTTGTCCCTGTTCTGATAATTTGACTGCATCACTGGCTCATGTATTGCTCCAATGTAGATTTTACCAGGATTTTTTTTGTAGAAAAATCTCAGCAGGAGCTCATTTGCATATTAGGCCACACCCCCTGACACAAAGCCAGCTGGAACTGCATTCCTGTGTGTTCCTGCTTAAAAAAAAAAAAAAAAGCCCTGGATTTTACACTCAAGTGCACCTGGATTTACTGAAACCTGTTTTGGTTAATTAAAAAAACTATTTTCTGTGAAGCCTCTTAAATTTTTATTGGCTGGGGTGGCTAAAGAATCACTGTACAAGAAGCTTAGTTTCTGTCCTCTGCTATGAAAATATGGGCTGAGTAATGTCCCATGTACAATACTCTTTGATAACCTCTACCCCTTTTTATTGCCTGATATACTAGCATGAATGATAATGACATGATTTTAAGTAATAAATCAATCAATGCTATTTGTTCTGCTTCTATGAAGCTTGTGGACCATAATAAAGGTTGACTTGACTTCCCCACAGCACACTCATGGCTGACTGAAGGTCCTCGTGATGATAGGGAAATAGACCTCCCATTTACCTACCCAAGAAAGGAAATTGCCATTTTCTACCCCTGAGGAATCTGAGGAGCAAGAGGAAAAACAACTTCCATAGAGTGATGCTGTAGGACTTTCTTCAAGTCTCTGTAGTAAGTAGGGTTGCCAATCCCCAGCTGGGGGCAGGGGATCCCCCGGTTTGGAGGCCCTCCCCCCGCTTCAGGGTCGTCAGAAAGCGGGGGGAGGGGAGGGAAATGTCTGCTGGGAACTCTGTTATTCCCTACGGAGATTTATTCCCATAGAAAATAATGGAGAATTGATCCACGGATATTTGGGGCTCTGGGGGGGCTGTGTTTTGAGGTAGAGGCACCAAATTTTCAGTACAGCATCTAGTGTCTCTCCCCAAAATACCTCCCAAGTTTCAAAAGGATTGGACCAGGGGGTCCAATTCTACGAGCCCCAAAAGAAGGTGCCCCTATCCTTTATTATTTCCTATGGGAGGAAGGCATTGAAAAGGTGTGAGGTCCCTTTCAATGTGATGGCCAGAACTCCCTTTGGAGTTCAATGATGCTTCTCACAGCCTTGATCTTGGCTCCACCCCCAAAGTCCCCAGATAGTTCTTGAATTGGAGTTGGCAACCCTAGTAGTAAGGATCACACACACTAGAGGAGGCAGCATAGAGTCATCATCCAGAAATGACATCCTTCTCAAACTTCACCCTCTCTAGGCACCCCCCCCCCCAAATCCCCAGCATTTGTTGAGGCACTGTTGAGAACTCTACCTTGACATGACCCAAAGATTTTTAAATATGTAGTTAGGCCATGAACACTGCCAAGGCCCAGAAGCCATAAACCCACATAGCTGACTTTAGTGGATTCAAGCATTTATTTAAAGCATTTATATGCTGTCCTTTCAACCTGGCATAGCTTTAATGGTAAATTATAAAATTTGCAAAATTTACCAATAATTTATCTAATGCCCAAGAGTAATAGTGGGGTGATCAGAGAAGCGCATGCTTAATTGTATTGCATTGTAGCTTATAATGAGAAATAGTATCATCCAGCGTGAAAATGACGCTTGCCTGACATTTTGGTATCTTGTCTGGCGGTTTTGCCATCTGCAGGCATCCAGAAGCAACACCTGTTCAGTGAAATCGAAATACAAACAGGTTTTTCAAATGTGCACTCTGAGCCCACTTGTTAGACTGCGTAATTAAATACAGCAACAAGCAAAACAGTGAATCAAATGCGTTGTTGTGGTGCCGAATTCAGCACTCTTATATTGAATGTTTAGGAGCGATCACTTTTGTTGTTGAAACAAACAAACAAACAAACAAATAAATTCTGATTTCTGTGTTGTTTCTAATTGAGAATATCTTCCCTATAGCTTCTAAAGCCACATTCTGATCCTTTGGCTGCACTTTTCTCTGTCTCTCGTAAATCTACAGAAGAGATTTTGGTAATGACTCATTTTTAGTTCATTTCCCCATTTCTCATCATGTCAAGCCTTTCTGCAGGGGAGACTTGGATTTATCTCTTTATCTTCCACTTGGTATTTAGCAGCTGCTAAGAACACCAGGTAAGAGAAGCGACTAGGACCGTGTCTTCCTGCTATAGCCAACACGTACAAAGTTATAGGCGTGAATTTATAAGTCAAGGGAGTAATTTAGATGACTTTATTTTAGATTGACTTATCCAGACAACAAGTAATTAAATGGTGGAATTAACTGCTGGCGGATGTTTTGACAGTCTCTAGTACAGATTGTTTTAAAGGAGGATTACTGTAGACAGATTTATAGAAGAGAAACCCATCAACAGCTATTACATACTGACTAAAGGAAATCTCCGCATCTAGATGCAGTAAACCTCTAAATACTAGCATTAAGAGGCAACATCAGGGAAAGTCCATGGCCTCTATGCTCTGTTGGCTGGCCACTGTCAGAAACAGGATGCTACACTAGATGGGCCACTGCTTTTATCTAGGAAGGTTTTTCTTATGTTATAAGGAATTAACTCAGCCAAACTAATTTCAGAACCTGAAAGGAATATATCATTTGGTCTAGGCTCAGCATTTTACACAGTGGAATTGATTCATTTGGAACTTTTGTTAAGTTACTACCATACTGGAACTTTTCTCATAGTCCGCACTGCACTACTGTTGTGTGGTAATTTACTCATGGACCAATTGTTACAGAAAGAAGACTAGAAGCTGTACTGAGAGAGACATAGCCTATAGGCTACATATTGTGCGTCAGTAACACTTAATAGACTCCCTCTCCCTACAAGCCTTTAAGCCAGGGGTGGGAAACCTGTTTTCTGCCATGGGCCATTTGGATATTTATAACATCATTCACAGGCCACACAAAATTATCAGCTTAAAAAATTGTGCTCCGCCAAGGGAGAATGATTCAGGCCGGCAAAATTAATCCAAATAATTGTTTTTCTATTTGAAGTCATGTGAGGAGAGCCTAATTTGGCACAGGCACACACACCCTGCTGCCCAAGGCAAATGCCTAGGTCCAGGGCTTTTTTTGTAGAAAAAGCCCAGCAGGAACTCATTAGCATATTAGACCACATCCCCTGATATTAATTTTATTTAATTTACGATTTATACCCCGCCCTATACCGCAAAGCGGGTTCAGGGTGATTTACAACATTAAAAACCATTACAATAACAATAAATGAGGCATATCAAATTAAATATATCAAAATTAAGCTATCTCATAAATAAAATACATATAGATTAAATCAAAAAGACCATAATTCAGACAATTGGAATAGCCTGAGACCACAATTCAAACAGTTGGTACAGCTTCAGCTAATTGGCACTGTTTAGGACTATAATTCGAACACTTGGCACAGTTTAAGCACATAGATAGCAAAGTGCTGGGGGAAGCAAAGATTTCAGAGGATGCCCATTAGAACAGTTAACAGTCTGGCAGAAGAGCTCCGTCTTACAGGCCTTGCAAAACTTAGATAAGTCCTGCAGGGCCCGAATCTCCAATGGGATCTCATTCCACCAGGTAGAGGCCTGGACTGAAAAGGCTCTGGCCCTTGTTGAGGCCAATTGGGTGTCCTTAGGACCAGGGATAATGAGAAGATGTGTCGATGATCTCAAAGCCTTGGGGGGGGGGGATTGGCGTGTTTGGGAAGAGGTGGTCCCAAAGATATTACCATATTAGGCCACAAACTCATTAGCATATTAGGCCACACCATCTGGGATAATCAAGTGCAAACTGATCTGGTGGTAGCTGGCTCTCACCCCACCCCTGCCACCCCTCCCTCCCTTCATGCAGAAACTGCAGCTGCTCGCAGTAGACCTTTAAAGGCACCCACATACCTCAGCAGCAGTCATTCACAATGGCCACCACTCAGGATCCACAGAGAAAAAGAGAGAGAAAGGAAGGAACAGAAATAAAGAAATGGGAGAAAGAAAGGGAAATGAAATAGAGGGAAGAAAAGGTAATAAAGGAAAATAAAGAAATGGGGAGAAGAAAGGAAAATAAATGGAAATAAAGAAATGGAGGAAGAAAGAGAAATAAAGGAAAATAAAGAAATGGGGAAAGAAAGGGAAATAAAGAAATCGGGGGAACGAAAGGGAATAAAGGAAAATATAGAAATGGGGAAAGACAGCAAATAAAGAAATGAAATAGAGGGAAGAAAAGGTAATAAAGGAAAATAAAGAATGGGGGGAAGAAAGGAGAAGAAAGGGAAATAAAATGGGTGAAAAATGGGGGAATAAAGAGAAATAAAGAAAGGAGGGAAGAAAGAGAAATAAATGGGGGGAAAGAAATAAATAAATGAGAAGAAGAAATGGAAAAAAGGAAATAAAAGGGAGAAGAAATGTAAAGAAAGGGAAATAAAGAAATGAGGGGAAGAAAGGATAATAAAGAAAAATAAAGAAGGGAGAAATAAAGAAATTGGGGAAGGAAGGAAGGAAGGAAGGAAGGAAGGAAGGAAGGAAGGAAGGAAGGAAGAAAGAAAGAAAGAAAGAAAGAAAGAAAGAAAGAAAGAAAGAAAGAAAGAAAGAAAGAAAGAAAGAAAGAAAGAAATGAGGGGGAAACTTATCTGAACCATGACAGTGACTTTTCTAGGCCCCACAGAAATCCTGACCAGCAGCCATGCCCCAGGGAGGCCACTGCACAGCGCGGCCGGGCCCAACAATCCTTGCTTGCCAGCCAGACCCCAGGCAGGCAGCCACGTGATTTGGCTCAGCCCAGCAATCCCCAAGGGCCAGACCAAGTGATCTCAAGGGTCGTAAATGGCCTTCAGGCCTGACATTCCCTATTCCTTGTGTAAATAAATTAAAGTCCTGACGAGTCTGACAGGAAGTTCTCTTCCTAATACCTAACAGACTCACCTCCTTGGATGCAAGAACCCTCCAGCTGCCTTCTCCTTGGATGCAGGAACCCGCCAGCTGCCTTCTCTCCAGAGAGAACCTGCAGCCTTTCCATTATGAACCACTTCCCTTTCCTGCCAAGCCTATTCAGGCTTTCCGCCCAGGTCCCACCCCTTTTGGGTTAGTTTTCCCTCCAAAAACTCTGCTATCCAATCAGAGCGACAGAAGGGATCCTGGAAGATGTAGGCCCATTAGCAACTCCTAGGCAACTGTGACTATGACTGAATTGTAATTTTAAATGGGCCCACATTGTAAGACAATAAGGAAATGAGCCCTGAGATCCTGAGAGCTACCAGCATCGTTCCTACTACCAACTTGGGAATGACCAGAATGTATATAAGGAGTCTCAGTAATGATGTGTGCGTGCGTCTGTGAGAATCTAGTATTGAGTTCATAGCTTTTTATGTTTTATATTCTTCCCAGTCCCTTCTAGTGATGAAATTATTAGATATCCAACCTGAATGACTAGCTAAAAACATACTTTATTTTTAGATTGATATTTGCCTGATGTTGTGAATCTCTCTACTTAAAAGCACTTTATTACACAAAACACGCACAGTAATTGCATGGAGCTTGTACTAATTAATTGACCAGAACCTGTAGAACTTTTAAGGGGCAACTAGAGGTTCTGCTGGAAGTCTACTGCTCAAAATCAGAAAATGGCCTTGAAAAATGGAAATCTTCCAGGAGGTCCGGTATAACAGCGTGAACTTACTGTGCTGCTCCTGTTCTTTACTATCCTCCTCTTCGGTCTAGTTTTGCAGGCCTCTGTTCTTGCAGGAACCACAGCTCCATTTTATATACATAATATGGATTCTAAATATAGTCTTTGGTACCTGACACGGCATTCCCCCTTGATTCTCAGCTATGTCAGCCAACGTTCTCTTCAGTACGAAGAATCATCAGAAAAATCATCAATGTAAAAAACGACAGCAACCCTTTCTGAGGTAACAAGGGGCTTCTTTGGATAAACAAAAAGAGACACTTTCATGTGGTTTACTCTCTGTCAACAGATTTTAAGAAATTATGGCATTTAAACATATGCTTCCCGAAGAAAAAAAAATTGCTAAGGTAGCTCCTTTGAATTTGGGAGGCTCCAAAATTTCAAACTGCTCAAACATAACTTAAAAAAAAAAAAAAGATGACCTAATTAAACGGAAGCCAGTTTTGCTGGCAGAAATCTCTATATCATTTGTTGGAAACTTTTATTCACGCTAAGTGGGGTACTGCTCCATTCATAGCTTTATCTAAATGGATCTTGAGCAACGTAATGCTCTTCAGATTGGTGCTTTTGGCCATGTTCCATCCACAAACACACTTTGATCAAGCTCATTAACTCCTTCAATTAATATTCATGGTTTACAGTCCGCAATCTCAATCAAATATATATTCAGAACACTGTGATGCCAGAATCAGCCCAAGTATATATTGATAGCACCATCATCCTTAGACTTCTTAAGTTTAATTGAAGTGTTGTGTGGGTTTGCATCTCACAGATTTTGGCTCCCTCCCTGTGGCAGGCTGAACAGCCATGCTGCCGGGGGCCGTTTTTGCCTCCATATGAGAAGGAAGAGTGGCAGGGCATCATGGGAGTGTGGGGTGGAGCCAGCGCGCTGTAACGGCCAGCTCCGCTCCCTCAGTCCTCACCTTGTGCTCGGGTGGAGAGGAGCCAGCGCTGCCTCTTATGTTGGCCCGGGCCTTTGGGGGACTCATTGAGGCTGCTGGGGCTTGCTGTGGCTGGCACGATTGTCGGGAAGATCATTCTTGGCCTGGCGGCTGCGGCACCACCAAAAGAACGTAAGAAACCGGGGAGACGTTGGACTGGTTTGAAGTGGGCTGTGAAGCCCGCCGTTTGACTGACATTTTTCTTGTTCAACCCTCCTCCCCCTGTCACCTCTTGGCTTGTGGATGTGGTCGCAGGGCTGCTTGTGCAGCCGGCATTTTTTCTCTCTCCTCTCTCTTTTGTGGGCAGTTTGACAGCCTCGGGGTCCATAGCGCAGCCTCTTTTAATAGCGTTTCCCTGAGCATCGTTTTCCTAGCCTTGGTGTTTTTTCTTGTGTCCCCTCTCCCAGTTCTGCTTTTGGTGCCCCCCCCACCCCTTATTGAGGGCAGTGCCAGCAGTGGTGGGATGGTATAGTTTCCCCCTCCCTCAAAATATCCAATTTTCCTGTACCTCTTTATCTTAGCTGGGCTTTAAGCTCTCCTTCCCCCCTCCTCTTTGTTAAGGGCAGGGATAGCAGCCATTTTGACATTTCTTCTTGGTCGGCCATTTTAAGGGTGCTTTTTCGGGTGACCATCTTGGGAGCTTCACAGTGAGCACACCCCCCCCCTCCTGTTTGTAGTATTGTCTCGAGGAAGGGCTCTGGTCCAGTATAACCTTGTGCTTCCTTTATTCTTCCAGTGGGTAGCTGGATTGCGTTTTTCAGACTTCAGCATCTTATTGAGCATTGTTAGACATGCCAAAGGCACAAGGGAAATTGAAGGGCAAGAGCCCTGCTGCAAAACAGCCACCTAAATGTCCTCTACCATCTAAGCACCCTGCACCGCAGCATTCATTGTCTGATGAGGATAATGACAGTTGTGAACAGTTGGTGCTGGCTAGGTTGGCTGCTTTGGAGGTTGCACAGGGTGGGGCTCCTGTTATACCAAAAAGGGGCGGGGCAGGTGATTAATCCAGAGCAGCTAAGTGTGCTGCTAGAAAGCATTTTCAGGATGAAATTCTTAATGGTTTGTCTTCCCTTGACAGCAGGTCTGGCACTGATGGGACAGATGGAATGTCACCTCTTCTGATTGAGCCTCCTGATGTGGATGCATTTCAAGGCGGGCAGTTTAGTAAGAGGGAATTTGCACAACATCCTAACATGGTTTGGCCTTGGGGGCAATCCACCACCTTTGGACCACTTGCCAATAGCCAGTCTCTTGCAGCATTGTCAGGTTTCAACAACGCTCAACCATGGGCTTGGGCTTCTAGTTTTACCAACCGACAGGCAGCTTGGGTAGCATGTCAGGTCAGTTTTCAGGGATGTCTTCAGTACCTTTTGGTGGCTGGAGCTTTCCATACCCATGAAGTCCCTCCTATCCCCAATTCCAGCTAAGGCATAACCTTTTGGTGATCTTGCTTTGCCTTTAGGGGATCAGTTGCTGCTGGCCATAAAGGACAAAATATTGAAAAGGGAATTTGTTGACCTTTTTTTCTCTGCTCTATAGAGAGTTGGAGAAAAAGGATAAAGAGGATCTGGATGACAGAGAGAAGGAAAAAAATTAAAGGCCATAAAGTGAACAGGACTTGGGCCAATTGGGTGCCAGGGTTCATTATTTACGCAGGCATCATTTCCCGGTCACAACCATGGAGGGCTACATCACTGTTTCAGTATTTTGATATTATTTATAGGAACTACACCAGCTTTACCGACCCCGCTTGGCTACAGTATGATGAGGAATTCAGGATGCGGGCTGCCTTGAACCCTTCCCTCCAGTGGGACCAAATTCAGCCACAGCTATGGCTGCAGGTGATGTCCCCTGCTAGGCCTAATTTAGGTGATAGGTCCGATAGTGGCCATGTTGTGCAGTGCTCAGCTGCTGCTGTCAAGTCTCCAAATTCAATAACGAGTCGTTGTTGAAACAAAGTAGCTAGTTTATTGATAAGGATATACTTGGCTAAGTTCAAATTGAAAGACTAAAGATCATACAGTACAATGCCATCATATAAGGTACACTTCAAAGAGATTCTTAAGGGAGGGGCACTATGCAGGGCACATTCACACATTGATGTTACAATTTCGTTCTCAGGCCGGCTCTGGCCTTGAGCGTTTCTGGCTCCAACCTCCCCCGATGCCCAGCCTGAGAAGGCACAGATAATGTCTTCACATATTCCCATTTCAAAGCAAGACTACATAACAAAGGAAAGGGGGGGGGGTAGGAAGAGGTTTAGCTAGCAGCATTGGAATACAGATAGGCTTTACCCAGAAGGCTCTTTGCTTGAACCAAAGTTTTACAGAGACTTGACAGCTGCTTCAGGGTTTCACAGCAATGCGGGGCAGGTGGTTCAACCCCGCTTGCTCTGCTGGGAGTTTGGATCCCAGGGGGTTTGTAACAGGAAAAACTGTCCATACAAACACGAGTGCCCCCTTTGCGGGGGGTCTCATTTCTTTACAACTTGCTCAAGGGAAAACCCCAGGAGCGGGCAATGCCGTCAAGACATGGGTGGGCCCAATAAACCTTCTGGAAAAGGGTCCCAGCCCAATAAGGGTGAGTGTGCTTGAGGCTTGGCTCTGTAATTATCCAAAGAAAGATGATAAGGTTTATTTGTTAAATTGCTTTAAGTTTGGTTTTAGAATTCCTTTTCAGGGCCTTAGAAATCTATTTATGGCTAATAATTTAAAGTCTGTTAGGGGGATGGAGAATATTGTGTGGCAGAAGATTAGGAAGGAATCAGCTGAGGGTAGGGTGCTTGGTTCATTCCCTGCCCCTCCTGTGCATAATTTGCGAGTTTCTCCCTTAGGCATCGTGCCTAAGAAGGCTGCTGGTGAATTCAGGCTGATTCACCATTTGTTCTACCCTTGTGGGGAATTAGTTTATGACACCACTCCTGATGTGTGTAATGTGAGGTACACATCTTTTGATCAGGCTGTGTGCATGGTGTGGCGCTGCGGAGTGGGTGCTGAGTTGGTAAAATGCAACATCAAGTCAGCCTTTTGCCTCCTTCCTGTTCACCCACTGGATTTTGAATTGCTGGGTTTCCAAGTTGAGGGCCAATTTTATATGGATAGGGCCTTGCTATGGGATGCTCTGTTTCTTGTACCACCTGCGAGCACTTTAGTTCTTTTTTAGAAGGAGTGGACTTGTCTGAGCAGTGTCATGCATTACTTGGATGATTTTTTGTGGGCCCCCAAGGCATCTGCCAATGTGCATGCTTGCTTGCAGCCTTTACGGAACTGTCCGAGGAGTTAGGGGTTCCTCTAGCTCACAAAAAGACCGAGGACCCTACCCAGCAACTGACATTCTTGGATGTTGAGTTAGATACGATTCGGCAGACTCCATGACTGCCTATGGAAAAATTCTTTAGTTTGCAGAATATGGTTGCTAAGTTCTTGTCACAGCAAAAGGCAACCTTGAACGAGTTGCAGCAGCTGGTAGGGCACCTAAATTTTGCCTGCAAGGACATTGCACCGGGCCGTCCCTTCTTGAGGAGGCTTTGTGATGCTATGGCAGGTTTGTGCCTTCCACATCACAGGTTTAGGATTTCCAGGGGCATGTGGGATGACCTGTTGGTATGGCAGGAGTTTTTGAGCTCCTTTAATGGAGTCTCTTTCTGGAGAGAGGATTTAAAACTTTAAGCCAAGCTTCAAATCACATTGGATACTGCTGGATCTCTAGGCTTTGGGGTTTATTTCCGCAGACATTGGTCCGCAGGTGATTGGCCTGAGGATTGGGTAGCTGTGGGATGAACTAGGGATTTGACTTTTCTTGAGTTTTTCCCTATATTGGTAGCAGTTTGGCTGTGGGGTGATGAGCTGGCTGACCACACTGTCCACTTTTGGTGTGACAATTTAGCTGTGGTGCATGTCATTAATTCCCTCACATCTAAATCCCCAAGGGTCATGAGGCTGGTTTGTGCCTTCACTCTGTGCTGCCTCCAGCTTAACATCCTATTTTTTGCCAGGCATGTGCCTGGGGTAAACAATGGGGTGGCTGATGCTCTCTCACAGACAAATGCGGAGGTTTTGTCAACTCACTCCAGAAGCCGATCTTCATCCTGCAAGGATGCCCCTGGAGCTATGGCTGATTGGCTGGTCGAGGCTGGCAGAGTGATAAGGCTCGCCATTGATCCTAGCACCAGGAGGTCTCACAAAAGGGCAGTTTGCCAGTTCAAAGGTTTTAGGGATGAAGTGGGATATCATATGATTAGGCCCTTGCCAGTGGAGCATTTACTCCACTACTGTGTGTTGTTAAAAGGTAAGGGCTTGACGGTCCATTCTATCAAGGGTAGATTGTCAGCTTTAGCTTTTGCTAGTAAGGCCATAGGTTATCAGGAATATATTGGTGACTTTCGAGTATGAAAGATGCTGGAGGGTTGGTCTAGGGAGGCTTGCCCTAGGTCAGATGTTAGGCAGCCTATTTCCCCAATGATTCCTAAGGGTTTGAGATCAGTTTGGGGTTAGGTTTGCAGGTCAGGATTCAAGGCTTTGCTTTTTCATGCAGCTTCCCTGATGGCTTTCTTTGGGGCATTCCATGTGAGTGATCTTGTGGCTCAGTCTAAAGGCAGGGCTTTTTTGGTAGAAAAAGCCCAGCAGGAATTCATTTGCATATTAGGCCAACATAGGGCTTTTTTGTAGAAAAAGCTCAGTGGGTTACATCTGCATATTAGGCCACACCCCCTGACACCAAGGCAGCCAGAACTGCGTTCCTGCTTAAAAAAACACCCTGTCTAAAGGAGATGTTTCAGGTCAGGTGTTGTTGGCATAGGACATTCACCTCTCTGATGGAATGGCATTCATTACAATCTGTCACTCCAAAACTGACCAGTTCCAGCATGGAACCACTATTAGGTTAGGCTCCTGTTCTGAGGGTGAGCTACATCTGGTGGCAGCTTTGTCTCACTACCTAGCCGCCTAGAGTTTGAGTGCTGGTTTATTGTTTCATCATGTGGACGGCAGTCCCCTGATGAAACACCAGTTTTGGTCAGTGACTGCCAAATCACTTTCTAGGCTTGGCCTAGAGGGGGTTAAATTTGGCACTCACTCTTCATATAGGAGCAGCATCTACGGCTGCGGCCTTGAGGTATTCTCCACCAGCTATTCAGAAGCTAGGTAGGTGGCGTTCCGTGGCATATAAGGGCTATGTGCGCCCTATTGTGCTGCAGTAGTTAGCATGATGGTATTGGGTCATTTGTTACTCACTGTTTTTCTTTTCCAGGTGCTTTGGTCCGTGGCAAGAGATGGTGCGTCCTCATATGTGGACACAGTTTTGTTTTCTGTGCTGCCCACTGGGCCAGAAGGACTTCTGCCAGTTCACAGCTGGGACTCAGCAAGTGGGCCACCATTGAATGGCATGGATGGCAGGGTCTCTGGTGGTCAGGCTTGTTGCCCTTATTATTTGAGAGTGAGGTTGGTCAGCCACCTCATGTTTTGGTTATCCACTTAGGGGGTAATGATCTTGGGTTACTCAAGGGGAAGACTCTCGTTCTGCAGGCCAAGGATGGCTTCAGAGTCATTAGGAACCATTGGCCGCAGACTTTGATTGTGTGGTCTGCCATGATCACACGCCAGATGTGGCGTGGGGTATGGGACCCACGGTCAATTGAAAGAGCTTGCCGTAAAGCCAATCTAGAGATTTTTAAAGCCTTGGAGGGTGGGTTGGGCCACTTTCTACCTCACCCTGGGATTTGTGCCGATTGTATGGATTTATACAGGGTTGATAGTATCCATCTGTCCAATAAAGGATATGACACCTTTTTGGAGGACCTGAGGCAAGGGCTTAAGGAAGTATTGGGTATTTAGATGGGCGCGATGGCCTTAGGTTTTTTGCCTAAATATTGTAATATAGTTTGGTGAGCACCAATGGCAACCCTAATCTTAGATGACATAAAAATGAATACATTTCCAGACAGCACTTTTGTAAAAGCCTCATGAAACATCTATCTGACTTCACAATGCCTTTATATAAATGCCATCGTTTTTACCTTGCCTTTCTCTTGCAAACAAGAGCCAATGCTGTTTACAGATTTTTATTTTTTAAAAAACCCAACACTTTAAAACAACTCTATTGTACAATAAACAACAGCACCAAAATCTCACATGGTGTTCATCACAGCCTTGACTGGAACTTTCTCCCTTTTCGAGCAGATGTTTGGGAATAGGAAGAAACCTGGTATGTAACTCAAAACTCCAAAGCTTGCTATTAGTATCGAACACCAACAGGTGTAAGGACATCTCAATAAACTATTTTTTAAAAAGTGCATGGCAACACTGCTGGGGGCAATGATGAGCACAAAGCAACCAGAATGAAAACCAGGGCTAGGACAATAACAAAGAAAATCCTCAACATTCCTCCGCTAAGAACTGCCCCCTCACCAGCCTATTTCTTTGCACATATGCTCAGCTTGCTACTACTGAATCTCTCTTGTCCAAACATCAGCTGCTCGACATTGTCAATACAATGCAACCACCAGCTCTAGCCCAGGTTCTGGTCCCCTGGAACTGTTGCAAAACATGGCATAGATTTCTGAATATTACACTTCCCACACTTTTTTTAGCACTGTAGTGCTTTCCAGGGGGAAGTACTTGTTCGACAGCTGCTCTTTTTACAAGTGCCACCCACATGTATCCTGCCAGTCCTTCAGCCATCCTTGGCCAAGCCAGCAAGAGGATGGGAACTGAGACAACTCCATGGGGCTTACAGCAGTAGGCATGCCAAATCAACAGACTTGACACTAAGACCTTGAGATCTGAAAGCACGCATCTCTGGCAAATTGGGATAAACCAGGCAGAGTCACCCAACTGCCCATTTCACACATCGTTCGCCTGAATTAAAATAGGGCTGCGAACACACACTCACACAATAATGCACTTTCAATCCACTTTTGAACTGGATTTTGCTGGTTCACACTGTAAAATCCAGTTGGAAAGCGGATTGAAAGTGCATTATTTAGAAAGCTGGAAAGCGGATTGAAAGTGCATTATTCAGTGTGTGTGATCGCAGCCATCAGGGCTTTTTTTTGCAGCAGGAACTTTTTGCATAGTAGGCCACACCCCCCTGATGTAGCCAATCCTCCTGGAGCTTACAGTAGAACTTGTACTAAGAGCCCTGTAAGCTCTTGGAGGATTGGCTACATCAGGGGTGTGTGGCCTAATATGCAAAGAAGGTCCTGCTAGAATTCCTTACAGGGCTCTTCTTACAGGGTCTACTGTAAGCTCTTGGAGGATTGGCTACATCAGGGGTGTGTGGCCTAATATGCAAAGGAGGCCCTGCTAGAATTCCTTACAGGGCTCTTCTTACAGGGTCTACTGTAAGCTCTTGGAGGATTGGCTACATCAGGGACGTGTGGCCTAATATGTAAAGGAGCTCCTGCAACAACAACAACAAAAGCCCTGGCAGCCATAGTTTCCAATCAGACATTGACTTGCAGACATGAGTCTTACAGTCCAGTGCACACACTTACCTGGGAATAAGCACCAGTGAGTAAAGGGAAAGAGCACTTCTGAAAAGAACTGCAGGGGAAAACAGTATCAGTTGCAGAAAACTTCAGCTCATGTGAAACACAGTCCCAGGAGGGAAAAAATCCCAGTCAGATCTATGGCTCTTCTCACTCAGTATTGCCTACTTTGACTTGTAGCAGCTCTCCAACATCTCTGGTAGGTATGTTGCCACCTAACTACCAAATATCCTTTAACTGGAGATTGAACTGGGGGATCTTAAACATGCCAAGCTATATTCCATTACTAGCTCATAATTAGCACACAAGTCTCTGACTCTTGCTATATTCAGCCGTGAGCCAGATATTACACCAATATAACATGATATTACATATTACATGGTTTCCTGATTGAATTCTTAAAATGAACAACAAAAGGGGGGGAAATTCAAGAGTCAGCTTGTTTTTTGACAATAGCATTGTTGCTAAACCCTTTCCCATGGAGGCATGTTTCACTTCAGGAGATCCTGTCCTATGAAATACTACAAATGCAGAAATAGGGTTACCGACTATAGGTTGGGAAATTCCTGGAAATTTGAGCCTGGGGCCGTCATTTGAGAATTTAGAAATGGGCGTGTACAAGAGTTAGTCAGGATGACGTTACGAGCATATTTATTCGGCTTATGGAGAAGCTGTATGCCGTGAAACGTGGTATCAAGCTGGCGATCACGTAAAGGTGAATTTTCCTTTGAAGCCCATATTTGTGGACTCCGTTCTGCAAATGATTTGGGAGTGACTACAACCCTTTGAAGACTGAGAATTTCTTCAGAGTCGCCCAGTGAAATTGACACACTCTTTATGGGACTTTCTATTTTTAATTACTCTTGGAAACGTTGTAGACATTTTTGGATGCTTATGCACTTATAAATATTTGATACTTTTCTACTTTAAGTGTTTAGTACTTTTTGACACAGTTGCTTGTTTTACTGTTCTCTACTGTGGCACCACTGTCATTCTCTGGAGCCTGGGGAGCGCAGAGCTTGTGGGGAGGAGGGGGACCTCAGAAGGGTATAATGCCGCAGAATCTACTCTCTAAAGTTGCCATTTTCTCCAGGGGAACTGAAATCTGTAGTCTGGAGATTAGTTATAATTCCAGAAGTTTTCCAGGCTTCACCTGGAGTTGGACAATCCTAACAAGGAAGATGGGGGCAGTGAAAACAATCAGAGGGAAAAGGACTAGACACTGTCTTCCTTTGCTCTGATTCCACCTACTCTGGCAAATTTGGAGTTGGAACAGAAAAATCATTAAGGAAACAAAACACAGAACATAATCTAGCATGCAGTTGAGAGTCAGCTCCGAATGGAATCACCCTTTTCTCCTCCAGTTTGGTGTAGTGGTTAAGTACGTGGACTCTTATCTGGGAGAACCGGGTTTGATTCCCCACTCCTCCACCTGCACCTGCTGGAATGGCCTTGAGTTAGCCATAGCTCTGGCAGAGGTTGTCCTTGAAAGGGCAGCTGCTGTGAGAGCCCTCTTAGCTTCACCCACCTCACAGGGTGTCTGTTGTGGGGGGAGAAGATATAGGAGATTGTAAGCCGCTCTGAGTCTCTGATTCAGAGAGAAGGGCGGGGTATAAATCTGCAGTCGTCTTCTTCTTCTTCTTCTTCTTCTTCTTCTTCTTCTTCTTCTTCTTCTTCTTCTTCTTCTTCTTCTTCTTCTTCTTCTTCTTCTTCTTCTTCTTCTTCTTCTTCTTCTTCTTCTTCTTCTTCTTCTCCATGTTTCGCTAAAGCCCCTGTTATTTCCTGTTTCTTCCAACCAGGAACAGATCCACAGGACAACAGAAAAGGTCTGCAGTGATCAACTGATGGTAAAAAAGATAACAGAGAATCCACTCTAGGCAGCCAGTCAAAACACAAGCATGCTCAGCCTTAGAAAAAGACAATTATTGATTCACCAAACCTGACCTGAAGTTGTAAGGAATGTAAAGGGGTAGTTCTCTAGCTGAAAGAGTAATTTGTGTTGTTACAGAGTAGGCTACAGTTCAGCATAGTGTTATTGCGTGCACTTATTTAATCCTCTCCCCAAAGGTCTGAGTTGCCACCCCAAAGACTGAATTCTAGTGACTTCTCCACAGAGAAGTGTATAAGGAATTCCTTCTCTTAGGATAAGGATAAATGAAATGTTAAACCTTACAGCACACCTTTTCTTGCAGTTTCTTCTTTGATCCTGTTTTTCTAGCAACATCTTGTTACTAAAAAAAAAATAGAGATTCTGACTTCATTATGGAGGTTTAAAATGATAATAATAATAATGCCATCAAGCCAGGGGTACATTTTCTTATTATTACACGCTGCACTTTAACCAAGTGCATAGAGCATCTTACATCTTAGAGACGTGTATTGTGTTCTCCAACTTTAATGCACTTTATTGATACTCTACCTACTCACCTTTACTGCTGCTAACTAAAATTGGAATTTATTGAATGCTGCTAACTTTGGATTTGATGTTGTATTGCTAATTTTGATTAGATATATGAATTTCATAATAGGGTTAATAGAATTGGACTGGAATTATTTCTAATCGAAATTGATTAAATTGATTTTATTGTCAATTGATGTGTTAGACTGAAATTGAGACCTTATCATAGCCATTGAAATATTGGATATTGGATTTCATTAACGGCTGATTGATCTAAGGTTTGTAATTGGGGTGGGATATTTGTATCAGAATTAATTGGTAATTAGAGGGAAAAATTCTTATTATATTTATGGTAGGGACCAATTCTAGAAAATGTGTTAGATTAGATGATAACTAGATTAACTAACAGTTAGTGGGCGTAGTTTTAGGATGGGGAGGCAGAATTAATATAGGGCTGTTTATTGTAATGTGGGCACATGGTAGTTGGACCATCTGGGCCAATAGCATTGTGCAAGGGAAGCCATGTCAGGGTCAGGGATGCTGGTCATATGGGGGCGGGGAAGATATGGTGGTGGGACTAGGTTTCAGGATTTTGGAAGAGGTCGGAGATATGGAAATGCTCAGACCTCTTCCCACCTACATCCCATCCCTCGGCATGTTGGTTGTGGGGCTAGGAATACTTACCCGGAGGACCGAGGTAAGGAGGACCGAGAACCCAGGTCTGACATTGGTGTTGACTAATGCCAGATCTATCAATAATAAGACCCATACTCTCCACGATTATTTTGTAGAGCAGCAGATAGATCTGGCATGTGTGACCGAGAACTGGGTGTGGGAGGGTGAAACTGTTGCCCTGAACCAGCTTATCCCACCTGGGTTCTCGGTCCTCCGTAAATCTTGGATGACTGGGCGGGGAGGGGGGGTTTGCAGTGCTCATTCGTGACTCTTTTTCTTTCAGGGGATTCCCTGCCCCAAACATAGCTGGCATTGAATGTGTAGGCCTGGTGTGGGAGGCTGAGGAGAGTTTGGCTATCTGGTTAGTGTACCGACCACCTAACACACCCCCAGAGAACCTGCCTGCCCTGCTGGATGTAGTATCGGCCTGGGCATTGGACTTCCCCAGGCTGTTAGTGCTGGGGGATTTCAATGTCCATGTTGATGATGCAGCGTCCTCACAGGCTCAGGATCTAGTGTCATCCATGGAGACACTGGGACTCATCCAGATTGCATCAGCCCCCACCCACCAGGTTTGTCACATGCTGGACTTGGTTTTGGGGACAGGGATTTCATCAGATCTGATAGCTGTTGATCCAGTTCCATGGTCAGATCATTATGCCCTAAAAGTCCAACTGGACCTGCAGCCCTCCTCCTGTTTAGGCAGTGAGCAGATTTATGCTCATCCACGGAGCCAACTGGACCCTGAACAGTTTCGGGAAGCTCTACGGGATTCAATGCCCCCTGGTGGGTTATTAAATGAGCTAGTAGAGGACTGGTACTTCAGGCTATCTATAGCCATTGATGACATCCCCTCCCCCTGGTGCCCTCTTCATTGCCGTGCCAAAGCAGCCCGATGGTATACCTTGGAGCTGCAGAGGATGAAGCAGTAATGTAGACGGCTACAGTGAGCATGGTGGTGTTCTTATGACGAAGAGTCAAGAACTTCTTATAGAACGTTTATGAAGGTCTATGAGAAGGCAGTGAAGTCTGCTAAGAAAGATTTCTACGCAGCCTCCATTGCGTCTGTAAAATTATGCCCAGCCCACGAACATTAACTGCATTGCCAACTGGCAACCAAAAGGTTAGGGAATTGGATATTGACTGTGAGGCCTTTGCAACTTATTTTGCAGATAAACTTTTGACTCTCTGACAAGATTTTCTAGCTACAATTAATACATTATGGGAACTGGAAACCCATCCTCTGTCTTCTGGCCCTATTTTGGACCACTTCAATTGACTTTCTGTGGAAGATGTGGACAGGATCTTGGCTGCAGTGAAGCCTACCACTTGCCCTTTAGATCCATGCCCATCGTGGCTTGTAAAAGCAGGTGGTGATAGTATCCTAGTCCCTTTGGCTGATATTGTCAATCTGTCCCTGTTATTAGGGACGTTCCCAGCCAGGCTTAAAGAGGCAGTGGTTTGTCTGCTTTTTAAAAAGCCATCTTTGGACCCGATGATCTCAGCCAATTACTGCCCAGTTTCGAATCTTCCATTTCTGGGTAAGGTAATTGAGAAAGTGGTGGTGGAGCAGTTCCAAGTTTTCCTGGAGGATACATCTGCCCTTGACCCATTCCAGTCTGGCTTCCGCCCTGGTCATGGGATGGAGACTGTTCTGGTCATTCTCACAGATGCCCTCAGAAGGAATCTGGATCAAGGTGGGTCAGCGCTGCTGTTGCTTCTATACCTATCAGCACTGTTTGACATGGTCGATTATGATCTATTGACCCACCGCCTTGCCGACATTGGAGTTCAGGGGGCTGCCTTACAGTTCTCCTCCTTTCTCTGTGGTCGGGGACAAAGTGTGGTGCTTGGCGAGCAGACCTCCTTGTGGCACCCCCTTGAATGTGGCATGCCTCAGGGAGCTATTCTCTTGCCCATGATGTTTAACATCTATATGAATCCTCTTGCCCAGATTGCTTGAGGTTATGGGCTGGGTTGTCACCAGTATGCAGATGACACCCAGCTCTATCTGTTAATGGACGATCATTCAGACTCCGCCCCAGATCATCTGACCAGGGCCTTAGAAACTGTGGCTGTATGGTTGCAATTAAGTTGGCTGAAGCTTAATCCAGCTAAGACGGAGGTCCTGTACTTGAGCCCTGGGTTAGAGTTGGGCATCTGGCTCCCAACCCTGGATGGTGAGCCTCTTCTGCTGGCCAAGAAGGTGAAGAGCCTGGGAGTGATACTGGATGCCTCACTTTCCATGGAGGCCCAGATCACAGCAGTTGCTCGATCTGCCTTTTACTATCTTCGGCAGATTAGATAACTAGCACCCTACCTGTCCTCCCAGGACTCAGCTACAGTGATCCATGCGATGGTCACTTCCAGACTGGACTACTGTAACTCGCTCTATGCAGGCTTGCCCTTGTGGCTGACCTGGAAACTCCGGCTGGTGCAAAATGTGGCAGCATGACCGGCAATTGCATTGCCTCTACGGGCAAGGACCCGACCAGTGCTGCATCAATTGCACTGGCTACCAATAGAGTACTGAATCTGCTTCAAGGTTTTGGTCTTAACATTTAAAGCCTTATGTGGCCTGGGTCCGACATACCTGTGGGACTGCCTCTCCTCATATGTGCCCCAGAGATTGCTGCATTCTGCTTCGCAGCACCTTTTGACCATCCCTGGTCCTAAGGATGTTCGGCTTACTTTGACCAGGGTCAGGGTTTTTTCAGCCTTGGTCCCAGCCTGGTGGAATCAGCTCCCTGTGGAGATCTGGGCCCTACCTGATTTGATGCCATTTCGTAGGGCCTGCAAGACAGAGCTGTTCTGCTGGGCCTTTGGTTGAGGCAGCGGACATCCTTATTTCCATCTGCTAGGCCTCCCTTGCCTGCTATGATGCTATATTATTTTATCTTAATTTATTATTTTATTTCTGGGCCTACTGCTGTACTGAAATATAGAATGCGCCCAATGGGAACCACCGCCTTTGATATATGTGTTATCTGTTTTATTGTATTTGATGGTTTTTGCGTGCAGTTTTCAATTGCTTTTAACTCTTGTTGTGATCTGCCCTGAGCCTGCTTGTGGGAAAGGGCAGAATACAAATTAACAAGAATAAGAAATGTAATAAATAAAAATAAAGTTGCTACAATGCAAATAAAATTGTTATGAAAAACACATAAAAGACCAGTTTAAAATCTCAATCAGGACTGTCAATAAAAAAATAAATAAATTAGTAAAATGCAGACCTAAATAAAACTTATTTATTTGTTTGGCTTATATTCTACCCTTTCCCATCACAGGCTCAGGGTGGATCACAAAATGAACTGAACAACAATAAAAACCTACAATTTAAAACTAAGCAAAAAAATTAGCAAACCAAGCAAAAAAATTAGCAAACCAAAGACAATAGAACAATAGAACAAAATAAGATGCATCACAAGCGGGAAGAGCATATTTCACAGAATACAGCAGTTTTCGGCCCAAGAAGAAGTGATGGTGATAATAAGTAAGATACAGCACCACGAGGTTGTAAAGCATGATGTCACAACAAGGGAGGCCAACTGATGGAATAGTTGTTGGATGCCCACTGCCTCAACCAAAAGCCCAGCGGAATAGCTCCCTCTTACAGGCCCTATGAAATGGTAGTAGCTCAGGTAGGGCTTGGATCTCCATAGAGAGCTGATTCCACCAGGCAGGGGACAGAGCCAAGAAAGCCTGGCCCTGGTCAAGGCAAGACGGACGTCCTTTGGGCCGGGGGGGGGGGGTCAGGAGCTGTTGTGTAGCAGATCACAATGACCTCCGGGGCATATATAGGGAAAGGCAGTCCCTCAAGTATGTCAGTCCCAGGCCATGTAAAGCTTTAAATGTCAGTACTAAAATCTTGAAGCAGATCTGGTACTCAATTGGTAACCAGTATAATTGGTGCAGCACCAGTCAAACGCTTGCAAGTATAGGCAATATAGTTAACAGCCATGCTGCAACATTTTGCTCTAGCTGGCGTTTCTGGATCAAAGCCTGTGTAGAGTAAGTTACAGTAATTACCTCCTGAATATTGAAAGTGAGGGGGCAAGGTACACATCAAGAGAAAGTTGTTCCATAATTTCGGGCTGCCACGAAAAAGGCCCTCTGTTCTGTACTCACCAGATGAGCTTCTTTGATTTATGGGACAGCCACAAGGGCCTCTCTATCCTGTGATCTTAATTCCCAGACAGGAGCGTAGCTTCAAAGCTCTGCTAAGACTGGGCTAATCAGGGATGGTTGGGCTGCTGTGCGAGCTATATTTGCAGCAGTGAAGCCGCAGATCTGTAAGGTCAAGAGATCTTTGTTACAGACTAGTTTAACTAGGAAAATCCCAGTTATTCACAGCAGAATGTACTACAGTTTATTCAAGTACTGTTTTGGTTAAACAATGGTCATGTCTACAAATTGGTGGAGAATTCTCTTTACAGGAAGTGGTTTCTTACAGTGTAATACAATACAGTGCTCCAGTTAGGAATTCTAGAAAGTTCTAGGTGGAGCACCTATAAAACTTCCATTGGCTGACAAGTCCATTTTTTTTTAAAAAAAAGCAAAAAACATCTTATGCTGGCTGGCAAAATCCCATTCAGATGTAACTCCCCCCCCCCCCACACACATTTTTTGATGTTCTGTAGCACTTAGCAGATGGTGCCTTTGTAACACTGAATCCTACTTTCTGGAGGAAGGATTGGTGCCTTGCCAAATGGCTTATTTGTTGTAGCTCTTTGCTTTAAGGCTTTATATTTTAAAGTCTTGACATATTTGCTATAGCAGAAAATCTGGAAGAAGAAACATCTTAACAATGACAAATGTTCATAAAGCAATTTGGGTTTGGGTGTTCGGGCTGTGTGTGTGTGTGTGGGGGGGGTAAGCTTTAAATGATTATTTACATAATCTGCCATTTGTCTGGTTTCTAAAGCAAAATTACCGATAACAAATGGAATTTCAAATGTCACTGCGTGAATTCATCTTAGCCAAAATGTAAGGAGTTTTACTTTGTTCATATTCTAACATAGTCTTGAATTGCAATTTTTAAAAAGCAAAATTATCTTTGAGATGACAGAAACAGTGAGTATTTGATGTCCATGTACCACAGGAATACAATTGACAATATTGCTGGTCAGACTTCCTCTTTTTCAGGGGGAAAAGCAGTTATTTTTGTTTTTCTTTTAAAGATCAGAGTGAGCAGGGCCAGCCCTAGGGTGCATGGTGCCCCAGGCAAGCTCCCTACCTGCCACCCCCCACTGCTGCCTCCCGCCCTCCCTCCACAGTGCCGTAGTCTGTCGCAGCCCACCCATTGTTCAGAGGAGTCAGCTGCGATGAGGATCGGCCCTACTGGCTTTGAGGCAGCCGGCGTCTGAGCGATCTTTGAAGACAGCGCTTCTCCCCCTCTGCTTTTTGGAACTGGAATTGAGGGGGGGGGAACAAAGCCTCCTCCAGTGCTCTCTTCAAAGAACGCTCAGATGTTGGCCACCTCAAAGCTGGTAGGACCAATCCGCATTGCAGCGTGCTACTCTGACTGCGCCGGGGGGGGGGGGCGGCAGAAGGGAAAGGAGGGGGTGGTGGTGGCAGTGGCAGTGAGGGAGAGAGAGGCAAATATAGGTGTTTGTCTTGGGCCAATTTTTCATCCCCGCTCTCAGCGCCCTAGGCAACCACCTAGTTTGCCTAGTGGGCAAACTGGCCCTGAAAGTGAGGAGTTCAGTTGTGGAATTTCCACAACACATGTATATGCTATCAAACTTAACATAGGATCAGCTGCTAGTTGACCCTTTTACCCATGTTCCAGGTGAAAAGCCTAAAAAAAAAATCCCATTGCATGTTGTGAAGCTTCCTGCCACCCTGGATGAGGGATCCAATCCCACCAGGGACATCAATTTACTATCTGGTCCACATCCAAGAAAGGCAGAGGCTGCTCTGGCATTGCTTAGCTAAGTTACAATCAACAGATTCTGAGATTAAAAATCACCCTGCAGCCTGGCTGGTTTACTCCTTATCACTCTCACCTGCTTTCACCAAGGTTGATGATCTGCCTTCCCTGCTTGGGTCCTTTACCTGGTCCTGACAATGCCTACCTCAGGCCACTGCACCCTTTCTGCAGGGTTAATACCTGATATAGCTAGGCCGCCCAGGCCAGGGGAGATGATACTCGCTGCCCCTAGACCAGGAATGGCACCAGCCTGCTTCAGGAGAGTCTTGCAACTCTGCAGACCATAGGGCATTCAGGTCCGGATGGATACCCCTTTGGAGGGTGAATTCTTTGGTCTTATACCCCACTGAGATTCATCCCCAAACCCCACCCATCTCAGGCTTCACCTCCAAATTTCCAGGAATTCCCTAACCTAGTTTTTGTTGTGTGTAGATTATTAAATACAATAAAGAGAGAGGTGGAAATCTTCAGATTGCTTTTTATGTCCTTGTTGCTATGTAGGGCAAGGGTCCCTAATGTGGCACCCATGGTAGGAACTTAAGAGAAGCCATGTGGGATCAGGCCAATAGCTGATCCAGTCCAATACTCTGTGTCATACAAATGGCCAAAATCCAGGTGCCATCAAGAGTTCCAACAGCTGGGCTGGAGCTCCAGAAGCCCTCCCACTGTTGCCCCCTCAAGCACCAAGATACAAAGCATCACTGCCCCAGAAGTAGTCTTCCATCTATACCTTGTGGCTAATTGTCAAGACCTCCCAGTTCAATGATCACAAATGGTCCACTTCGTTAATGGATGTTTATTGATACATGACAGTTGAAGGCGGGATGAACTTTGTGAAAACTGACTTGGTGGGCTTTTGCCCCTCTTATCAGCCCCGTAGCCAGGATGTGAAGAATTGGGGGGCCCTGATTTTTTTTCAGGGGGCACATAGTGGCCCCAATTGGTTCAGACCCCATCAACATATACTGATAGTTAGGATTTTTGGCTCCAATGTGCATTTCCCTAGCACTTCCCACACTCAGCCTCTTTTGCCATGCTGACACTCCCTTGTCCAGCCTCTGCAGATCCCACTGGAGCACCTCACAGCCCTCCCTGGTTCTTACCGCTTCAACTTAGTATCATCTGCAACCTTAGCAACTTCATTGCTTACGTCCCAATTCTAAATAATTAACAGACAAGTTAAAAAGCACAAGATCTAGTACTGAGCCATGTGATACTCCATTGCTTACCACCTTCCACTGAGAAAATTATTCATTTATACTCACACTCACATGATTTGTAGTTGTTGTTGTTCAGTCGCACAGCCAAGTCCACCTCTTTGCAACCCCATGGACAAAGTCACCCCAGGTCCTCCTGTCTTCCACCATCCTCCGAAGTCTGCTCAAATTCGTGTTAGTTACATTAGTAATGCTGTCCAGTCATCACAACTTTTGCCGTCCCCTTCTTCTTTTGCCTTCTGTCTTTCCCAGCATCAGGATCTTCTCCGGTGAGTGCTCCCTTCTCATTTGGTGGCCAAAGTATTTGAGCGTCAGCTTCAGCATCTGACCTTCCAAGGAACAGTCTGGATTGATTTCCCTTAGGACTGACTGATTTGATCTTCTTGCAGTTCAAGGGACTCTCAAGATTCTTCTCCAGCACCACACCTCAAAAGCATCTATTCTTCTGTGCTCGGCCTTCCTTATGGTCCAGCTTTCACAGCCATACATTACTACAAGGAATACCATTGCTTTGACTATATGGACTTTTGTTGGTGTCTCTACTTTTTATTATACTGCCTAGGTTCGCCATAGCTGTCCTCCCAAGGAGCAAATGTCTTTTAATTTCATGGCTACAGTCACCATCTGCAGTGATCTTGGATCCCAGAAATGTGAAGTCTGACACTACTTCCATGTCTTCCCCTTCTATTTGCCAAGGTGTGATGGGGCTGGATGCCATGATTTTAGTTTTTTTGATGTTGAGTCTCAAGCCTACTTTTGTGCTCTCCTCTTTCCCCCTCAACAAGAGGTTCTTTAGGTCCTCCTCGCTTTCTGCCATTAAAATGGTATCATCTGCATATCTGAGGTTGTTTATATTTTTCCTGGCAAGCTTAATTCCAGCTTCTGCTTCATCCAGGCTAGCATTCCACATGATTTACTCTGCATATAAATTAAATAAACAAGATGACAATACACATCCTTGTTGAACTCCTTTTCCTATTCTAAACCAATCAGTTGTCCCATATCCCGTTCTGACAGTTGCTTCTTGACCCTTATATAGGTTTCTCAGGAGACATGTGAGGTGGGCTGGTACTGCCATATCTTTAAGGACTTGCCACAGTTTGTTGTGATCCACACAATCAAAGGCTTTAGCATAGTCAATGAAACAGAAATAGACATTTTTCTGATACTCCCGTGCTTTCTCCATAATCCATCGGATGTTGGCAATTTGATCTCTAGTTCTTCTACCTCTCCGAAACCCAGCTTGAACTTCTGGTAGTTCCCGGTCTATATGCTGCTGTAGCCTAGCTTGTAGGATCTTTAACATGACCTTGCTGGCATGTGAAATGAGTGCAATGGTGCGATAGCTTGAACATTCCTTGGCATTACCCTTTGGGATTGGAATATAAACTGACCTTTTCCAATCCTGTGGCCACTGTTGCGTTTTCCATATTTGTTGACAATTTGTCCTGATAATTAACCAGTTTTTAATCCACAGGATTAAAATCCACAGGTAATCCTCTTACCCCATGTCTTTGGATTTAATTTAGGAGCCTCTGATGAGGAACTTTATCAATAGCTTTCTGGAAGTCTAGGTAAACAACATCTATTGGGTCACCCTCGTCCACATATTTGTTCACCCCTTCAAAGAGCTCAAAAAGGTTAGTGAGACAAGACCTTCCTATACAGAATCCACACTGATTCTTTCTCAATAGCTTTTGTCCATCAATGTCCCTACTAATTCTTTCTTTATTAATGGATTCCACCACCTTAGCCAGTATTGATGTTACACTGGCCAGCCTGTAATTTCCTGAATCTCCTCGGGATCCTTTTAAAAAGATGAAGGTTACATTGGCTATCATCCATTCTTCAGGAATGGAGGCAGATTCCACCCCCCCCTTTAAAAACAAATTTATTTATGATTGAAAGCATTTGCAAAGCAATTAAAATCATGAAAATAGCATAAAGTACATGTGAAACATAAGTGTAGTATATCTGTGCATAATAGTAGCCAGTTGATCTAAGTAAACTAATATGCTATATAAACACTATTTCTTGCCAGTGTTCATAATCTACAGATGATTTAATGATAGGCTGCATATTTTTGTTAGGAGGTTCACAAGTTTACCAAAGCTTTTTTTTGTAACAGGAACTCATTTGCATATTAGGCTACACCCCTCCCCCCCAACGTAGTCAATCCTCCTGGAGTTTACAGTAGGCCCTGTACTAAGAGCCCTGTAAGCTCTTGAAGGATTGGCTACATCAAGGGTGTGTGGTCTAATATGCAAAGGAGTTCCTGCTACTAAAAAAGCCCTGATACATTCGAGTCCTTTCAGAACTCTTGGATGTATGTCATCCAGGTCTGGTGATTTGTCAGTTTTTAATTCATCCATCAGTTGTAGGACCTCCTCTCTCATCACCTTAATCCGACTCAGGTCTTCCAACACCTCCTTCTTCCACAGTGAAAACAGAGGCAAAAAATGCTTTCAGCTTCTCTGCCATTTCCCCATCATCCTTTAGTAATCCTTTTACCCCAAGAGCCCAACTGCTTCCCTGGCTGGTTTTCTGCTACTAACAATTGAATTGAGAAAGATCCCACAGGGCCTTAACATCCTCAGGAAGTTCATTCCACCAGTGTGGGGCTGCCACAGGAAAGGCCCTGGCTCTAGTTATATTTAACCTGGCCTCCGTAGGGCTGGGGATCAAAAGAAGGTTTGGAGACCCTGACTGGAGTACTCTTTGGGGAACATGTGGGGAAAGGCGGTCCCGAAGGTATGCAGGTCCCTGGCCATATAGGGCTTTAAAGGTAAGAACCGGAACCTTGAAACAAATCCGGTATGCAATAGGTAACCAATGCAGCGCTTTCAGCACAGGCTGAATGTGCTCCCACAAGGATAGCCCCAATAGCAGCCTGGCTGCAGCATTCTGCACCAGTTGAAGCTTCTGGGTTTGAGACAAGGGCAGCCCCGTGTAGAGGGCATTACAGTAATCCAGCCTCAAGGCGACCGCAGCATGGATCACTGTCACCAAGTTGCTGCATTCAAGAAAGGGAATTAGCCAAAGATGGTAAAAGGCTACCTGGGCCTCCATCATTAGAGAGGGATCCAGAAGCACCCCTAAGATCTTAATCTTTGATGCCAATGTAAATGGTGCCCATCAAAAGCCAGTAGTGGAATATCCACTCCCGGAGCTCCATGACTGTCTTTGTCAGATTCAGTTTCAGTTGATTCAGCCTGAGCCGCCCCACCACGGCTTGTAACACCAGGGCCAGATTTCCCAGGGTGCAGTCAGACCCACTGCCCACCAACAGAAAGAGCCTGGGTGTCGTCTGCATACTGATGACATCCCAGCCCATACTTCTGGCCAATCTGGGCATGTAGATGCTGAACAACGTCAGGGAGAGAACTGCCCCTTGTGGCCCTCCGCATATAAACAGGTGTCATTGGGACAACTGCTCCCCTATCACCACCCTTTGTCCCTGACCCTGGAGAAAAGCGGAGAGCCACTGAAAGGCAAACCCCTGAATCCCAATGTCAGTAATTCTGTGGGTCAGTAACTGACGGTTGACTGTGTTGAACACAGCCAACAGGTCCCAACAGCAACAGTACCGCTGAGCTGCCTTGATCCAGATGCCTCACGGAGGTAATCCGTGAGGGTGACCAGTATTGTCTCCATCCCATGGCCTGGGCAGACGCTGGATTGATATCGGTCCAGCGTGGAAGCAACCTCCAGAAAACTCTGCAGCTGCAGTGTTACTGCTTCTTGATAATCTTGCCCAAAAAGGCAGATTCAACACTGGCCAATAATTTGCTAATATGGCCAGGTCCAATGATTTTTTTTTAAGGGGAGGGTGGACCACTGCCTCCTTAAGAGGCTGAGGGAAGATCCCTTCAGATAAGGACCTGTTGACATTTTCCCTCAAGAGATCCCACATCTTCACCCAGCTAGCTCTAATCAGCCACGCTGGGTACAGGTCCAAACTACAGACGGTCGAGCATACAGTAGAGAGAACTCTATCAACTTCCTTCAGGCTGAGTGGAGTGAACTGATCCAAAACCTGACTAGAAGACATGAACGGAGCCTCGAGCTCATTCACTGTTTCAACTGTGGCGGGGAGATCAGGGTGATTATGTTGTATGTTTTGGACTTGTGTGTTTCAACCTGGGGGAAAGGGGTTGTGAGAGTTGTGGGCAAGCTTCCCTTCCCTGTGGTGTCTGGCTAGGTGTTATTTTGAAGAACTCCCATTAAAACTCTGGAGATGCCTGGTCTACGTTTCTGTCCTTCAGAACCTGCCTTTGGAGAGTTGGGGAGGGAGGAATACAAGTGTAGGAGATATGCTTGACTTGCTTTCAGTGTCTGGCTGTGGGGTTGGTCTGCCCACAAGTGAAGTTTTCTTGTGAGTCTGGTGTTACTGGTTTGTTCCTGAGTTGGTCCATATCAGGGGTGGCCAAACTGTGGCTCGGGAGCAACATGTGGCTCTTTCACACATATAGTGTGACGCCCCCACTGCCCCATTGGCTGGCTTAGAGAAGGCATTTGTCTGGCAATTCTCCCAGCCAAGCTAGCTGGCAACTTGGAGAATGCATTTAAAGTTAAAGTTGCTTTCTTTCCACCTCTCCTCACTCCTATTTGCTTTTCTTTCTCCCTCCCTCCCTGTCTTGTGACTCTCAAGCATCTGGTGTTCATGTCTTGTGGCTCTTAGACAACTGACATTTATTCTATGTGGCTTTTACATTAAGCAAGTTTGGCCACTCCTGGTCCATAGACTCCTGGCTGTAATTGCAGGTGTTTTTTCCAGAGAGAGCACTGTGGAGACCTTTTTGGGGGTCCATCACTAGGACTATAGAAATGTAATCCACCCCAACTTGGAGAGATTGTAGAGGAGTGGGCAGCAGAGTGAGGTTCCCTGTGCATTTGATGTGTGCAGCTTGCAACTTTTGAACCTCTGCCTGACATTTTTCCCCAAAGCACTTTCCTGGCTTGACCTTAGTCCTGTTGGGCTTGCAGTGCCACAGTGGCACTGGTTTTGCTGGGCTTTCAAAAATGCCTCCCACTTTCTGTTTTTACTACAGAGATTATCTGGGACATTGATTCTATTCTGCAGGGCTTCTATTATCCTTGCATTTTTTGCTGTCCCCCCCCCTCCATCAGAAACTAAGGAAGATGGAGGCACCTTCTATGGGAGGCGTAACGCAGACCCCATAAATCCAATCTGCACATAACATGGCAGGCATGTAGAGAGGAGAGTCAACCAGAGGTCCACTATGAGTTTGGTGTCTCTAGCTTGTATAGGATCCATTCTATATACTCATGAACCCCCTGAACCTGCACCTGTCATTTCCCCAGGAAGCACTTTCCTGGGAACACCTTCTTTAGAGGGGGGGGGGGTGTAACTCAGACCCTGTAAAACCAATACTGTAAAACCAAACTTGGAGGGCAGCTAGAGGAGAGTCTGATGGCATTTTGCTGCAAGCTTGGTGTCTCTGACATACTGGGGGCTGTTCTACCACATTATGAATTTCATAAATCATAGGAAGTTCATGGTGGTTCATGAGTCCATCATGAAAAGAACTGAATTTTCCTGGTTTGTGCCTAATTTCCCAAATTTCCACCCATAGCATTTCTGTAAGCAAACCTATTTCTCTTATATTCTCAGTTTTATTGGACTTCATGGGCACTCTGGCATACAGAGCCACTCCACCCCAACCCTTCCCTCCCTGTCCCTCTGATATAATTTATATACAGGAATCACTGTATCCCACCAACACCTTTCTTGGCAACCATAAAATATTCTTAAAAAGTGGGTGGGATCAGGAGCGGCTTTTGGAATTTCTCATGTTTATGGTTTTTAATGCTGATAGTGGTTTTATGTACTTTACCTGTGCAAATAGCAGAGTGATATTCTAAAAATATTGTGGTGACTTCCTTCTAATTAAACATGATAGGGCTGTGCGAATAAAACAATGCATCTAGCTGGAATTTCTCTTGAACTCATAAGATCTTTCCAATTTGAATGTGTTTTTTATAATTCAGGTGGAAGTTGATAATAATATCACTACATCGAATTCTGGTCACTTTTCAAAAAATCATTTATCTTCCTATTAAAATCTTGCCAGACTCTCGGAATCTTTCTCTTACACGTGTGGAATGAGCTGTCACCAGCCCTTCAGCACCAATTGCTGTTATCACAAGCAACAGTGCAGGTTAAAAATGGCTCATGTAAAAAGGATGATCAGGAAAAAAACAGATTTTTTTTTTTACTTTTTCATTGCATGTGCATTAGATGTTTGCAAAAGGATGATAGACACTGCCAGCTGAGCATTTCTTAGCAAACTCAATATGTACACTTATTTTGTGTGTATGCAAGAAAATATTTTTAACAAAATGCTAATTTTAAAAGACATCCCATTAAACATAACTTCTGCTTGGAATACAGAACAGCTGCTATGATAGTTGAGAGGGAAAGTGGCGTGGTATAGCCTGATCTCATCAGATTTCAGAAAGTAAGCAGAGTTGGTACTTGGATAGGAGACTGCCAAGGACACTTTAGAGCAGGGGTGTAAAACATATGGCCCAGGGGCCAGAACTGGCCCATCCAGGGCTTTTATCTGGCTTGTGAGTGGTGCAGGAGAGGAAAGGCAGGAGGCTGCTCAGGGGGTGAGTGGGTACACATGGTGAGGTGTGTGTGGTTAAAGCTATCAAGAAATAGAAAGTTGCTAGAGAGTCAGAATATGAGGCTGAGGCAAATAGTGTGTGTGTGGGGGGGGGGCATGGCAATGAAGATGGAGACAGAGGAGGCATGATGTCCCCCCCTTGCCTCCTCTGACTGCAGCTCATGATTGTTGAAGCCTCAACATTGGGGTGCAAGGCTGAGTGACTGGTGCTGCCATCTCTGCACCAAACAGCAACCATAAGGGTGTGTGTGGAAGATTGGTTTGCTGATGAAGGGAACAGTGCTGGCAGAGGAGAGAAGAGAAGGGCTGGCATGTGAATTGGGAGGCAACTGTGCTGTCTTTTGCATGCCACTCTGAAGGGAAAGATATCCTGGCCTGGGAAGTGAGTAGAGGAACGAAGGGGAAAAGGGGGTGCTGCTGTAGTCATTGCACATATGAACAGCCACAGAGCTGCATAGCAGACTAAGTGCTGGGGCAGATGAGGGATGGTGACTTCCTTTCCCTTCCCTCTTCCAATCTGTTCTCAGGCCATGAGGGAAAAGAGGTCACAGGAGGATAAAAAGCACCCATTGGAGATTTTGGAAACAGTCTCTCTATCAGGCCTTCCCCTCAGCCCTGATGTCTGTGGGAATTGCAGGAGGGATGAGAACGGGGTGGGGGGGGGAGGGTGCTGGGAAAGCCAGGTCATACCTCTGCCTACTGAACTGGGGCCTTGTCATCTGGGTCACTCGGGGCCAGTCACTCAACCTAGTCCACCTCACAGGGTTGTTGTTTGTGGTGGGGATGGGGTAGTGGAGAGGAGAGTCTGGTGTACCTCCTCAAGATCCTCAAAGGTAGCATGGAGGAAGAGTGGAAACAACAAGCCAAGGACAGTTCATAGCTTGACTTGGCTGCTAGGGCTGGGCATATGGCCGGGAGGGAGTGCTGAAAAAGTTCCTTATTTTCTTGCAAGGAAGATGACTTATCTCCTAAAAGTTTTTATTTTTATATGTATATTAAAATTTGTATGGAAATAGTCATGCCCTGCCTCTTCTGGTGACCCTTCCCCTCCAGTGGCCATCACTCCACACTCCCAGGGGTTGCCTTATGGAGTGCAGCCAGGGGTCTCAGACTGGGTGGGGAGGCTGCGTTACTCCACCCTGATGCCTCTTTGAGCTGTTTCAGATTGACTTGCCACTCTCTGTCTCTGG
This sequence comes from Heteronotia binoei, assembly GCF_032191835.1. NCBI lineage: Eukaryota > Metazoa > Chordata > Lepidosauria > Squamata > Gekkonidae > Heteronotia > Heteronotia binoei. The sequence continues at coordinate 25,728,445 of NC_083230.1, read as the reverse complement.
GCTGCACCAGTCACCAACCCCACAGCTCTCTTCCTCTTCATCAGCTCCCTTTTGCTGCTTTCCTGTACATCCTTCCCAGCCTCCCAAGTCCCCTCCCCCCAGAGTCCCCTACCTTGAACTCCACCCCCACTTATAAGGTCCAATGCCCAGGCAGGGCCCTGGACACAGTTGCATCTGTTCCCTCACCCAGGCAATCTTCCCCCTCCTCGCAGCAGGCTCTGTGGTCACTGGCTCAGGTTGTGTGGCCATGGGGTGGCATGCCACCAGGACCTGCAGCCTTGCTTGGTGACTCTGGGGGGAGCCTCCGGGCCTTTTGGGGTGGCTCCAGGGTGGAGCTGCAGTGCCTCATACTGGCCAGTAGGTGCTCTACTTCCTCATGCCTTGCTTTTGTTGGGTTGCGCAGTGGGAAGGAAGGTATTGGGCAAGGCCCAGCCGGGAGTGGATGGGACAGAAGTGTAAGATACCCTCCCCCCCTTTATGGTATCCCTTAGAAAAAAATCTAGTCTTGCATATGATTAAATAAATTTATCGGGGATTTTGTGCATTCCTCAGTAAATCAATTGCTTTTATTCCTAGGAATCAATTGCTTTTGTTTGTATTTGCATTGTATAAAAATAATATCATTGATTGGGTTTGCCTGTGTCATTTATAAGGTGTATATCTCCAGTACCTGGCACTGCATTTTATGGCACATATGGCCTGGCCTGACAAAGTAGCATTTATCCAGTCCACATAACAACGGGCGTTTTCGCACTTACCTTAAGCCGGAGCGACGTCCCTCTTCACCGCGCAGCGTCTGCACGGTTTTCGCACTAATTGCTCCGGAGCACCTGGAAGAGCCGGAAAGTCCCGCGGCTTTTGCGGCACAAATGTAAACCGGTTTTGGGCGGTTTACATTTGCGCCGCAAAAGCCGCGAGACTTTCCAGCTCTTCCAGGTGCTCCGGAGCAATTAGTGCGAAAACCGTGCAGACACTGCGCGGTGAAGAGGGACATCACTCCGGCTTAAGGTAAGTGCGAAAACGCCCAAAGTTTGACATCTGTGCTATAGAGAGGCAACGGCAAACCTTTGCTTTTCATTTTCAAAACCTCTGTTTTTCATTTGCTTGGCAAGTCCCTTGCTAAAATCACAGTAGCTCAGTTTTGACTTGATGGCGCTTTTGTCCGTATTGTCATAGCGGTTTACAATTCACTTCCTGTCGGTTTGTGGATGGCTCAAGCTCCCATGGCATCCATTTTGTGGTTGTACTTAACTCCTGTGTCAGAAAACCAGAAGTGCCTGCAGAGTCAATAAGGTTGGAGAAACTTGAAGTACCCAAAGTGAACTGTGCAGAATGACGCTACGGTTTGGTTTCCTAAAATGAAGCTGACCAACTTTCGGCAATATAGTCATATTTTTTAAATTCCATATTGAAATGCAATGGCACATTGTGTAGATCAGGTGCGTCAAGCTCATTTGTTAGTAGGGCTGGATATGACATGAATGGGTCTTTCTGGGGCCAAACCATGCATGTCATAAAATGTAATGCCAGATTGCAGAGACATAAACTTTATAAAAGACACAGACAAACACAATTAAAAATATTAATTTTTAACTTAAAATTGCAAACATGCCTAAAACTCTTGCAATATTTTGTTTAAAATGGAAAGGTGGGGGAATAATGGGATTTTGAAATGGAATTTTTAAAATAAAGCGTTAAGAAAAAAAACACAAGGATCATAGCCGAAACTAAAAATATAAAATGCTCTCAGCCTGGGAAAACATCAAATGGCAGGGCATTGCAAGCTTCTTCTCCCCCACCTCCACCCCGGTCTACTCAGATTGACAATGGCTCTCCAGTGTAATATTCCTCTTTGGCTTTGGGTTAGTACTCAGTAGGCACCTGTTCTACCATTGAGCAGAGACAAAGCTGGCTCAAAGCATCAACCCTTATGTGCAAGGACACAACTCCAGGAAGCCTCAGCTGGCCATAGGAATGCTGGGAAGTTACACTGAACTCCACTCCATTGAAGCACATTGCAGCACAGACAAAGTTGCAAGGAAAATGTGGAGTGGATTTTCCATTCAGGTCTATGTGCTCAGATACCTGAATGGAAAATTCACTCTGCATTTTCTTTGCAGCTTTGCTTTCTGCTTTAGCCTCTGCAAAGACAAGGAAGAAGGTGCTGAGCACTTTGGTAGCCTTCGAACTTCAAAGGGTGAGGACAGAAGGGGAGAAGGGAAGAAAAGAACCCTGCAGGCCTGATTTAAGCCTGGGCGGGCTAGTTTAGAGCATAGCAATTGCACTGGAGTCCATAACCTGGATACACCCCTGGATGCTTGGGTGAAGCAGTACTTAGCCCTGGAAGCTGGCATGTTGTTTATAGGATCATGGTAGTTAACAGGGTTTCTATTGGTTACACCATTGTCCTTCCTACAGCAGAAGTGGCATGTTCCCTTTGTTCCTTCCTTGTGTTCAGGGGTAGGCAGGATGACACTAGAGAACCATAGTGGCAGTATTGTATATTGATTAGCTGCTTCCATATACCGCTGACGTGAGGATGTCTTCATCTGCTCCATGGCTTATGGGTTTTGCTGGTGTTGTTATGGACTCCAGTGCAATTGCTATGCTCTAAACCGCCATTTCCCAAAGGCAGGGTTGTGAACTGGCACCGGGCCGTGGAGACCTCAGAGCTGGTCCACGGGGACTCCAGTCCCCTGGCCGCCCCTCCGCCTGCCTTCCCCTGCATCGCACCTCCCTCCCCCGGGTTGCACACCTTCGCGCCTCCTTCTCCCACCCTTCCCCACCTCAGTCAGGTCAGTTCCATGCTGGGCCAAGCTCTCCCCCCTCCTCCCCCCCGATCAGCCAATCACTTGGAAATTGGTGTGGAATGAGCTGCTGCCAAGCCGGCAGCAGCTCAAACAGACCATGGCCAGAAAGGGTGCGTGGCTCCTCCCTGGCACTTCCTTCCTTCCTTCCTTCCTTCCTTCCTTCCTTCCTTCCTTCCTTCCTTCCTTCCTTCCTTCCTTCCTTCCTTCCTTCCTTCCTTCCTTCCTTCCTTCCTTCCTTCCTTCCTTCCTTCCCTCCCTCCCTCCCTCCCTCCCCCCCTCCCTCTTTCTTTCTTTTCTTTCTTTCTTTCTTTCTTCTTTCTTTCTTTCTTTCTTTCTTTCTTTCTTTCTTTCTTTCTTTCTTTCTTTCTTTCTTTCTTTCCCTGTCTTCCTTCCTTCCTTCCCTCCCTCCCTCCTTCCTTGCCATTGCTAATCTGAGTATTTATTATTTATTTATTATTTATTTTATTCAATTTATATCCCGCCCTACCCCACCGAGGTGGGCTCAGGGCGGCTTACAACATAAAAACCAACAAAATCAATTTAAATACATTAATAATATATTAATAATTATAATTATACAATAAAATACCTAAAATACATATAAAATACATAAAAACACATAGACCTGGGTGGGGGGGGAGAGAAGCTTTAAACGCCCTGCCATTTCATGTTTTCCCAGGCTGAGAGCATTTTATATTTTTAGTTTCCTGCTGTGTGGTCCTTGTGCTTTTTCTTAATGTTTTATTTTTACAATTGCATTGCAAAATCCCACTATTCTTCTACCTTTCCTAAACAAAATATTGCAAGAGTTTTAGGCTTGTTTGTACATCATTTCCTGTCTCTCGGCTCCACCCCCAAAGTCTCCTGGCTCCACTCCCAAATTTTAGTGGGCCATGAAGGAGAAGTGTAAAAATAACCGATCCATCGGGGGGGGGGGGGGTTGGAAACCCTGCTCTAAACTCTTTGGAATTGAAGGTTTAAGGAAAAAAAATGTCGCGTCTCTGCTTAGAAATCACAAGACTATTGCTATGTTATGCTGTTGTCATACTGACTTTGCTGATACTCTGGTGTCTCAAGTTTAGCTGTGAGGCACTGCTTTTAGCTGCAACGATTGGAAGTATCTGATTTAATGTTTAATAGGATAATGTTCACATCTGTTGGGAAACCCACTTTCATCTCCACTTTTTTTTTTTTTAAATTACAGTATAGTATATAACTTTAAAAATGAAGCGTAAAAAATCTTTTACCAGACAGCCATAGCTATTATATTTCAGAGCAAGACTTAAAAAAAAAAAAAAAAGCCGCATGTCACTCCTACAAGCTTTTATTGTAATATATCACCAGCATGAGGGCTAGCTGAAATATTCGCTCCCATAATGGGCCTCTTTTAAGTTTTAATAAAAAGAATATATATGTATAATGGAAAAGTTACTCTGGGAGTTTGGTGGAGTTATTAATAGACTATACAGACCCATAAAACATTTGAAACAACATGGACTATTTCTTTCCTTCATGGAAGTAAAACACATTTAAACATTTTAATAGTGGTGGAAGCTGAATGCACTAAAAAAAAGCTGGTAGCCATTGTGGATAAAGAAGTGGCATATCCCCCAGCCCCCAAAGTCCACAGTGCAGGGGTCGCAAAGATCATTTTAGACCAAAAGTTGAAAAATTATTTATTCTCTTTACCAGGCTGATGTCTACTCAGCTTCTCTATCTTTACTATTACTGGACTTCAAGGCCCCATTCTAGCAGTCTACAAAAATGAGTGGCCCACCGGCTAGACAGGGACAAGTATCTTAAGCCACATCAAAAGGCAGATCCAGCCAGTTCAGAGGGACCCAGACAATAATCAGCCGGAGGATTATTCAGCACGTGTTCAGAAGAATATCCTTCTTCATATGGAACTTCTTTTGCTGGAGCTGATGAGGACATTTATATGTCCCTACTTGAAGCTGAATAAGACAGTTAGCTTTCTCCTCCTGCTCTTTTCCCCTCCGTAGCCCAGTCCAAGCTTGAAGAAGATCCTTACTGAGGCCACCAGAGAATGGTGAATTAAAAATGCTCATGATGGAACATATATTTCCCTCTGACCTTTTTGTTCTTGCCCCATTGCTTTCTTCCCTCCTAATATTGCATTCATGGAGAGTTGTGAGACGTGAGACATACTTGATTGTCATGTGTGATTTTTTTTTTCCCCATGGAAGATCTCAGCATGGTCCAAATACACCCTGTATGATTACAAAGCCTACCCAGATAGTATAATTTGCTGAGGGGTTTGACTCACTAGCTTCTCATGGATCTTGATATCCTGGGACTTCACACTGTGAGGCAGACTAAAATTCCCAGTGGCAGAATGGAACTTTCCTGCCCCTCTCTCCCGCTGCAACCCATTTAATCTTCACAAAATGCTGCTTCTGGTAATAGGAGACCCAGTGGAATGACATGAAGGGGATCTGTACTGAGAAAGGGAAATAGGTGGGAATTGCCAATTTAATCCGGATCTAACTCCATGCTTGTATTTCTTTGTTAGGAGAAATATTTCAAAATTAAGAGAACGATGCCATGTCGTTAGAACAGGATCCCACGAGATGTCTAACCAGTGTTGCAAACTATAAAGGAAATAGCCACTAAAAGAAGCTGACTCCTGTAGCACAGTGAAGAAAAGCTCCAGAGTAAAGGACCTTAAAAAAAAACAGTCACAGCAGTTTTACCATTTAGAAAAGTCAAAGGAAGTCACAAGGAGGCTTAATACCAGGGTGAAGGCTAAGGAACTGTGCGTGTTTCAAATGTCGAGAGTAGAAAAGACTTCAGATTCCAAGGTGCCTGTGAGGATTTAGTTTTTGTTTCCTGAGAGTTCTTGGAAGCTATGTCAACTACTACTGTTGTTATTATTATTATTATTATTTTCTTGGATGGATTTTGTCACCATTCAGCCAAGCACTAATAGGCCATTGTAATGAATAATAATGGCTGTTTCATTTTTGGTGGGGATAGGTCAGAATTGCTGGCTGCGGCAGAATCAGTAACTTTCCATTTAATGCTGTAGTTTTATTGTCTGAGATTATTCATTTCTTTAGAAGATGGTTGAAGTATCTGATGATCAGTCTTATTTAAGCGTGAGGCTATTCTAGCCCAAGGGGCTTCATCTTCTGGAAATTTTAATTGGAGCTCTCTGTAATTGACATCTAGCTAATCTGCTGCATCTTCTTCCTCTGTACTTAACGATTTTTTTAAAAATGCTGACAAAATACTTGTGCTTGGTGGACATGATAATTACAAAAGCTGAGCGTTCACGTAATGGGCTGAACTTCACGGGTAAGCTGGAAAATGATTGCTGATCATAACCAGAATGGAAAAGTTTAACATTTTATGCATAGTCCTAATTTCCAACTAAACTGAACTGGGGCATGGAACAAAGAGAAGATCTATATGAACCAAAGACTGAGTCCTTTCAATGTTACCTTCCTAGCAGATTGGTCGCCCTGTTTTATCAGCACACGTGGGGATCTGTGAGATCACGCCATCCTGCTATGGACACTGGTGATACCTGTCTTGTTTTTAGCCCTTTCAGTCATTACCCTTTTGGTGCTCAAGCCTTGCATAAGGATAAACTATGCTACCACAATCCTCTCAATACGTATGGCTGCCATTTTGTGTGAAGAAGGCACTGCACATATTTTTCCAGTTTTGTTATCTTAAAAGATCTGGGTTTCCAATCATGGTGTAGCTAAATTGGAGAGCTGTGAGGTGAGTGGGCCTGAGAGAGCTCTCCCAGAAGCTGCCCTTTCGAGGGCAACTCTTGTGAGAGCTGTGGCTAACCCAACGCCATTCCAGCAGCATATATGGAGAGAATTGCAAGTAGCCTGATGTCTCTGTATGTACTATTTTGAGTGGCAAAAGTATAATGACTCTAAAGAGGTTTGAAAAACCTGGATTCTCACATATGGAGGGAAAAGCTTGAATAGGGCAATACATGCATAACACCCATTGCATAAAGACCACATAAGATTACCGTAACTCATATCCCACATGCAGTCCAAGAACTGAACAGCACAATCTGGGTGGTGCATGTACAGAAGAAGAAGACTGCAGATTTATACCCCGCCCTTCTCTCTGAATCAGAGACTCAGAGTGGCTTACAATCTCCTATATCTTCTCCCCCCACAACAGACACCCTGTGAGGTGGGTGGGGCTGAGAGGGCTCTCACAGCAGCTGCCCTTTCAAGGACAACCTCTGCCAGAGCTATGGCTGACCCAAGGGCCATTCCAGCAGCTGTAAGTGGAGGAGTGGGGAATCAAACCTGGTTCTCCCAGATAAGAGTCTACACACTTAACCAGTACATCAAACTGGCTCTGTGCAGTTATTGAATCAGTATGGCCATGAATGGTTGTCCAGGAATGTCACAGGAAGCCTAAGTCAATGATTTGGGCAGAAGGTGCAATGTCATGTTCCTACAACACATAAGAACAGTGGTGTGTATCATTTTATCCCAGTCATTTGCTTACTCTGCCTTGTTATACCCTCTTTTACACTGAGGAAGCTTGTGTCACAGTGCTAAGATGTACAGCCAGAGAAGAAGAAAAAGACTGTAGATTTATACCCCACCCTTCTCTCTGAATCAGAGTCTCAGAGTGGCTTACAGTCTCCTTTATCTTCTTCCTCCACAACAGACAGCCTGTGAGGTGAGTGGGGCTGAGAGAGCTCTCCCAAAAGCTGCCCTTTCGAGGGCAACTCTTGTGAGAGCTGTGGCTAATCCAAGGTCATTCCAGCAGCTGCAAGTGAAGGAGTGGGGAATTAAACCTGGTTCTCTCAGATAAGAGTCCATGCACTGAACCGCTACACCAAACTGGGTCTCGAGGACCTCACACACTGCTCTCACAGATCACCCTGGGTGTACTGAAAGCTGGTCACATGCATAAGAAATGATACAGTAATTCTCTTTGGTGTGCTCTGTTTAACTAATTGTTCATTCATTGCCTTCTCAAGGATGATGCACATCCACTGTTTCAGTATGTGGCAGCTGTAAAATTCTGCACGCCTCAACTGCAACCATGATCAGCCAGTCTGAGGGACTTGCTACCGCTTGCGAGCTTCTGTTTTTCTTATACTATCATAAAAAGCTGCATTTCAAATCTTTGTGTTTCAGATCGTGGGCTGGCAACTGAACGGCAGTGTTCATTCACTGTGGATATTATACAGCTAACAAACATGCAGACAGCCTCTCAGAAGTTTCATTATTTAAATGTATTTAACATTTTCTCCTTGACTAGAGAAGAAGAAGATATTGGATTTATATCCCGCCCTCCACTCCGAAGAGTCTCAGAGCGGCTCACAATCTCCTTTACCTTCCTCCCCCACAACAGACACCCTGTGAGGTGGGTGGGGCTGGAGAGGGCTCTTACAGCAGCTGCCCTTTCAAGGATAGAGGCTCAGAGTGGTCTACAATCTCCTTTACCTTCCTCCCCCACAACAGACACCCTGTGAGGTGGGTGGGGTTGGAGAGGGCTCTCACAGCAGCTGCCCTTTCAAGGATAGAGGCTCAGAGTGGTCTACAATCTCCTTTACCTTCCTCCCCCACAACAGACACCCTGTGAGGTGGGTGGGGCTGGAGAGGGCTCTCACAGCAGCTGCCCTTTCAAGGACAACCTCTGCCAGAGCTATGGCTGACCCAAGGCCATTCCAGCAGGTGCAAGTGGAGGAGTGGGGAAACAAACCCGGTTCTCCCAGATAAGAGTCCTCACACTTAACCACTTCACCAAACTGGCTCTCTAGGGATGAGCAAATCTCCTACGTTCCATTTCTTTATTGCTCCAGAAGTTTGTGAGTTCTGTATTCCTCTCATTCTTAATTTTGCTTTAACTTGAAGTCTTCCAAAATCGATTCCATAAAGGGAGCAGAGTCTTTTCTGTTCATCTGCATTGTTCATCACTCTATTTTACTGCTGTACACACTGATGAAACACTACAACAAAAAGCATTATTGGTGTAATGCTATATACTGTTGCATCAAGATTCTTTTTTTGCAGTGTATTACTGATGTGCATATGTGCTCCTGAGGACTGGTGAAATGCCAGAGGAAAAGTTTGTCAATACAACCATACAGTGCTATTTTTGCATCACGTGGTGGCGAGGAAAGAAAACAACAGAACAAAAAGCTGCAGGAAACTATAAAATTTTTAAAACAACAGCAACAAGGAAGTCTGTTCCATTCATCAGTTCCACTTCCATATCAAAACCAAGTAATTTGGAACTAAAAACAGTTGGGATGTAGGAAACATCGATGACATCCCTATTCAATACCACACTCTCACAGCAGCTGCCCCTTTCAAGGATAGAGGCTCAGAGTGGTCAAACAACACTCTTTTAATACAGCATCACTCTTTTAATACAGCATCAAACAACACTCTTTTAATACAGCATCATGGAAAGCAGTTTCAGTGGCCATTTCCTTTGATGTTGTGGGTGTTCAAAGCAACTGTGGAAACTCACTTCCCTGCTTCTTACCTGACTTTTGCTAACTTACTTAAGCCTTAAGGCTTCTATCAGTATCTCCCCTATCCAGAAGTCCACCATGACAACATACATAGCATTTTGACTAAGGAAGAGTTATTCAGTTGGTAGGCAATTGCTTACCTGGATTTGGAAACAGAGTTCTAAGGGGTTGTTTGTTGCAGCAGATTTTCTAGATGGAACCAATTTTCAAAGAGTAATATCTTTTGCTAGTGTCAGGGGCTGTTTTGTAGAAAATAGGTGGTAGAGCTCATTTGGGAGGGACGGTGGCTCAGTGGTAGAGCATCTGCTTAGGAAGCAGAAGGTCCCAGGTTCAACCCCCGGCATCTCCAAAAAAGGGTCCAGGCAAATAGGTGTGAAAAACCTCAGCTTGAGACCCTGGAGAGCCGCTGCCAGTCTGAGAAGACAATACTGACTTTGATGGACCAAGGGTCTGATTCAGTATAAGGCAGCTTCATATGTTCAATTAGCATAATTCATTAGCATATGCCCCCCCAGTCAAAAGCAACCCACGGCAAGAAGGGAGAGCCCTGGGCAAGTGAGGCCTGCTTGGGCTGGCTAGAGATCCAGCCAACCCAAGCAGGCCTTGCTCACCTGAGGCTCTCCTTGGCCATTGCTCTCCCCATCCCCCAGTCAAAAGGCCAGCAAGCCACACACCACCTAAAATTACATAAGAACGAGAGAAAGGGTGGTGCGGGCTTCTCCAGGTGTTAATGAGGGCTGCTGGGGGTGTGGCAAAGCCCCTGGTGGCCGGCTGGCTGCCTGCTTTCCTAATCCAGGGATTGTTATACTGCTGCACCTACTATTCAATGGACAAGGTAGGTGGGGAGGAGGAGGGGAAAACCTCAGAAAGGTTCAGGAGCTGTGCTCCTGTAAGCTCTTGCTGAATTCAAGGCCTGGGTAGTGTATGCTCTGAAAACTAAGCTAGGTAGCAAGGAGAAACAACGGAAGAGCCTGCCAATTACTAACTCCTGGAGGGAGCTGTTCTTCTTTCTACTACTAGGGTGTGCTGCCACCACCTGCTCGATTTAGGGGGTTTCTGACTGAGAGGAACAGGACTCCCAATACCCCTTTCCAGTTCTGAGGCCTGGCCTTAAGGTCCTCTGCCCACCCAGCACCTGGATGCCACAGAGAGCAAAGTCCTTCCTTGGGAGACCCCTGGAGGATTGGCACCCTTGCCAACTGCAAGCCTTCCTCTTTCCTGGGACTCCCCTCTTGCAGTAGCATGGTCTAGGCAGTTAGGGAACTATGTAGTACAGAGCTTTACTGCCAGCATTCAAAACAGTAAAAGGTTTATTTTAAAAAAATGAAAGGTTACAAGCATAATCTTAGCACAGCACACGATCAGCAACCAGAAGATCAAATAAAAGTTGTTTTTAAATGCATCCTTCTGTCCCTGGTTTGAAAACTTGCCTTACCAGATGTTTAAACGAGCAGGCACATCTAAGCTTTCTAAGTTACAAGAAAGTTCTAATGATACCACATTGCTTCAGGCCTGCATGGTTAACAAACAAAGTAATGGAAGCTGTAAAAGGTAAGAAGGACTCCTTTAAGCGGTGGAAAGCTAGTCCAAGCGAGATTAATAAAAGGGAACACAGGCTGTGGCAAATCAAATGCAAGACTGTGATCAGGCAGGCAAAAAGGGACTATGAGGAGCATATTGCAAAAAACATAAAGACCAACAATAAAAATTTCTTCAAATATATTAGAAGCAGGAAACCAGCCAGAGAGGCAGTGGGGCCCTTGGATGACCAAGGGGTAAAAGGATTACTGAAGGAGGATAGGGAAATGGCTGAGAAGCTGAATGCATTTTTTGCCTCCGTCTTCACTGTGGAAGACAAGAAGTGTTTGCCCCCTCCAGAACCACTAATTTCGGAAGGGGTGTTGAAAGACCTGAGTCAGATCGAGGTGACAAGAGAGGAGGTCCTACAACTGATAGACGAATTAAAAACTAATAAGTCACCAGGTCCTGATGGCATACATCCGAGAGTTCTGAAAGAACTCAAAGTTGAACTTGTGGATCTTCTGACAAAAATATGTAATCTTTCATTGAAATCTGTCTCCGTTCCTGAGGACTGGAAGGTAGCAATGTCACCCCCATCTTTAAAAAGGGGTTCCAGAGGAGATCCAGGAAATTACAGGCCAGTCAGTCTGACTTCAATACCGGGAAAGTTGGTAGAAAGCATTATCAAGGGACAGAATGAGTAGGCACATTGATGAACATGGGTTATTGAGGAAGACTCAGCATGAGTTCTATAAGGGAAGATCTTGCCTCACTAACCTGTTACATTTCTTTGAGGGGGTGAACAAACATGTGGACAAAGGGGATCCAATAGATGTTGTTTACCTTGACTTCCAGAAAGCTTTTGATAAAGTTCCTCATCAAAGGCTCCTTAGTAAGCTTGAGAGTCATGGAATAAAAGGACGGGTCCTCTTGTGGATCAAAAACTGGCTAATTAATAGGAAGCAGAGAGTGAGTATAAATGGGCAGTCTTCGCAGTGGAGGATGGTAAGCAGTGGGGTGCTGCAGATCTCAGTACTGGGTCCCATGCTCTTTAACTTGTTCATAAATGAGTTGGGAGTGAGCAGTGAAGTGGCCATAATCCAATCAAGCCTGCTATTGTCATTCATCCGAGGGTTAATGAACGTGCTTGCTCTGAAGAGCAGGGTCTCTTCTCTCTTGGAGCTGGGACTGGAAGGTAACAGACTGCTGCTCTCCAGCCGGTAGCCAGCAGCCATATTTGACCATGTGACTGGGCCTGGCTGAATGCAGGAACATAAGAACATAAGAGAAGCCATGTTGGATCAGGCCAATGGCCCATCCAGTCCAACATTCTGTGTCACACAGTGGCCAATATATATATATATATATATATATATATATACACACACACACACATACATACATACATACATACACACACACACATACACACACACATATATACACAGTGTGGCTAATATCCACTGATGAATCTCAGAGTTTCTGTGTGACTCACAATCTCCTTTATCTTCCTCCCTTACAACAAACACCCTGTGAGGTGGGTGGGGCTGAGAGGACTCTCACAGCAGCTGCCCTTTCAAGGACAACCTCTGCCAGAGCTATTGCTGACCCAAGGCCATTCCAGAAGGTGCAAGTGGAGGAGTGGGAAATCAAACCCGGTTCTCCCAGATAAGAGTCCGCACACTTAACCACTACACCAAACTGGCTCAAGGGGTACCCCAGCAAGCTTCCAGGGTGAAGTTCAAATTCAGGTCTCCCATATTCTTGCCCAGTACTCTAACCAGTAAATAACACTGTCTCTCAGTATTAGTAAAGCCAAAAAGCTCTATTGCTTAGTCAAGTTTCAAGTCAGCCTTTATTGGCATAACGATAACAGTACAGATTAATGCGTAACCTTATCTCACCTAGTTGATAAGTATTCTTTGTGAAATAACCAGAAACTATTTGTGGCTTTCCTGGATTTAAAAAGTGTTTTGAAAATTCAAAAAATTCGATTCAGTTGATAGGGACCTTCTTTGGACTGAAGTAGACCAGCTAAATATGGACAAAAGACTTCTCACGCTCATTATGAAACTCTATATTGTTTAGTCTGTGAATAAATAAATAAATAAAAGACTACAACTTTTAAAAATTAGACTTTTAGAAAAGAGAGGAGTCCCCCCCCCCCCAATCTTTCAGTAATGTGAATTCAGAGCCAGCTGAAATTACTCTAAATGGGCAAATTGAGACTGAAACCTCCAAGTGGAGCCTCAGCAGGTGGCTCAATTGACTGGAATTCAGGAAGCCATTCATGGCCCCGTCCACAGCCTCCAATCGGAAGAGTGCTGCAAGCATCATAAAGCAACAATACCAGCCTTCGCATGCTACAGATAACACCTTTTAGAGGAAGATTAGACTCTGCCTTATCACAAAATCCTCTGCAAGGGAGTCATGCTAGATCAGCCTACTAAGGCAGCTTTGAGCTATTATGTGGTAATTTACATTGACACCGCAGACATGGATGAAATTCTCCAGATGTCTGAGGAGCAGAAATTATAAATTAGATATACAGGGTAGCTCTGCTACAAATCTGTGCTTGGCTATGATGGGAGTGGATCTAGCCAAGAACACTGGTCACATAGACAGAATGAGTAGGGCTGCCCCCAAGAGGAGAGATGATGGAGCCAATTCCATAAACTCCACCAAGTTTGGGCTGAACTTTTAGAGTGTTACAGCAGGAGAACCACACTAAGTTTCAGGGGTATCTCATTTCTTTCATATTACCCTCTCCCACTATTTCATTTTCCCAGCAGCCACCATAGTATTTCCTATTTTCTTGCTTCCTTCTCTTCTTCCCAACTACCAGCCAATCTATCTTTATCTGTTTTCTCGTCTTCAGCTTTCCCTACTTCCACCCCCGGCAGCCTCTCCCAGAGAAAAAAGTCTGGCCCACTTGAGCAATGGCTGTTGCTGTTGGCAGGATTGCTAACCATCACTTGGAACATTCTCCCCCACAACCAAGTTATGGAGGTCTGAAACCCCAGGAAATTGATGTCAGGTGACTGCTGAGACTGTGACATCATACCTGAGTACATACCAAATAGTGATGTCTTAGCATCGCCTGACACCAGTTCTCTCTCCCATTTTGCTTCTAGGGGAGCCCAGGGGCTGGGAGTGGGAGGTCACAGAGGGCAACCTTAGTCTCCCTAGTTACTCGCCCAGCTGTATGGTGGTTGCCAGGCTGGGCTACGTGGAATGGGTAGTAGGTCTCTGGTTGTCATTTCCAGGCTTGTTTCTGACAAGGTTTGGAAGATTCAGCAATATTGTTGTGGCTGCCTTGCAAGCTCTAAAATGTTATTGGGAACTCAGTGGAAATTTGTTTTGTAAAGCTAAAGGAATTGTTTCTATTAATTTGAGGAGTTTCATTCCCCGCTTTTGCAGATTTGAAACTTTCTTTAGGTTTGTAGAGAAATCTCCATTCCCCTTTGTCCCTAGTTTTGTTTTGTGGATCTATTGATCAACGGTCCAGTTCAGAATTAGAAATATAATGGTTTACAAAAGAGAAAGTGGAGCAATTTTAGGAAAGAGTTGGCTCAACAATGACTTCTCATTTTGTTCTGTCTAAAACTGCCAGATCTGCTTGATGATTCCTTCTCTCCCTCCAAGAATTTTGTTGGGCTTGATACAGATAATTTTTTAACTAAGGGCGTTTTCACACTTACCTTAAGCCGGAGCGACGTCCCTCTTCACCGCACAGCGTCTGCACGGTTTTCGCACTAATTGCTGCGGTTTTTGGCGGTTTACATTTGCGCCGCAAAAACCGCGGGACTTGGCGGCTCTTCCAGGTGCTCCACAGCAATTAGTGCGAAAACCGTGCAGACACTGCGCAGTGAAGAGGGACGTCGCTCCGGCTTAAGGTAAGTGCGAAAACGCCCTAAGAAGGCCACAAGTTTGTTCAGAATGTTTTAACAACCACCAAGCTTATGTATAGAAAGTCTATGGAGATTCCAGAAGTAAAAATATAGCTTTTAGAACGTATAGGAAATAAAATGTGAATTATGTGATAAAACTGAAGGACAATATTGGAATCACAGTAGATAAAGTAGTAATTGATGGATATTTCCTCATTATAATTAAGCTTTCTTCTATTAACTTTTGGAAGGACTATACTAGAGACGGTAGGTTTATCAGTTCAAAAACTGAAATGAATAAACTTTTATGTTGATAATGAGTTGTGATGTAACAATATTATATACATGAGATTTCTGTATTTTATAGATTGGATGTGATTTTGGTTTCTTGTCTTACAATACACACTGCAATAGTATAACACTTATATACTCTAACTAATCTGAAAAAGAATAACAGATAGGTGTTATTGGCATACAGGTAACTACAAGCCTCCAGATGACCACTCCCAGTGGTTTTATGTTGATGTTAAACATCATAGAGGACAAAAAGAAGTAGTTCTTAATTTAATGTATAACCAGCTTGTAGAATTTGCACTAGATTAAATGGCTATAAAAAGAAAATTAGACAGATCCATAGAAGAGTGGCTATTAAACACAATGATTAATGCAGCCTCCATATTCAGGCACAATATACCTTATAAAAATAGTAACTGGGAGGCAACATTGAGGAAGGGCTGTATATCTTCATGCCATGCTTGGGTGCTTCCCAGAAATATCGTGTTGCCTTTTGTGGGAAACAGGATGCTAGACTGGACGAACTCTTCACCTGATCCAGCAGGGCTCTTCTTATACGCCTACGTGTAAACAAAAATATAAACAAAATTGGTTATTCAAAATGTATTTCAGAAATATATTGAGGAAAAGTAAACATTTATTTCGAATGAATGTTACTGGGGCATATACTGGTAACAGAACAGACACAATACATTGAATCAGCAAAGAAATGTACCTTTTAAGCCTTCGATTGTAGGGGGAAGAGAAAAAGAGAGAATTCTCTTTGCAACTAATGATGTGTTCCTTTTCAATCCTGTCACTTGCAAGTGAACGAACACATTTATTCTGGAGAAACATTTGTGAAATCAAAGGACATATTTATGCAGAAAACATGAATCTCCACAAAAGAACGGAGAAGTAAAATTTATGTATTTATTCCTATCATATACGAGTTTATAGAAGTTTTCTGGGGATTTATGCAGAACTCTAAATCTTAGGAAGAGTCATCATAACATTGGAAAACAATCTGAAAAGTTCACTCTAGTACTTTTACTTTGTTTTGTTAAATTAGAGACTTCTAAGGCAGAATCTAGTAAAAGGTGGTTTTATTAATGGGTTCGGCTTGGTACGGGTAGATCTGTCAAGGTAACTGGTTTCACTCTATTTTTAATAGCATACATGGACATGTCAGTTTCAGACTAATTACTGATTGTTCTTGTATGAATCCTGAAAGAAAGATAAATTGATAAAGCACATCGTTTATAACAATTTTTCCATGGATCTTATGTTCTTTCAAATGCTAATAAGTAAGAGAAGTGATGGTCTGTCTTTTCTTATGACATATAATTAAATGCTGAAATTAACCTGTCACCCCCTACCCCCCTTGAGCTGCCTGATTCTCTGAATTTTATTCTTTTTGGGTTGCAGACATACCTTTGCTAAAACAAAGTGTTAGTCTAGCCTTATATGTTATGATAGGCATGCTATAGATCAGGGGTGTCAAACATACAGCCCAGGGGCTATCCTGTCCTGGTCTGTAGGGGTGTGCAGAGAAAAAATGTTTTGTTAAAATTCGGTTTTGGTTTTATTAAACAAAAAAAATCGCTATTCCCTTGGAAAGCCAAATCTCATATTAGGTAAAGGGGGAAAAAACCCCTGGGGAAAAAAATTGATGATGATGATGATAATATTGGATTTATATCCCGCCCTCCACTCCGAAGAGTCTCAGAGCGGCTCACAATCTCCTTTACCTTCCTCCCCCACAACAGACACCCTGTGAGGTGGGTGGGGCTGGAGAGGGCTCTCACAGCAGCTGCCCTTTCAAGGACAACCTCTGCCAGAGCTATGGCTGACCCAAGGCCATTCCAGCAGGTGCAAGTGGAGGAGTGGGGAATCAAACCCGGTTCTCCCAGATAAGAGTCTGCACACTTAACCACTACACCAAACTTGCTCTCCTGGTATTCCCAATTTTTTTTTGCTCCATTATACTCTATATGGGCCATTTTAATCAATGGCAAAATCCCATAGAGTACATTCCATGGGCTGGGGGAGAGGGGGTTTGAGCGAGAGACACCAAATTTGCTGTGTACCTGCTGGAGCCTCTCTCCAAAAGAACCCCCAAGTTTCCAAAAAATTGGACCCAGGGGGTCCAATTCTATGGGCACCCACAGAGGGTGCCCCATCCCAATTTAAATCAATGGCTGCGAAAACTCTACTACTTGTTGCCAAAAAAAAGCCCAACAGGACAAAGATCAAATTGGATAGGAGGGATTTCCTGGGGAACCATTGTTGCCAATCTCTGAGTGCTGGAGTGCTCTCCAGGTGGCAGAGATCAGCTCCCCTGCAGAAAACAGCTACTTAAATTAGGGTTGCCAGCCTCCAGGTGGGGCCTGGATATCTCCTGCTTTTAAGACCCTATCTGGCCTACTTAGGGGGAGGTACTAAAGCTCTATGCCAACAATGTTACTCAATAAATTTCCTGTCTCAGACCCCTAATTATTTTTAAAAGACTACTAATAGCTCTAACTAAGTTGTAAAAACCCAGAAGCACCCATTGAACAACACTCAGACCAACCAGTTTGCCCCTGAAAAGCAACCTTCTGGAAGTCAAAACTTTGAAAACTTCTTCTTGCAGTACCCACTAAACACAAATCTTCAAGACCAACTGGCCTCCCCCTGAAAAAGCAACCTTGTAAGACTGAGAAGCTTACGATAACCTCTATTGACATAACTGGGGCAGTTGCAGTACAATAAATCTGCACAAAAACACCAGAATCACCCACTATACAGCCAAACCTAGGACACAAATTGCAGGTAGGTGGGGGAGCAGTATGATGCTGTTCTGAAGGGTAAGCTTTTTGAAGTTGACATTAGCAAATGTTATCAGTTTTTGGGTCCGAATTACCCCAACTTAAGGCTTTTGCTTCTAAAATTCTGTCTATATTTGGGACAACATACATCTGTGAACAGCTCTTTTCTGTAACGAATGTCAATAAATCAATACTATGCTGTCGTCTTACAGATACACACTTAAACAATACACTCAAGATTGCTACCACGCAGGTTGACTCTAGATTTTGATGTAATAATTCAGAGCAAGAGATGTCAGTTATCAAAGGCTATTAAAGGAAAGACTGTAAGAGTGTTAATGTTTGAAGCAAG
Source organism: Heteronotia binoei (assembly GCF_032191835.1). Classification (NCBI taxonomy): domain Eukaryota; kingdom Metazoa; phylum Chordata; class Lepidosauria; order Squamata; family Gekkonidae; genus Heteronotia; species Heteronotia binoei. The sequence goes on along the minus strand of NC_083230.1, from coordinate 25,710,293 downwards.
TTTGTATATTAATTTTTTTTTTTAAAAAAAATATATATATATAGTTCATTGGGTTTCCCTGTGTCCTTTATAAAGTTTATATCTCTGGTACCTGGGATTCCATTTTATGGCACACATGGCACACATGAGCCCGCTTTGGCGGGGGAGGGCGGGATATAAGAATAAATTTATTATTATTATTACATGGTCTGGCCCAATGAGGTGACATTTATATCAGATCCAACCCATGTAACAAATGAGTTCGACAGGGACACCTCTGCAGGCCAACTTATGTCCCTACTATTGTATCTAAGAGCACTACTCTTACATATTTTTCTGCGTGTATTATAGCTACTGTGTCATCACCCAACTCAGACAGGAGGTTGTGTTCGTGTGCCCAGATTTCCCAAACCAGCGTTAGCGCCTTACAAAACACTTCTCTTAAGACTTCACAGGTTGCTGTACTCACAACAATAATAGTAGGAACCAAGGGTTTAATGGTTTATGAGGGTGTGCAGACAGATGCAGTTCTGGAGAACACACGCAGCAAATTGAAATCTAGAATAGCGGTCATATAGAATTCAGTTGTTTCAGTAAATGTGCACAGTAAGGTTACCCGCTCCGTCCCAGGAGCTTGGGGGCTGGGACCTGAGGAGGGGGGAGCAGCACAAATGGTGTGACATGATCACAGACAAGTGATCATCCAGAAATGACATCACAGTCCTGTGATACTTTAGGAATTTATCCAATCTTTATGGTAAAAACCATAGAGATTTGAGAAAATTCCTAGAGTGACGCTGATGTTTGCACATCATTCCCATTTTTTGCCATTGCTCAATTGATTCAGTATGGGCAGGTGGGGGGGAAGTCTGCCTGCCATTGGTGGGCAGATGGTTAAATTAAGTGCAGTGTTAAATTAAGTTTGTTTGTTATGCAATTTATTCTCTCCTTAAGTTTGCTGTAGCAAATGTTTCATGATTTCAGAAGGGAAAGTGCAAGTAAACCAATGCAAGGAAAAAAATGTACCCATTGATGAGAAATCACCACACAGAAGGTAAAAACAAGAATTTAAGTTATGTTGCATTGCAAGTGTTCCTCTCCACAGAAATCTTTAGTAAAAGATGAAAGATTTTTACAATCCAAAGAGGAAACCAGAGTATAGTGGTATATCCCCCTCTGTGTGTCCTAAATGTAATAGCCCTTGACCTTATACAATAAATATTTTGCTTGCTTGCATTGCAAGTGGAGCATATAAAGTTGGAAAACTGCAGTCAGCATTATTTCTTCATGTGGCTGGGGAAGAAGTAAGAGAGGGGAAATTAATATTGCCCATTTGGCTAACAATGCAGATAATGAATTAATAAAACTGAAGGCTGTTCTGCATGCAGAACAATGACTGCACACAAAAGGCACAGATTCCTCACTAGACCAAAAACCTGGAGAATCTCTTGGTAAAGATGTCTCCGTGAGGCAATCCTAAACATGTAAACTCAGAAGTAAATCCCATTTTAGTCAATTGGGCTTACTCCCAGGAAAATGTTCTTGGGATTGTATCCATCATGTCTAACTGGAATCTAGACAACGGAGAACAACTGAGTTAATCCTGGAGTGTAAAGAAGATGCATGCTGTGCATTGGTAGTAGCTATCGAGTTCTTGAGAGGAATGTGGATAGCAGAGAAGCTAATGGATGCCCCACAGTGCTAAAAGACTTTTACAATGCAAAAAGACAGATCACAGCAAAGGGAAGTCTAGAAAAGTCTAGAATGTGATCACTGTGCTAAACTAGAGGAAGAAAAACTCATCTGTTTGCACTGACAGGGACAGAAGAAAACCCACACAATTTCTTCACCAGTACATTGAGTACTTCTCATTTGTTATTAGTTATCTAATACTGAATAATTATCTCAATGCTCTCATATTTTGTGGAGAATGCTTACAGACTTCAGATTGTTTGCAAAAGAATTGGATTATTCCATCAGTTCAGTGGCTGGCAGAAAGAGCAACTGAAGCGGTAGGGAGAGTTCCTCCAACACAAATCTGGACAACACAGCCTGTATCTTTAGCCTCATGAACTACACCTATAAGATATACGGGCTCCATTTCAAATTATTTGAGAACTAGATTGCCACCCTCCACATCTCTGTTACCATGGTAAACACAGACCTACAGACACTTCTGAAATTGAAAGAAATGGCTTGTTTCAACAGCAAGAATTCTGATACCCACCATAGTGAGCACATCAAGCTAGTGCTATATCAACCGCACTGGCTTCCAAGGTGCTTCTGCTGTCAGTTTAAAGAACTAAATTGTTTGGGCTAAACCTGTTGGAAATTCTATGCTGAGGGGACATTAGTACATTGGACAGGGAAGATTGCTAAGTTCCCATGATCCTTGTTTACTCTTTGGGTGGAGCCTTGTGATATTACTAGGAATAAGGCCTGTTGTGAGGGAAAATACAATGGGTCTTAGAAAGAGGCTCTGGGCAAGTGCCCCCTCTTTCTGTTTTCCCAGCCACCCAAGTGAAGGCATTCACTCCCTCCCCACCTCCAGGGGAGCAGATCCTCTGCCATCTGGAGAGCCATTGTAATGCTGAGTGATCTCCAGCCCTCACCTTGAGATTTAATATAAACCGCAAAACAAATTGGAAAAAATTAACGAAAAAAACTGAAAATTATTTCAAAAATATATGTGGCTATTCAACAACTATCAAGCAGTACAATACATTAATATATCTGTACAAATTCCAAAATACAAGGTAAATGTGTGGAAGAACACCGTCCTTTCAGTTCATCATGTCAATTTCAGACTTCAAGCGCTTAATGACCATTCACGCGGCTCCGTGGGGAGAATAAAGTGCCAGTGCCGACCGGATTTCAAGTGCAGATGATTTTAGTTTTTCCAAAATGTTTCTTCTGTTGCAGGTGTTCTATTCAAACTTCCATCTTTTTAGAATGATTTTATATTCAGTGGGTAATCACCAGCCTCAACAGTAAAGCTGCCTGTAATACTGTTTCACTTTCCTTTATCTAAGAGACGTTTCCCACTCATCTCTCTCTCTCGGCTTGGCTTCGCGAACGAAGATTTAAGAAGGGTGCAGTAGTCCACGTCTGCTGCAGGCTCGCTGGTGGCTGACAAGACCAATGCGGGACAGGCAGGTCCGGCCACAGTGGCTGCAGGAAAAGTCTGATTTAGGGTTGGTGCTGTAGCAGTGCGATTCTTCCTCAATACACAACGAAAGCACTACACGTAGCACTAGCTCTGGAGAAAACTCTCCCCACGGAGCCGGGTGAATGGAGTCACTTTGTGACAGAGTGTTGGACTGGATGGGTCACTAGCCTCAGTTTAAAACAATGTATTATAATGTAATATATTGTAGTAGCATATTATCATTTGTTATTAAAAGTTAATATACATCTATAACATTTTCTCCACCCCACCCCCCTTTTGGTGACCCCCGGCAGTGCCAACCCCCTTAACAGACAACTTTATTTTATTTAATTTGTTATAAGGTAATAAACTCTTCTATTAAAGAATCTTTCTTCATAAAAAAACAAAAAAATACCAAAAGCTATAATTGTAGTCCATCTTCATGATAGTCCTTCTTATTCATTCACAAAGAAACGAAAAAGTTATAATCCAATAATCCTAATTTTTTAAAACTGTAATCCATTTATAGTTTCTTTAAAAATTAAACATTGTCAAAGATACCAAATGTCCTTTAATGTCCTCTCGCCGACGCAGGAATTCGGGTGCTAGCCTTACAGTGGCTCTCCTCCTTCCTTGAAGGTCGGGGACAAAGGGTGGCAATTGGAGGGGAACTGTCTCAGAGACACCTACTTAATTGTGGGGTGCCTCAGGGGCAGTTCTCTCCCTGATGTTGTTTAACATCTATATGCGCCCCCTTGCCCAGATTGTCCGGGAGTATGGGCTGGGTTGTCACCAGTACACTGATGACACCCAGCTCTATCTATTGATGGATGGCCGAACTGGCGATGTTCCTATAAATCTGGACCAGGCGTTACAGGCCATGGGTGGCTGGCTCAAGCTGAGTGGACTGAAGCTAAATCCAGCGAAAACTGAGGTCCTTTGCGGAGGTCGCGGCGGACCAGGAGGGGAGATCTCCCTACCAGCCTTTGACGATGCGTCATTGATACCAGTGTGCAGGGTCAAGAGCTTGGGAGTGCTACTGGAGCCTTCCTTGTCAATGGAAGCCCAGATAGCTGCCATTGCTAATTCCGCCTTTTTCCACCTTAGAAGGGCGAGGCAGTTGGCTCCCTTCTTGGAGCGTAGCGACCTGACAACTGTGATCCACGCAATGGTCACCTCGAGGCTAGACTACTGTAATGCCCTCTACATGGGGCTGCCCTTATACCGAACACGAAAACTGCAGTTAGTGCAGAATGCGGCGGCCAGGCTGTTAGTGGGACTATCTCGGTGGGAACATGTGCAGCCTAGGCTGCAGGAGCTGCACTGGCTGCCGGTTGTGTATCGAGTTCGTTATAAGGTGCTGGTTATTACCTTTAAAGCCCTATATGGCAGAGGACCTGCCTACCTTAGGGACCGCCTCTCCCCATATGTTTCCCAGAGAGCACTGAGATCCAGTTCCCAAAATCTTTTTAAAATCCCTGGACCAAGAGAGGCTAGATTGAAAACAACGAGGGAGCAAGCCTTCTTAGCAATGCCCCCCCCCCCCGATGGTGGAATCAACTCCCAGAGGAGGTGCGAGCCCTGCGGGACCTGAATCAGTTTCGCAGGGCTTGCAAAACCGCCCTCTTTCAGCTCGCTTTTAAGATGGAACCTGGCTAAATTGACTTCTAGCCATCCTATACATGTTTCTGAATTGTCCTCTCTCTCTCGGCTTGACTTCGCGAACGAAGATTTAAGAAAGGCACAGTAGTCCACGTCTGCTGCAGGCTCGCTGGTGGCTGACAAGACCAATGCGGGACAGGCAGGTCCGGAGAGACTCCTCCCAGAGAGCCAGTGTGGCTTCAGAGCTAACAGGAGCACCACTGACATGGTATTTGTTCTCAGGCAGCTCCAAGAGAAATGCAGGGAACAGAACAAGGGTCTATATGTGACTTTTGTCGACCTGAATTGTAGCACCTTAATTAATAACTCATCGAGATTCTGAATTGTAGCACCTTAATTAATAACTCATAATGGCTAACTGTTTTATCTAATTTTTAACTTAATTTATAAATGTAATTCAACTGTATTTTAATCTGTTTTATTGTACTGATTGTATTTTATCGAAATCATGGTTATACCATGTCTTGTGAGCCGCCCTGAGCCTGCCTTTGGCAGGGGAGGGCGGGATACAAAAATAAATTTATTATTATTATTGTTCCATTGTTTTTCAGTATACTTTTGAAACTTTCCCCATTCATTTTTAAACTTCTCTAGATCTTGTTCTTTTAAGATTCTTGTAAGTTTGTCCATTTCACTCCAATGCATAACTTTCAAAGTCCATTCCCACATTTCTGGTATTTTGTCTTGTTTCCACATTTGCGCATATAATGTCCGTGCAGCTGAAAGCATATACTGGCCTGATCCAACATAGCTTCTCTTATGTTCCTATGTTCTTGCACATTCACTGTAACTTTGTTACAGTGAGGTAACAAAGGAGGGTGGGGGGGACAGTAGCATCAGCTGAACACCAGAAAGCCTTTGGCTGCAGTCACAAACACTAAATAATGCACTTTCAGACTGGATTTTGCCAGTTCACACAGTTGTAAAGCGCATTGAAACTGGATTGAAAATGTATTATTTTAGTGTGTGTAATTGCAGCCCTTGTCTCTAGAGAAAGGAGTTTGCTCTCTGTCTCATATGTATAATATACATAAAATTTAACCAGCAGCCATTTTGAGTGTTGTTGTAATAAGGAAAAACTGTTACACAACTTCCTCTATATATATATGGAGGGGAGCTTCCTCATTAACTTCTATTTACTGCTTGAAATGGCCAGAGAGGCCACATTTCACAAATTCTACTTTAAAATTCAACCAAGTAAATGAATTGTCACATATGAATCGTGGCAGTGAGAAGAAGAGCCTTTCTTGTAAAGAACTAATGACAGATATTTATGTAATTTAAAATGCATAGTTCTAAATTGCTTTAAATGTCTCAGAATGGCAAATATCTTTTATGCAAGGGGTACAGTTCAACATTTTTTTTTAAAAAAGAAGGCTTTCTTTCAAAGATGCTGTGAGTATCTTTTTCTATCCCTGTCAGACCCCATACCAGCCTGACAGAAGAAAGAAAGGATGCACATAGCCACTTTGAAGCCTTTGTGAGAAGAATTCTTATTGTAGCCAAAAGCTGAATAACCCAGTTTGATAGTACTGCAAATTTTCTAATGAAAATTAATAAGGATGGACTCCAGGCCATGTGATTTTATTACATTGTCTGGCTTTAGCTTCCTAGAGTTCCTGTCAGCAATCAGGATACAGCTTTGCTGTTAGCCACTGTGCTGAGTGAGTAATAATTCCTTCTGAGTGAAAAACAGGTAACATTTTTGTATTTAACTGTAAGGCAGATTTTGACAGAAGGCTGATGGCAGAATCATCAGCTCTTCCATGTTTTAGATGCATGTGGACTTCTGTAGTTCAGAAAGTTCAATTACTTAATGCCTGCTTTGAAGTACAAGTCTCCTTTGGCCTGTCTGCTCAATAGTTTCTCCTTTCACATCTAGGTGGGATTGCCAAGTCCAACTCAGAAAATACCTGGATACTTTGGTGGTGGAGCGTGGAGACTTTGGGGATGGAACCAGGGAGACTTTCCCATTCCCTAAAAAAAAAAAAAAATACAGCAGTGCAGTCCTCCTGAATACAGTCTTCATTTCCTCATCCTCTTTTTAACCTTCAAAGGCTTTCCCAGCAGCTGTACTTCCACTAAATGAAAGTGAAATTTGTTTTACCCCCACAAGAGCAGCCAAAATAAACACAGTTTGCAAGCCCATACCTTTGTGATCTCACTGGGGCAATTTACTCCCAGGAGTTGTTGAATGTAACAGTCCGCTGTATTTCAACCAACTTCTTCAGACTAACACAGAAAACAAAAGTAAGTAACACGGCAGTGTTGGGGGTGGAGCTTTCCTCCATCCCATAATCAGGTTCTCGTTTACTCTTTAGTATCTATTTTACTATGCAAACAACTTCTGAAACAAATGCAAAACAAATGGAGGGACTGTGCTCTCTTACTTTCTCAAAGCTTCACACATTCACTGGGAAGAGCCACGTGACTCTGCCTGCTCACCCTGCCCCCATCCAGCTTTCCTCCTACTGAGATTTAAAGGCACACACGCCTTCCAAAACACAAGTCGTTTCCAACCTTTTTCTAAGCCTGCCTAGATTTAAAGGCACAAGGTGGCTGTTGGGGCATGGCTTTCGCCCACTGGCCAGCTGGCTGGTGGTGTGGAGGAGCCTGCAAAACTGGGGATCTCCCACTGGAACCTGGGAACTGGCAAGTCTGCATCTAAGTGATTTAGACCAGGAATGCCATTTGCCCAGTTCAGGTGGGCTTTGTCTCACTGCTGAGCCCTCCTACACACACTTGCTTTCTGGCCAACGAGAGAAACAGTGGACAGAAGACATGATGTGGCACAACACATCACCATCATCTGGGTGGAAACTTGTATGCAATATCAGTGTGTCAGGCAACACTCTGGAAATTTCCATATAGTCATGTCTGCTTCTTGCTTGGCAGCCTGGCATCCCTAGCTGAGACTGAAAGCTGGTCTTGAGCTTGGACACATCTTTCCTGCTCCTCCCCTACAATTAGTGAAGACAAAGAGAGACTCCATGTTTGTCTAAATGCAGGATTCACCAGAGAGGCATTACCATCTGCAGGCCTTTGGGGAACTGAAGCTGCTGGTGGTGGAAATTTGTAGAAAGAAAGAAAGAAAGAAAGAAAGAAAGAAAGAAAGAAAGAAAGAAAGAAAGAAAGAAAGAAAGAAAGAAAGGAAGGAAGGAAGGAAGGAAGGAAGGAAGGAAGGAAGGAAGGAAGGAAGGAAGGAAGGAAGGAAGGAAGGAAGGAAGGAATCTTCCGAAATGTCACTGTCTAGCATTCTATAATCCGTAGCAAGCCAGTTGCCTCTCTTGCCTTTTACACTATTAATTGATTATCTTGTTTCTTTCGATTAATTTATAAACTCATTCCCCCCATGCCCACCACATACTGTATCTGCAGACTCCCCTAAGGATGTAAAAACTCCTTTCTTGTCTGTGGGTGGCCTGCTTTTGAGATTAGATAGAGGTGAGCCACTTGAATCCTAGAAGGAGTGGTCAGTGGTGTATTATGCAGATCTGCCTATCCATGCAGTTGAAAAGGGAGAAATATGGTTCAGACTCCAGACAGAACCACTGTCAAATATTAGTTCAGGAACAAATCATGCAAATGATGTCTCAAAACAGAAAATGGCTGGCTTTTAACTATGTAATCAATTGTGATTTACTGCAGGGGTAGGGAGAGCTGTCAATGATATGCTGTCAATTTAATTCTGTTATGGAGAACTCCAAAAAAAGACTTCTTTTCTAGTGAGGAAAATGTTGGTGTTAGGGAGAACATGATCTTTCTTATTTTTCACCTGCAGAAGAAGACAGCAGATTTATACCCCGCCCTTCTCTCTGAATCAGAGATTCAGAGTGGCTTACGATCTCTCATATCTTCTCCCCCCACAACCCTGTGAGGTAGGTGGGGCTGAGAGGGCTCTCACAGCAGCTGCCCTTTCAAGGACAACTCCTTTCATAGCAAAGGCTAACCCAAAGCCATTCCAGTAGTTGCATGTGGAGGAATGGGGAATGAGAGGCTATGCTAGCTGGAATCACTTCCAGCAATGGGGTACAGAGGAATCCAAGTCTAGATCCAACACATCGTAGGCTGATATGTTATTTTCTGGAGCTGGGGAAAAAAGCAGATCCAGTGAAGCAAATTTATTGCAGGGTTTTGTTAACTTGCTCTTTAACTGGGTGTCTTTTGCATCAACCCAGAGGTCCCCAACATTTTGAGTTTGGGGACCTCTGTGGAATTCTGACATACAGTGGTGGGCACTAAATGGCCACCACAGGAGACAGAGCCAACCACAAAATGGACACCACAGGAGGCAGAGCTGCACACACACACACGCACACAATTGAAGGAGAAAACGTAAGCCAAAATGCCCTCAAAACGAGGTTGGGGAATTGTCAGGTGGGCACCTGGCTTAATCAGGATCTTTTTACCTATGTATACAGGATACACATCCAGAAATTAATGCTTAAATTTACCAAGGACTCTAATTAAGTAAAACAATTAAAATTTATTCCAGAAAATATAGAACTCACATACAAGGCAATGTGCTCATGAAACATACATACAATCCTAAGAAAAATAGAGAGAGATATAGAGACAACACATGGATAGACAAACAGGGTGATAATTATCGATCGTAGTCTTCAAGGAAGGCTCCAATGGTGACGAAAGAGGATGGGGGAAATGGGACCCTCAACTGGCCAAGAATCGGGAATGGATCTAGACAGTGGAACTGAGGTACTGCTAGATGCACACCTGTGGGGAGCTGGGTCACAGGTTATAAGGACTTTCTTGAGCCCTTAGGGGATGGAGGTACAGGGGTGGAGGAGAGGTGGTCAGCTGGTACATGACCTCAGAAAAAGGGGAGGCACTGCAATGACCATAAGGGCTGGACTTATGCAGTAGCCAATAGCAAGTTTATTGGTGGCACCTAACTGGATGCCCATAACTGACCAATGAACAAGCTTGGGCCTTGGTTACCTGATTGGACTTCCAGGTAGCAATGGGCCAGGATGGGATGCTCCAGTATGACCGTTAAGGGAAAGAATGGGGGAAATTACTGGGTGGAGGTGTGCTAGAGTTTACCAAACTTATCTAAAAATGTGACAATAGATGGCCAAATTGCTACCTAAGGTAACACCTGGTTTACACAAAGGAACTTGGCTCGCTGAAGATGGTGTTCCTCTTCTTCAGTCTTCTATTGGTACCAGTCTTTGTCTTGAATTCCGTTAGACAAAGGCTTAGGCAGTCTGGCAGGATCCACGCCTAAGATAAGCTTGATTGCCTTATGCAGAAGTTGAAGCAGCTGTTGGATATGTGAGTCTCTTGCTTTGCTGTAATGGCATCAGGAAAACAAGATGGATTCTGGTAGTGCTAGCCTTTGGTTCAGAGAAACAGGCTGGAAACTGTTTGCCTGTACAGTTCATGGCGGCGTGGCTTCTTCCACTGCAACGGCCGAGACTGGGCATGCAAGGAGCAGCTGGAAGCTTGTCTGTAGTTCTGGCTAACACCCATCCAGAGATGTAGAATGTGGCTGCTTATAGTATCCACGTAAGCCTTAGAAACCGTGGGCAAAGTCCACTTCTTAGAGCAGATGTGTGCGAGTCAAAACTCCAGGCACCCTGGCAACCATACTGGTGATAACGATGTCCATGTGTATGAAAAGTAGGGGGCTTTTTCTTACAATTCCCCCCCCCCCCAAGACCTACGTCACCAACTGGAGACAAGGTCTTGAATAACACAACAAAGAAAAGTCCACAGCTGATCTTGACAGGCGATGTATCCACGGGGAGCCGAGTATCAACCGGGGTGTACCTCCTATCTAAAAGTTGGAGCCACTAGTCTGAAAACACTCAAATATCAATTTGAAAAATACAGTATCCAATGGGCCAAAGGCTACTTCCTCTAATACTACGATGCGGAGGCAACAGACATTGGCAACATTGTTTGGCATACAGTATTTTAAAATACAAGGTTACAATCATTGATATAAAAGGGTGAATTCATAAAATCATTGCTGCTATTTAAGCCATATAAATAATCAGAGTTGATTGGTAAAACAATTATGATATCAATTGATTAGAGAAGCACACAATTACATTAAAATTCATAGTTACAAGTGAAATTCATGTTATTTCCCTATAACTAATCTACTACATTGGTTTCCTATTCCCTATCTTAATCTTGAGTCTTCTTTTCTTTTTCTCTCCCCCGCCCCTTGATAAGCTTCTTATACTGGGATTTGAAGAGGATCTTTTTCCATGTACCTATTAGGTATGTGAAAGTCCTAGCGGAGGGTGAAATAAAGAGCGCCTGGCGGCAGTCATTAGTCTTCCCACCCCCCCTAGCACCCAGCGAAATCTGTCTTTATTGTTGCCAGAAGGAATTCTTCTTGTAACCCAGCATGGAATTGGCAATGGTGTTTTTTCGCTTGTATCACTATGGTCCATAGATCAACTGTGGACTTGGGGAAAGAACCAAAAAGGAACCAAAAACATTCACATATGACATGGAAGATGATTCCGTACCATTGTAGGGAGCAGTGAAAGCAGATCGAAAATGCATACATTCAACCATGAAGAAAGGAGTCTTAAAAAACTATTAGTAAAGTGTCCTCCTGTCCAGGGTATGGTGACCAATGAGCTTTTACGTCACAAGCTTACACATGTCATGATAGGGGCCTGCATTGGGCAAGTTTACCTATTACACTAAGCATTCAGGAGTTTAGGAGGCTTTTTCCTTGTCAAGGAAGGAAAAGAACATACACAATTCAGAAAACACAACCCCAGATATACTTTGTTGCAACATAAAACTTAAAATAAAACATTGTGCACAAGGTTGTAGCTCCAGGGAACTGACCAGAGTTGGGCCGTCCCCCATATAATGAAAATAGTCCCACAAAGGAGGGACAAAAAAACCCCTTTGCTATAGCTTTGGAATATAATAAATTGTCAAAACAATAGAAAAACTTCAAAAACAAAAACTGAGGCCTTGATAGAACAATGCTAGCTAGCTTTATATGAGAGGGATCAGACCCAAAATGATAGGTGAGCTAGATCAGAGAAATTAAAAACCTGGACATAAGTGAGGTGATCAAGTCCCACTGAATCCAGTTTTTCTCTGTGACAGTTCAGCCAAAACCTCTTGGTATAGATTTCAACAAAACTTAACAAAACAAAAGATTTTCAAATGGCCACATTTCTTCTTGCCACTGGCTAGTTATAGATCTATAAGAAAATGAGGTTCTCTCTCAAAGGCACTGAGTTGCTTGTACTTTAAGGAGAGACCTGAGATAAACAAAAATGTAATTTCTCAGGGCAATGCATTTAAAATGCTATTCCTTTACCTTAGTTACTTATCAAATCTTTACTGCTACAGATTTCCATTGAGCAAGAGGGAGAGCAATTAGCATTTCTTCCTGATGGAGGAGGAACATGAGTGCTGAGCATTTGCAATACTTTAGCTATTTGGGCTTATCTGCAGGCACTCCGTACAAGCTCAGAGGCTATACCATTTAAAATTCATAGAACTGAGGCAATAAATATTTTCTGACTTTATAAGCAAGAGATAAATATGATCTTGGGGAGTTTCACAGATTTTCATTCAGCCAATTTGAAAATTAAAACTGTTAGTTTCTTACATTTTGCTCTGAATGCTTTGAATTAACAAAAACTAGTTCAACCTCTCTTTCTCAGGTACTTGATTCTGGCATTTTAAAAGGTTAAACTGGAGATATTACATCAAACTCCCATTACCCTGCAGAGAAAACTGACTCTGCAGGCTGGAACCCTTGCTGGGATTCCAGGAGATCTCCAGGTCTCACCTGGAGAACTGGCCTGGTCTAATTGTAGTCCAAATCATTGCTTTTCTGTTTCCTTATTTAGTCAAGGGAAAAGATGTCTTTGTTACCCTTAAACCTTACAAAGCCAGGTTTCTCTCTTCTAAGAGACATTCAAGTTTAAAAGTTAGATTTTCCTTGGGGCTGGGGAGGTTCAGAGACAAAGGAACCTTGCCTGCCCATGTGGGACTACCATTCTCTGAAGTTCCACAGAATTCTGGCTTTCAAGTTCCCCAAATGGGATGAGCTAAGGACAGAAAATTTCTGGCAAAAAAGACTGGGGCTTGCTCATGTGGGAGTGTATGGAACAAGTCCTTGCTAAAAGGAATACCTTGTGCCATGAGTGTGGAACTCTGTATAGGCTCAGAGACCACATTTCCTTCATGATTCTGGGGTAAGAGAACTGAAACAGGGACTGTTTTCTCATTTTCATGGGGGAAAGAAGTCTGGGGCTGCACAGCTGGGTTTGCCCCGCCATATTTCCTCTTATCCAGCACTTCCAGAATTTCCAGTCTCCTCTCTGTGGTCCTGCAAGACTCCAGAACATTTTGCAGGAGACTGGCAGTTTCCTTTTCTTTAATATTAGCTTCTAACTTTTGCTGAAATTCCAGGTTTTTCTTAGCAAGCTGCTGGATTTCTGAATCCTTTTCATGAGTAGGATTTGTAAGTTTCCCTACCTTTTCCTTATTAGGGAAATCTTCCAAAGCGGTAGCCTTGGGGAAGCTATATCCATTTTCTGCAAACCCTGTGGCTTTGGGAGCCATGTGCCATGGTGGCTTCATGGCATCTGAAAGGGCATCTAACAGCACATGTGTGGGTTGCTTATCAAACTGTCTCATGTTTGCTCCAGTGGCTCTAAGCTGGGACCAAGCTGCCATTCTTACTTTGTCTCGAGGGGTTCACTGGACTGAGTGAGGACAGGGTTGCTCTAAGGCTGACTGTGTCTGCCTAGGAGCATAAGCCCGCCTGTGGAGGGGAACCCTTGGGCCAAGCTGGAGATGGTAAGAAGAGCTGGAACCAAGGCCATTGTTTTGGAACTTCCAGTTCTGGCTTTCTTCTCCATGCCCATCTTGTTGTTGATTCCAGTAAGCAGGGTGCCTGCCTCTGCTATTCTTATATTGTGCCTGAGTGAGCTGTGTTTCTAAAACAGCAACTTTCTGTTCAGAGACTTGGGCATGCTTTAAAGCATTCTCCAGTCTGCATTTGACCTCCTGGAGAGTGTGGGTTAGGTTTTGTTTGTCTATTAGGTACTCATATTTCTCAGCGCTGAACCTTTCTATCTCCTTCTCATAATCACTTAATCTAGCTGTGCAGTCTTCATGAAATATTTCCCTTCTTGCATAGTCAGCTTTCATTCAACTCTTTTTTAACATAAATTTGTCAACTTGGTAGAGATTAGCCTGTAGATCTTTCCAGGTGGTTTCTCTCATGGCTGCTATGCCTAACAACTCCAAGGTGGGTATATTAGGACCTGTGATCACATCAGATATGAAGTCTTGATTCTCATAATCTGGTTCCCCACTGTCTTTGGGTAATACTACTTTAGCTGCTGCTGCTAGGAATTTCTTCCTGTTAAATATGCAGCAGGGGCCTCGTCTGGGCTCTGCACATTGTGGTAGTAGATGTGCCTTATGGTATCTCCATCCCACATGTAGGATATTACCTCAGCCATCTACTCCAGGGTAGTGAGGACATTAGCGTTCCTACGATCTATGGTACGTTCTATGGCAGTCAATTCCTGGCCTGTTGACGCAATTTTTAGGACCTGGTTCAATTCGTTAATTGAAATGCCCGGATATTGTTTCTGTGCTCGAGCCATCCACATAACGGATGTATCTCGGGTGTATGGTCCTAAGAACTGATGTGCCATTTTAACATCCTCCAATCGCCACGCTCTAGTCTCCTTCACTACTTTTACAGACTCAGATCCATCCTCCTTCCTAGTGGTAGTTTTCCTAGTAACCACGGGACGGACTGGGGCTGTTTCTTCTATGTTGAGGAACTCAACCGCTTCGTCCTCTCCTGACTCCTCGTCTGACGAGAAATCATAAAGCGCAGAGGGCGAAATTGCTGAGATCAGAGCTCCCTTTACTTCCAACTTCTGTTTGAGATCTGCTATCTCTTTTTGGCAAACAACGTGACTGACCGTGTCACGTGTCTTCTTGTTTTTCTCTGCCAGATACTCAATAGCATGCTGCAGTTTGCTGACCTGAGCTTGGCTCTGCTCATATTTTTGTTCAAATTTGGCTGCTTGTTGCTGTGCTCGCTTTAAGGCTAGCAACGTATCTTGGTGGGCAATGGTTAAAGTGCGCTTTTCCATTTTAACGTGCGACACTTCTTCCTGCAAATCTCCATTTTCTATCTCCAAGCTATTATTTTCCTTCATAACTTCTTGAGCATAGGCATCATGGGCCTTTTCCAGTTCTACTATCTTATTCTGGGCTTTGGCCACTTCTTGCTCACATGTTTTACACATGTGTTCCTTCTCCACTAGATGGCTGTTACACATGCCTTCCATCTCAGCTAGATGGCTGTTAAGCATACTTTCCTTCTTTGCTAGATGGCTTTTACGTATGCCTTCCGTCTCAGCTAGATGGCTTTTATGCATCTGTTCTACCTCTTGGTCCTTTTGCTCTAGCTGTTCCTGTAGCTGTTTAATAACAGCAGAGCTATCTCTCAAGGCTGTAAATAATCCCCAAGATGCAAAAAGGTCCCACTTAGTGGTATTAAGTTTTGCCTTTATGCAGTGATCTTGGAAAGTATTTCTGAAGAGCTGGTAGGGATCGGGACTCTTAAAAGATCCTGCCAGCCACGGATTGTTTCCCTTCTTGGCCAGCCCTTTCTCTAGTTTTAGAACTTCTTTATTTTCCTGTGCTAAAAATGCCATGGCTTACACTAGTTCCTCTCAAAGTTCTTACTTTACTTGACGGGCTGGTTTTCCTGCACTGTTAGGTGCCTAGCCACAGGCCACCAAGATTAACTGATGCAGGAGCTTTCCCTGGCACTTTCCTGCCTATTGGAGAGCAAGGAACTTGCAGGACACCTCTGTGTGTCCCACAAGTGAAGGAGGGAGTTGCAGGACCTTCCTTAGTCCTCTGCAACACTAACAAATGTGTGTGGCATGGGCTTACGGCCTTGCACACATTGCTGGGCTCCTCAGGAGGGGTTTTTCTCTATCCTCTGCTTCACTGCCCCTACACCTTTCCTTTGTGGGGTAGTCCTGAGTTCATCAAATGGTTTTAAAAGTCTCAGAGCCTGAGCTTTTCCTCAGTTGGACCTAAGCAAAAAGGAAATTTTTCAGCTGGGAAGGGAGCCTATCTCATCAGACCTGGGACAAATTATTAACCCTAAGGGAGAGCTTCTTGCTCTTTTCACTAAATTCTCTTAAAGGCACAGTGCCAGAACTTTCTCTCTGGCTGTTGCATGCACATGGCAACAATCACCTCTAATGTGGAAGTCCCTACATGTGCATGCCAGGGATTTAT
Organism: Heteronotia binoei; assembly: GCF_032191835.1. NCBI lineage: Eukaryota > Metazoa > Chordata > Lepidosauria > Squamata > Gekkonidae > Heteronotia > Heteronotia binoei. The sequence goes on along the minus strand of NC_083230.1, from coordinate 25,694,203 downwards.
TACTTTACTCTAGATTTTGCTAAGAAGCATTACTGCTTGGCTTGCTAAAAACCAAGGGTTAGAAGCCTACAGAAGACCTCTACAACTTGTGAGATGAATTTAAGCTACTTGGGGGAACCAAAGCCCTCAGAGAGCATGGGGAAGGGGGAAACAAAAGCTCCTGGAGTGGAGCCTATCAAAAGAAAGGTTTCTCTAACCCTGTCTCTGCCAGGAGAGTTCAGGTACCATGAGAAAGAACTAGCAGCATATTTCCAGATGCTCTCTGGCTCCTATGTGCTATTTTCCTAAGAATTTGGAGGGGGAGATTTTTAAAACTACTTGCTGACTGCAGGGATGTTTTTCCTGCAACTAAGCAAAAGTTCTTTCTCTCCTCTTGCAAAGAAAGCCATGGTAAACACGTGGGTTGGTTTCTTGGGGGAAGTTCGCTGCCCTAACACTAAAGGTCGCTTGCAATGGCTAGCGGTCCTGGGACTTACAGGGGAAGTTCGCTGCCCTAACACTAAGGTGGCTTGCAACGGCTAGCAGACCCCGGGACTTACAGGGGAAGATGCCTAATTAAAAAAATACACTGGAAAAGAGCAATAGAGTAAAATCAACACTGAGGTACAGCTGCCACCAAATCAATGTAATTTTAATCTGCATGGCTAATCAGAAGCCCTGTTGGGCAGGACCACCATCAGGTTCCACCCACTTTCTAAAAACACTTGGTGGGCACCAGGAAAGGCACCCTGGAGCCCACAGGCACCACCCTGGGAAACCCTACATCAGCCATTTACCAAAAATCTCATTTAAAACATCTTTGGATCCAAAAAGCAAAATCTGCAAAGAGTAATACCCTCTCTTCCCTTCAGGTTTAAACTCTGTATTAAACATTTCTTCACCACAGTAAGGAACGAGAAACTGAACAAACAATAGTTACTAAAAAAAAAACAGTGACAGATAAAATACTATCAGTGTTGAGTGTTAACAAATAAAAAAGAGTTAATATCTCTCTAGAAACATTAATTGCCCAGCTATTATCATTCTGTCAGGGTACTTCAAGGAGAAAAGTGCTGCACTTCTATTGCAAAAGAATGATCTCAGGGGTGGCTAAACAGTGGCTAGTAAGCTATATGTCATTACTGAGCTGAAGTTCAAATTTCTGTTGTGTGTGTGAACTGGAGTGTACAAAAAGATTTACCTTTCAGCCCACACTATCGCTTATCAATCCTCTGAAAACTATCACCTGTGCCAAGCTTTAAAGCGATTCCAGCTAGCATAGTCTCTCATCAACAGCAGAGAAAAGGTATCATACATTTTCTCTCATATCTCTGTCCAATTTTATTGATATTGGACAATTCCCATAATAAAAACTGTTTTGCATACCTAAGAAGCTACATGATATCCTTGGAGAAAGCGTATTTTATTTGGATCTCCTTTTCACAACCGTTTCAAAAGAAATAGCCAGTCAATAATGTAATGCTTCTGAATTTCAGTGTCAGGTGAACTCCACATGCCGATGTATTTTAAATGATGCTATCACCTGAATCTCTGATCTTCCAGGAATGCCACAGATTACAAGCAAAAGCATCATACGTGCAAAAAAGACCTGTGTGGATTCATAAATTTGAAGACTAGACTATATATAAAGTAGTAATGCAAGTAGTATTAAAAGAACAAGTAGTATTAAAAGAAGTAGTATTACAAGATTATGCATGGGATGGAGAAAGTAGAGAAAGAAGTACTTTTCTCCCTTTCTCACAATACAAGAACTCGTGGGCATTCAATGAAATTGCTGAGCAGTCGGGTTAGAACGGATAAAAGGAAGTACTTCTTCACCCAAAGGGTGATTAACATGTGGAATTCACTGCCACAGGAGGTGGCGGCGGCTACAAGCATAGCCAGCTTTAATAGGGGATTGGATAAAAATATGGAGCAGAGGTCCATCAGTGGCTATTAGCCACAGTATATATTTGTATATATATATGTGTGTGTGTGTGTGTGGGCAGGACCACCATCAAGTTGGCAAAGGTTAAGTACACACACACACACACACATATATTGACCACTGTGTGACACAGAGTGTTGGACTGGATGGGCCATTGGCCTGATCCAACATGGCTTCCCTTATGTTCTTAACAGGAATATTAGCAGGAAAAAAAAATTCAAATATCCTTGGCCGTTCAGTTCCTTGGTATAAAGCCTTGCAAATGGAAAATGGCAAAGGTTAAGTATGTTTCTTAGCAACCATGACTGACTAGCTTTCAAAACACTTTTCCAATTTTAAAAAAAGTTTTATTAGTTTCAGAAAAAATAGGGGTAGGGAATAGAGAATACAATACATATTAACCTTATTCTGCATAAAGATACTTTCGAAGAGTACAAGCTTGCATCTGCAATACTTTCTTTGCATAAATTGTCCCATATTATTATCTCTAAGCTAAACATCATCAACATTTTAATATTTTATATTATAAATCTTTTGGTTAAGATATCTATTGGTTTTGACAATTCCAGTAAAGGCAATTTTGTAATATAAAATACAGGAAAAAAGAAGAAATAAGTTCACACCAGAGAATCTTAAGAGTCTTGAGTGTCTAACAAGGCATAGAATTTCATCCAGTATTTTCTTGCTTCTTCCTTAGATCTCCCAGCCAACAGCTGGGATAGAAAGTCCAGCTCCGCTGTTTCCAGAATTTTTCCCACCAGTCCATTTTCGTGAGAATTGCTTTCACAACACTTTTAAAAAATAGATTATATAATTTATTCAGCAGAATTTTCTTTTTGTCTCTTGGTTTGTTTTCCTAAACAGATTTTGGAAAACAAGAAACAGAAGCATATTCAGACTTTTTGTACTATATCTAGATTGGCTTGAAATTAGTTTAGTACTTTTGGATGTCTGTCTGATCAATGGTTATTGAATAAAATGGTAGAAAGTTCACCTTGTATAAACAGATTTGCTTCCAGTGGCTATAGAAATTAATATCAAGTTTATGACATATCATTGGTGATAGATGAAAGTATACTAGGACATAGTGGACAGTCTAGAGCTTTTCACTGAGATTTGTGATTTATGTTTGTGTGTTAAAAACTACCCATGGGAAGCACTATCAGGAGTCTTTGGAAATATCAAGATTGATTGAAATGTCTGTTTTACTGAGAATTAACCAGGCAAAGTCTAGTACTTTTATCCCACTTATTTCAGAGAAAGCTGTGGGTTGGATCTAACCAACTTTTGCACTGTTGGAAAAAAGGTGGAGACAGTCCCTTTTGACCATCAAAAAGCTATGCTGGAATTTGTGGGAACGGCATAGAGAATAATCATGTGGGATGGGAGCTGTATTAAGAAGTCTAATGGGGTGAGATTGACTGAAATGTTGGCTGGATGCAGTCTTAAGGGAACTGGGCTGTATGCTACTCATTATGCTCAGCAAAGTTCAAAGCCTTCCTTCAGACTAAGGAAACTCTTTCTGGCAGAAGTGACCATTCCTCAGTGGAAGAGCCACCTGAGTTGGAGGAACAGAACAATGGGGAAGCTAGAAAGGCTTCAACTGAGCAGAGTTGTAAGCTACAAATTATTATGACATGCCTGAATCATGTCAATTTTTACCACCATATTTTTCACCACAACACAGATTGCTCAAGAATCTCAGTACAGATAAGGGGGAAAATGGAGGAACAAGGAACTTGTCTATTAACCTGTCTACAGATTGCTAGATTATGTTTCTATCTCACTTGTCTAAAAATTAGTTTTTTTTATTTTTTCCACACAAAGTTAGCAAACTCACCCCTCCTTCTCTAATGTGTCCTATTAGCAGAAAAGGAAAGGGAGAGGGGAAGTGGGTAGAGCAGGAGTGTAGGTTAGGAGAGTAAGATGCGGCATGATGGATTCAATTAAACAAGGAATAAAGGTGAGGCGATATCATTGTTTGGACAAGTACAAGAATTCATGCCAAGTGTAGATGAAGGTTCTGGGAGCTTCTTGTCTCTTATGTGCTATCAGGCCTCAGATTCAGTGGGAGCTCACAGGAGTGCTGCTCCTGAACCTTTCTGAGAGTTCCACCTCCTCCTTCTGAGAGTTCCACCTCCTCCTTCTGAGAGTTCCACCTCCATGTCCATTTAATAGTATGTGCAGCTACATAACAATCCCTGAATGAGCTCCACCACTGATTTTTCTACAAAACGACCCTTGTATGCTATCCTCTCTTTTGTGCAAGCCTCGAGCATATCATTGACCCAGACATCTACAGAATGGGATACTTGAAAATTCCAGAGTTGTAAAATGATTTGCTTAGCAACCAAAGCTGCCCTTTGGATACAAAATATGTGGTATTTCAAGAGTGCCCATATTCTAGGATTAGATTATTGGCTATGAAGACTAAGGGTTTTTTCAGACTGCAGCTGCCTTTCACATTTTGTGTGTTGTACCCAGGGCTTTTTTTTTAGCATAAACTCATTTGCATATTAGGGCACACCCCCTGATGTTGCCAATCCTCCTGGAGCTTACAGTAGGTCCTGTACTAAGAGCCCTGTAAACTCCAGGAGAATTGGCTACATCAGGGGTATGTGGTCTTACAGGGCTTTTTTTTTTTTTTTTTTAAAAGCAGGAACGCACAGGAACGCAGTTCCGGCTGACTTGGTGTCATGGCGTGTGGCCTAATATGCAAATGAATTTTTGCTGGGCTTTTTCTACAAAACGTCTTGTGTGAAACAATGGTGATGTCAGGGGGTGTGGCCTAATGTGCAAATGAGTTCCTGCTGGGCTTTTTCTACCAAAAATGTCCTGTGACCTAATATGCAAAGGAATTCCTGCTACAAAAAACCCCTCTGGTTGTGCCACTTCTGATGATGGAAATATCTGTGGGATGAGTTCAGACTTCCCCTCATGGATTCTCTCTGTTTTTTTTTTTTTTTTTTGGGGGGGGTGCTTTTTCCCTACAGGTGCTGAAGTGTTTGGGCATTTCAACAGCCTTGTTCACTCTGCCGCTTTTCCTTGGAATACACAGGAAAGTGCAAAATCCTTACATGCAGATTTACATGAATAGTCTGATTGGGTTCAGTACATTTACTCTTGTGTCACTCACAGGAGGTTCTCAAACAGCAATTCTGAAGCAGAAAAGATCATTTATTTGCTCAGACACTTGGCCCATGGCATTTTAAAACTGAAAGCATTAAAAAGAATGTAACAAAAAGAAGGGTTTCCCCCACTGCGGAAAAAGGTGCAAAGGGTCAAGAGACAATCTAGTGGATCTTACATGAGAGTGTAAAGCAAAAAGAGGACATGATCCTGGCTTTCTCAGGCTGCAGAGGAAAAGAAAAAAAGGCAGAGGGGGAAACCAGACACATGCGTGCACACACCCAGAAAGGTGCCCCTAAGTGTGAAGTTTGTTTAAGTGCAGGCACCTTCCCGTTGTTGAAATTTTCTCTGCTTTGGATGCAATAAATAAATAAACCCACCCAAACCGACCCCTTTCTGGGTGGGCATTGCCACCAGTGCCAGGAGTCACCAATGCAAAAAACTAAGGGCGTTTTTGCACTGACCTTAATCGGCAGCGACGCCCCTCTTCACCGCACAGGATCTGCGCGGATTTCGCACCAATTGCCGCGGAGCACCCGGAAGAGCCGCAAAGTCCTGCGGCTTTTGCGGCGCAAATGGAAACTGGTTTTTGGCGGTTTCCATTTGTGCCGCAAAAGCCGCGGGACTTTGCGGCTCTTTCGGGTGCTCTGCGGCCATTGGTGCGAAATCCGCGCAGATCCTGCGCGGTGAAGAGGGGCGTCGCTGCCGATTAAGGTCAGTGTGAAAACGCCCTAAGTTCAGATTATGAGCAGAGGCTTTGCTGTGAATACATTTCACTTTGGAAAAAAAAATGCAGGAGACGTGCAGGTTCTATTAGGAGTGGGGGAAAATGGGGAAGAAATGAGACAGCTGTGGGATGTTTATGAAATTGTCTGAGAACAAGAAAAAAAAATGATAACTTTAGGTGATGCAAGTGGATTTTTAAGGCAATGTGAAAGACGTTTAAATTAACCGCTAATGTGAGCTTGATCCTGGATATAACCTCTTGCTAGAAATGTGTGATTTTAGGACAATTCCGAAAACATGTGAGCGAGGCTTCTGGCAGCACCAACAGGAATCATTCTCAGTGACGCCAATATGATAAAATTTAGTATGGTGCCGGTACACTCACAAGAGAATTTTTTTGATGGATAAGCCTTAGTCGTAAATCTACAGAGGTGGCTTTAATGGCTTTTAGTGCATTATGTTGAGTACTCAGTTCTGAATTCCTTTGGGAGTAGATATAATCCAAAATAAATTTGGGTTGGTGTCTTTGAAAATTATATATAAGGACAGGTTGCCTAGAAAGAGTTTCTAACCATGGAAGTAGCTGAAACAGTGAGGAAGGGTTTCTGAGGCTGCAAAAGCTTCTGGTCCCAGAAGACGTTTTAGTTGTATATATTGTCAACGGCTGGTGGGCGGGAGATTAAATTCTGTGGACAAAGTATCAAATGGTTTAAAGTTATCCCCTGGTCCAATTAGCTGAGATAAGTGAACTAAATCCCCAAAGATCCATTGTCTCAAAAACAAAAACAAACCCAAAACCTTTATTCCCTAGCCTAATCCTAGGGTTTTCCCAAATTGTTAGATCTCTGTGAGGGTAAAGGTCAAAAACTGAATGTCAATCATATGCCAAGTTGATCTAGCAGTTTCAATTACAGGTGAATGCATTTTAGGATAGTTTAAATGGGAAGGCCCAAAGCAGCCCACTTACATAGAGGATAAAGCTGGGTCATTTCTAAGTGAGCCTAATCAGGTGTTTTGTGTTTCCTGTCCATGAACTAGTCCAGTATTGTACATTAGAAAGTAGAAGGGTGAGATAGTATGGACTCAGATTAGGGAGATTAGAGCCCCCCTTGTTCTGTAGGTAGCTGGATATTTTAATATGCAATTTTAGGTCTACCTGAGGATCAATTTTTTAAAAAAAAAAAAACCTTCAGAGAAATATGTCTTGGAAGTCCTCTTGGGATATAGTCAATGTGTGGAATAATGTTCATTTTAAGGACATTATTTTTGCCCAAATGTTCATTGTTAAGAAGGTTCATCTGTCAAGGTCTTGGGAAACCTGTTCCAGAATTCAATCCATATTCATTTGAACAAAGGAGTAAATATCTCTTGTAATATAAATACCAGGATATTTAATAAATTCAGTGTCAAACTCAAATGGATATTGTTTATGAAGTTTGGGGGGAATTGATCCGCCCAGAGTTAGGACATGGGAATTATGCCAATTAATACAATATCCATTAGCCTACAGAGAGGAGATTTTAAATCAGCTTCTTCTAGACTGATTATCAATTAAACAGGAAAATGATCAGAAAGAACACATCCCAAGAGAACAACCAACCACTTTAGAAATTAAGGAGCCACTGTAAAGAAAACAATCCAATTAAGGAGCCACTGAAAAGAAAACCATCCAATTGTGAGTTAATTTTAAGAGCTAGGGAAACAAATGTATAATCTCTATCTAAGGGATGGAATACAAGATCATCCTGTAGCATGAAAACTGTTACTTCTCTGCAGGATTACAGGATAATCCCCAAATTCTCTGAGTGTTGCTATAAAAAGGATGGATCATCTATATTTGGTCAATAAATATTGCCAATTATCCAGGGTTTTGGGTTTTTTTGTAGCAGGAACTCCTTTGCATATTAGGGCGTACCCCCCTGATACAGCCAGTCCTCCAAGAGTTTACAGGGCTCTTAGCGCAGGGCCTCCTGTAAGCTCCAGGAGGATTGGCTACATCAGGGGTGTGTGGCCTGATATGGTCTTACTCTCCTTGAGGCATATGTGTTTCTTGAAGCCTAGCAATACTAGCACATTGTTTTTTAAGCTTGCACAGTATTTGTTTGTGCTTGGGGCTCCCAAGACCTTTGATGCTCCAGTTTATGATTGTCGATTTAGACATAGTTCAATAAAAGGCTTTTTTGTAGGGAAAAAAAAAATCCAGCAGGAATTCATTTGCATATTAGGCCACACCCCCTGACACTAAGCCAGCCAGAACTGTGTTCCTGTGCATTCCTGCTTTTTTTTTTTTTTTAAGCCCTGGTTCAGTATTGCAAGTTGTGGAGAAATCATAGAATCATAGAGTTGGAAGGGACCTCCAGGGTCACCTAGTCCAACCTCCTGCACAATGCAGGAAACTCACAAACACCTCCCACTAAATTAACAGGATCTTCATTGCTGTCAGACGGTCATCTAGCCTCTGTTTAAAAACCTCCAAGGAAGGAGAGCTCCCCACCTCCCGAGGAAGCCTGTTCCACTGAGGAATCACTCTAAAGGTCAGGAAGTTCTTCCTAATGTTGAGCTGGAAATTCTTTTGATTTAATTTCAACCCATTGGTTCTGGTTCTACCTTCCATGGCCACAGAAAACAATTCCACACCATCCTCTAGATGACAGCCCTTCAAGTACTTGAAGAGGGTGATCATATCACCTTTCTCAGCCTCCTCCTCTCCAGACTAAACATGCCCAGCTCCTTCAACCTTTCTTCATAGGACTTGGTTTCCAGACCCCTCACCATCTTTGTCGCCCTCCTCTGGACCCGTTCCAACTTGTCTATATACTTCTTAAAATGTGGTGCCCAAAACTGAACACAATACTCCAGGTGAGGTCCTACCAGAGCAGAGTAAAGCAATACCATCACATTACGTGATCTGGACACTATACTTCTGTTGATACAGCCCAAAATTGCATTTGCCTTTTTAGCCACTGTTGACTCATGTTCAGCGCATGATCCACTAAGACCCCTAGATCCTTTTCATACATTCTACTGCTAAGAGATGTCTCCTGCATCCTATAACCATGCATTGGATTTTTCCTACCTAAATGCAGAACTTTACATTTATCTCTGTTAAAATTCATTTTATTGGTTTTAGCCCAGTTTTCCAGCCTGTATCCTGTTTTTGTCTTCCACTGTATTTGCAACTCCTCCCAATTTAGTATCATCTACAAATTTAATAAGAATTCCCTCTATTCCTTCATCCAAATCATTTATAAAGATGTTGAACAAAACAGGTCCCAGGACAGATCCTTGAGGCACTCCACGTCACTCCTCTCCAAGAGGATGAGGAACAATTCACAAGCACTCTTTGGGTGCAATCTGTCAACCAATTACAGATCCATTGTGTGTGTGTGGGTTTAACTTTCTGTGGGCTGGATGGGAGGAAACTATCAAACTTTAGGTGGACCTTGGTCTAATCTCCCCCTCATCCCCCCCTTCCCTTCTGTCTTCAACCAGTAATCTGAGGGCAATTCCCTACAGAGGACAGGAAATCCCTCAAAGGTAGAAGAGATCTGCCTCAGAATGCTGCAGGAGGGAGAACCAGTTTCTGGGCAGGAATTGCTGTTTATATTATTGAGTTTGTGGGTGGCAAGCCAGTCAGTCATTGGTTGGAGCTCGTCACAAACAGAGGCCAGTATAGCCCTGCTTCTGGGCCAGAGACAGTGGCCATTTTGGGGGATATGTTTGACCAACTTACCCCAGAGTAATGAAGTAAGGTACCTGTCCTACATACCACCTCGATAGGGCATGAGTTTAGAGTACAGAGGGATTAAGCGTTTTTGTCTGCTGTTTTATTTCTTCCGTTTCCTTCTGATGTGCCTCTATATAGTTATGAGCTTTAAATAAATCAATATGTTGTCAAAGGCGTTCACGACTGAGTCCATTGGCTGTTGTCAGTGCTGGCCCAAGAGCGCATAGTGCCCTAGGTGGGCTTCCTGCCCGCTGCCCCTCCCCACCATCAGCCCCAGCAGCGCCACAATGCGGCACTGCACTCCATTGCCCCCCGCATTACAAGGCTCAGCTCCCCCTGCCCCCCTGCCACGACCCCTCACTGCCCCCCGCCTTCCCTACCTCCCCAGCACTGCAATGCAGCTGTGCTCCATTGCCCCCCCATCAGAGCATGCCAAGCTGCACCGCAGCTGGGCCCTACTGGCTTTGAGGAGGCCAGCGTGCCATCTAATGAACATATGAAGCTGCCTTATACTGAATCAGACCCTTGGTCCATCAAAGTCAGTATTGTCTTCTCAGACTGGCAGCGGCTCTCCAGGGTCTCAAGCTGAGGTTTTCCACACCTATTTGCCTGGACCCTTTTTTGGATATGCCAGGGATTGAACCTGGGACCTTCTGCTTCCCAAGCAGATGCTCTACCACTGAGCCACCATCCCTCCCCTGAAGCCCATGCAGGAGAAGGCTTCTCCCCCCTCCTTCCTGGAACCGGAAGTGGTGAAGCCTTCTCCTGAACAGGCTTCAAAGCATCAGATGGAACACCAGCCACATTGAAGCTGGTAGGGCCCAGCCTCGGTGTGGTGTGACACACTCTGATGGGGGGGGGCTATGGAGTGCAGCTGCATTGCAGCCCTGGGGAGGGAGGGAAGGCAGGTTGCGGCGGAGGGGAGGCAGGGGGGAGGCAGGCATCAAACTAGGTGGTTGTTGTGGGCACCGGGAGGGGAGGAATCCCAATTTGGTGACCCCGTCCTCCTGGCGCCCTAGGCAACCACCTAGTTTGCCTAGTGGGCGAGCCAGCCCTGGTTGTTGTAGATTTTCCAGGCTGTGTGGCATTGTGAGACCTGACGTTTCGCCAGCAACTGTGACTGGCATCCTCAGAGGTGTAATCCAGAAAATGAGTTCTCTCTGGGTCAAATTAAGTTTTCCTAAACCACGTCCTTCAAGCAAATGGCTACTCTAAGAATAAACTCAGAAGAGCAATTAAACCAAGGATTAAACAAACAACTGAAGAAGAAGAAGAATTGCAGATTTATTCCCCGCCCTTCTCTCTGGATCAGATACTCAGAGTGGCTTACAATCTCCCATATCTTCACCCCCCACAACAGATAGCCTGTGAGGTGGGTGGGGCTGAGAGGGCTCTCCCAGCAGCTGCCCTTTCAAGGACAACCTCTGCCAGAGCTATGGCTGACCCAAGGCCATTCCAGCAGGTGCAAGTGGTGGAGTGGAGAATCAAACCCGGTTCTCCCAGATAAGAGTCCGCCCACTTAACCACTACACCAAACTGGCTCTACACCACTCAGAGTCTCAGAGCGGCTCACAATCTCCTTTACCCTCCTCCCCCACAACAGACACCCTGTGAGGTGGGTGGGGCTGGAGAGAGCTCTCACAGCAGTTGCCCTTTCAAGGACAACCTCTGCCAGAGCTATGGCTGACCCAAGGCCATTCCAGCAGATACAAGTGGTGGAGTGGGGAATCAAACCCGGTTCTCCCAGATAAGAGCCCTCACACTTAACCACTACACCAAACTGTCTCTCTCCCACAACATTCTCCCACAAAAAAGGTGTTTTTGCTATATATCAAAGGAATCACTGATCTGATGGGAAAATTTATGAAGAAACATAACCTACAAACAGTGTCCAGACCCACCAGAAAAATACATCAGATGCTACAATCTGCAAAAGACAGAAGAGATCCCCTCACTTCTGCAGGAGTATACCACATACTCTGCAGTTGTGAACAAGTTTAAAAGAACATGAAAGACCCTGCAGACTTGGCCGACCTGAAAAATCAGCAGTGACTGAACATAACCTAACTCAAACAGGACACAGTATCTTATTCCAAGACACCATAATGCTGGACAACACATCCAATTACCATGTTAGATTACACAGAGAAGCCATTGAAATCCATAAACATGAACATAATTTCAACAAGAAGGAAGGAAGTTTAAAAATTATTAGGGCATGGCTTCCAGTCCCGAAAAACAGAAATGCCCTACAGCTTACAACAGCACTACAGATAAGATTAGAATTTCAATAGCCCATACATATACAAAAGAACCCCCTCAGGTAAGCTCCTCCATTAGCATGTCACAGCGCAGGAAGCTCCCACAGGATAATGGCTCAGCCCTACCTCACTTGCCTGAGTAGATATAAATTACCTGCCTACCAGCTTCTTCTCAGTTTGTCCAAGAGAGAACTCCAGTTTTCTGGGTTACACTTTTGAGGATGCCAGTCACAGTTGCTGGTGAAAACGTCAGGTCTCACAATGCCAAAACCATGGCCGCACAGCCTGGAAAATCTACAACCAATTTAAATAAATTCTTTGTTGAAGGAGTGAAGTCCCTCTTTATCACATAGTCCCCCCAATCACTTGGAAATGCTAGTAGTGGGAATCCCTAGGGAGGAGAAAAATGGTGAAATGGCTAATTGCCAGCTCTCCAGGGGAGCTCCAAAGATCTCTAGGGCTAGGAAAGTGTGTTCAAATATATCTGTTTGCAGGGTTGGCCCTAGATCCTTTGGCACCCTATGCAAGGCTAACTACTTGCACCACCCTCCACCACCCCTTTGGGATAGCTGCTAAGGCCAGATCTCTCCATTCTATCCTATGGTCCCATAGGTTAGGATGGAGAAATCGGACCACTGCTGTGGCTTGGCCCCAGATGAGGGGTTTGAAGTTTAAAAACCCTTCTGTAGTGCATGCTGCATAGTGGGCCCATAGGGTAGTATGGATTCCATTCTATCCTAGAATGGAAGAATTGGGCTGCAGAAGGGGTTGCCCCACTGCCTGCACCTCTTGGAGTCTTCTGAGAGGCACAGGGGGGGGGATTCATTTCCCTGCTTTTGCACCCCAGGGTTCAAAAGCAAAGAGAAAGCCCCACCACTTGCACCCCTCAGAGACTCCAACAGGCCCACAGAGGGGGGAACTTGGAGAAGTGGCAACCGGGCAGCAGCATGACCTCACTAAGTCACATGGAGGTGCCCAACTTGGCACCCTAGGCTATTGGCTAGTTTGCCTAGTGGCAGGGCCAACTCTCTTTTTGCAATGTATACCTTGGAAAAGACCTTTATTTTTTGGGGGGGGGGTATTTTTGTCCATATTTGGGAACTGGATCAATATTCAGGAACAATACCAGCATCCCAATCCCAAATATTTCTCAAAAATATATTTGAGAATATTTGGGGCTGGCATATTAAAATTCTAAACTTGGTGGGTTTTGTTTGTTTTTGCTCTTTACAAGTATCCCAGGCAACAAGAGAGGGGGAAGGGAGGCATCTCTAACAGGAAAACAGGATAACATATTAGGGAGTGAGCCTGCCAGGTTGGTTCTGCTGGGATTATCTGGTTGGACATTGGTTCTGTTGAGCTTGAGCTCCCACATTAGCCCTGGGTTCTCTTGGCTTTTGTCATATGATATCAGTTCTGCTGGGATAGAAATAATGTTCCTTCCCCTGCCTTGAGTTGGTTTGGCTTGGATTCTCCAGTTTAAGGTTGGATGTGAGGGTCTTGCCACATTGGCCTGTAGTTCCTACTGGGATTCTCTGGTTTGGCATTGGTTCTGTTGGGGGTTTTTTGGGGGGGGAGGGGGGTTGCATAGGGATACTTTTGGCCAGTGGTTGATTGTTCTTGTGTGTTTGGCTATTCTTTGGCCAGAGAAAGCATGGGATCCCTCCCCCACATGTAAGAAACAATGGAGGATTGCTAGGAACACCTTATTCAGGGACCCCTTGGTCTAATTCACTTTAAAACTTTAGTGAACAGTCTTTAGTGAACAGTCAGCACTAACTTCTCTGTGATTTTGGTGTGATTAGCTCAAAAAAACCTAAAACAAAACACCACTCCAGCCCTCTAGAAAGATTCCCCATAGTGAATAATGCCCTCTCCAAATTTCAGAATTAAACACACACACACAAAGACCAAACCAGTATTGGGACCCATATAATGCAGAATATTGGTATTTATGCCCTCCTCAAAATCCATCAGAAAAATACTTTTTTTTTCAGGGGCATTTCTCTACTTGTGGCATATGGCTGCCAAGGAGAATATTCTTTCATAATTGCTTTAAAACATTTGGATCACTAGCGCACTTATTTTTCTTTCTTTAGAAGTTTTTATGTCATCTCTCCAGATATGTACTTGAAGCAAATAATCAAAGTAAAACATGAACAAATAATAAAAAAGCATAAAATAATTAAAATTAAGATACCTCATCTTGGAAAAAAATACTGGTCAGATCAGGGAAACAGCTAACAGAGTGCTTCTAGAACACCATTGCTTGCAGAATTTTTCAGGAAAAAATGAACAAGCAATGTTCAGAGTTCAAGTAAGTCACTGTCTTATTTACCTCAAAATCACTCCACTTACTGTGGCACAGAAGAGTACTTAAGGAAGAGGACAGAAAAGATGTAGAGATGATTTACAGCATCTACTACTCATGCTAGCATGTGAGTTGGCATAAGAGGACAGTGCATCTGGCACACAATGACACCACAAAGCTGCCATCTCATTGCTTCTGCATGAAATAAGGAGCTGGGCATGCAGAGGAACAGGCATTCAATCATTTTGCCACAGCTTCATGCATCAGTAAACCACATATGAGTGAAAGTATAGGATTATGTTTATTGGCTTTTCCATTCTTGCTTCTGTACAAACATTTGAAAGCAATGTTTCATCTTCGTCTCCACTCATAGAAGCTTCAAAATATTTGTGATCCTAAAGGAACTCATTAATGAGGCTTCTGCAGAACAAAAATAGATTTGAAATTAGTACAAAAGATCTGAGTCCCCCACCCAATCCCATGGTAGCATTCTATCTACTTTTCCATTTGTTTAACATAAATTCTTAGCTCAATTCTGCTCATAATTGGAGAGCTCTTGATAAAAGAAAGGGAACGCAATAGCAAAGAAATTACTTTGCTTCGTCTTTTCCCTCTAGAATGCAAAAGCTCTCATTTTTAAGTCCTTTCAGATTAATTTGCTTTTTGTTCACAAAGTATCTTTAGTACAAGGCCCTTGAGACTAATGTGTGCATATATAAAACAAGGCAGATGTATGAGTTCCTTTGTTTGCAACCTGGTGCTATGTCTGAACATCCCAACCAGCGCTTGAAAAGAGCCAATAATGCTGTTACTGAAGGAGGGTTTTTGGTATTTGTACTTTGGCACACATACTTCAGAGAAAGGCTGTTTATATGATTAATAATAGGTGCTGAAAGTTTGTGACAGGAATCACCCCTCTCCCTGCCCTGTTTGCCTCTGTGAAAAGAAGAAAGGTGCATTGCACTGGTGGTGTGGGTTTTTTTTTTTAATTACTGGAAATTATTTAAAGTAATTTCATGATTGGCCTACTGAACAGGCAGCACTTGTCAGAGGGAATGTCTATATTTAATGCTGTTCAAGGAAGCTCTAAGGCATAATTGCCAAGCATTAGCTTTACAGCCCAGTTTTAGTAGAAGGTAGCTTAGTGCCAGTCACATTAGGGGCATTGGCTAATAAATAAGCATAGCTGGGGAAGTGGTAGCACATAGACATGTATGTACCGAGGGTATATAGGTATGAAAAAATGTTTATCCAGGGAGTTTAGGGAAGAATACTATTTATTATCACAACTCTATAAGGTAGGTACAGCCTGAGGTATGACTTGTTCATATCTAAATGGGATGCAGGAACTATTTTCCTCAGTCCTATCACCTTCAGAACTCCGCTAACTAGAATTCCATTGTCATGGCTTCTGTGCAGTTCCACATCAGGGGGACAGCATGGGTGCAGGCCAGCCACAGCAGAAAGAGAACAACCCTGCTTTCTCATGGCCAAACCAGAGGATAAATAGGTCTGGGATCAGGATCTCCTGTGAATGTTTGAGGGTTATAGATAGGCATGACCCCAACAATCTGACTGAACCCATGGTCCTTGAGGAGGGCTCTCTCAAGTTGTTCCATTCTCCTGATTTCAATCACCCCTGCAACTACGTACGCTACAAGTGACACATTTAGAATAAACAGATATGCCACCTCTCCAGAGACCTGCTGGAGGCAGCTTACAATTCAACGACAAAACAAAACCATTACAAACAAAGTCATTAAAACCGGCATAAAAATGCACACTGAGCAGCCTAAAATGATATCAATGAAACAATCTTCAGGTCAGAAGCAAACAATGACACAACTAAAAGATATGAACCCACAAGTTAAACCCTATGTAAAAAAGGGGTGTTTTAGTCTGGTGCCTAAAACAAAGTATGGGAGGCACCAGGTGAACCATAGGATGAGAACATTCCAAAGACAAAATGCCAGCACTGAAAATGGATGGTTTTCACAGTTGAGGGACATGAACAGTGGCTCTCCAGGAAGTAGGACTTGTGCTATTTGATTTGTTCAGAAATAGTTTGGAAATGGCAACATATAGTTAAGTGGCCAAGTTTGCCGATGACACCAAGTTTGAGGATGATAGAAATCACAGAGGAAGGATCTGTTCAAACTGTGTGAGTGGAACAATGTTTCAAATGAGGTCCAGCGATGCCCAACAGAAGAGGGGAAAAAAACCTAACTTTATACACTGGATTAGTATAAATAGTGACTAACCTGGAAAGATTGGGTCAGGCAGAAAATGTCAATTCAGTGTGCAGGTTAAAAAAACAACAACATAGATTCTTTTATGATTATTAGGGAAAGAACTGGAAATAAAACAGACATCACCATAATGCTCTTATACGGAGAGCAGGTTCATTTGGAATGTTCTGTACAGGTCTAGTCCCCCCCCCCATTTCACAAAGGATATCACAGACCTGGAGAAGGGGCAGAAAAGGACAAACAAAATGATGAAGGGGCTGGAGCACTTTTGTGATCAAGAAAGGCTGAGGAGCTTGGGACTTTTCGAATTTAAGAAAACAGAACAAAGAGGTGGACATGCTAGAGGTTTATAAAATTATAAATGGAGTGGGAAAGGGGGGACTTTTTTCTTCCTCTCTCTTAATACCAGAACTCAGGAGCTTTCAATTAAGATAATGGCTAGTACTACATTCAGGACAGATAAAAGAAAGGACCACCTTTTCCTCCGTTAACCAGTGTAACACTAGCTTTCTGCTCCTGCTTCAGAGCTTCAGATCTCCCACTTTGCTGGCAGTCCTCATGATCAGCAGGCCTTGCCCCTGCCTCAGTAGAGCAGTGTGTGTGTGTGTGGGGAATGGGGAGGAGGAAATCACAGTCCCTCCAATGCCACTTCTGGTGCAAAACCATTATTGATGTCATCATGTTGTGATGATACTCTAGGATTCCTCTGAATCTCACCGATTCAGTGGAATATTGAAGTATAAGTCTGATCTGATGACATCATTTCTGGGTTTGTGCTGGAAGTGACATCTCTCTGTTGAAGTGATGGCAATTTACATGTTCTTGCCCCTACTGCCTCCTGGGCTGGGCTGGCAATCTTAAGGTCTCCTCATGCAGGTTATCTCCCTGGAACCAGCAACAGGTTTGGGAACGTAAGAATTAACATTACAAATAGGTTTATTCTTCCCTCGCACCTCCTTGTGCATTTATATCTGACATAGCCATGGCTGCCTGTCAGATATAAAGTGGACATCCAGACAGCATGAGCTGGACATGGTTTATGAGTCGCGGGCAACCTGCCCTTCCCCAACTCAGTTCTGGACTTATTTCACAGCACATAAAGTCCAGTCCTAAACACTTGATCACAGGCCATGAATGGATTTTCTGTGTCTGATCACTCCAGCATTATCAAGTCATTGCAACTTGCATCCCCATCAATCTTGGATTGGCAACATTTAAAAACAAAAATCTTAGCAATACGTGAATAACCGCAAAATTGGCGAAAAGCAGCTGGGGCCCACAAGTGCCTTAAGAGCCACAACAAACACATTCTGAGTAACCACACATGCTTTTTTTGTTGATTTCAAACAATTTTATTAGTAACATATGGTAATAAATTTCAATTCCTTACTTCATTAATAATTACTTTTTTAAAATCTATCCCATATATTACTTTCTACCCACCCCTCCCCCCGTTACTTGACCCCCGCTGGTGTTATATACTTAAAATCTTAATAGTAAAGGTACCCTTAATTAATAAGAACCAAAATTAATATCCTCCTCCCTCTTGTACTTAGTCATTATCAAAAATTGTCCAATGTCCTTTTATTTTCCACTCTTTTTCTACGTATCTTCTGAACTTTTTCCACTCCATCTTAAATACTTCTAAGTCATAGTCTCTTAAGGTCCTTGTTAACTTGTCGATTTCACTCCATGTCATAACTTTTACAATCCAATCCCATTTCTCTGGTATTTTTTCTCACTTCCACAACTGCTCATACAATGTCCTAGCAGCTGAAAGCAAGTACCAAATTAAAGTTCTATCTTCTTTTGGAAATTTTTCCATTTGTAATCCCAACAGAAAAGTCTCTGCAACTTTGTTAAATTTGTATTCCAAGATCTTAGAAATCTCTTGTTGAATCATCTGCCAGTACTTCTTCGCTCTTTCACAAGTCCACCACATATGGTAGAAAGAACCTTCATGTTTTTTACATTTCCAACATCTATCTGGCATTTTATTGTTCATCTTTGCCAACTTTTTAGGAGTTGTATACTATCTGTACATCATCTTAAAACAGTTTTCTTTAATACTCTGACATGTTGAGAGTTTCATAGAGTTCTTCCACAAATATTCCCATGTGTCCATCTGTATTTCTTTATTTACATTAATTGCCCACTTAATCATTTGAGATTTCACTACTTCATCTTCCATAGACCATTTTAAAAGTAACTTATAGATTTTCGAAATTAATTTTTCATTATCTCCAAGCAGAACTTTTTCCATTTCTGTTTGTTCTTGTCTTATTCCTTCAGTTTTAACATCGCTTTCCACCAAACTTTTTATTTGTTGCATTTGAAACCAATCATACTTATTATTCAACTCTTCAGCAGTTTTCAATTCTATTTTACCGCTTTGTATTTTTAATAATTGATTATATGACATCCCTTTTTCCTCTCCTGTCTCAGCTGTTATTCTTATTACTTCTGCTGGCACTATCCATAGTGGTTTTCTCTCATCACCATATTTCTTATACTTCATCCAAACATTTAGTAGATTATTTCTTATATAATGGTGAGAAAAAAACCATCCGACTTTTTCTTTCCATAGTACATATAAGCGTGCCAGCCGAATTTATTTCCATGACCTTCCAATGTTAAAAGTTTTTTATTCAACAACGTCACCCAGTCTTTTATCACACTAGACAAACTGCTTCATGATATAATCTTAAATCTGGTAGTTGAAATCCTCCTCTTTCTTTAGCATCTGTTAAAACTTTCATTTTAATCCTTGGTTTTTCCCCGGCCCATACAAATTCTGAAATCTTTTTTTGCCATTTATTAAATTGTTTACTGTCTTTCACAATCGGAATAGTTTGAAACAAATACATTATTCTCGGCAAAATGTTCATCTTAATTGCAGCTATTCTACCAAGCAGTGACAAATTAAGCTTGTTCCATTTTATCATATCTTCGTCCATTTTACGCCATAACTTTTCATAATTATTTTTAAACAAATCAATATTCTTCATTGTTATTTCCACGCCCAAATATTTTATTTTAGGGGTAACTTCATATCCCGTTAATCTCTGCAATTCCTTTTGTTTATTTACTTGCATATTTTTACACATTTTTTTTACTTTTCTTTATTAACATAAAGTCCTGCCAATTCTCCAAAATCTTGTATTTTGGCTAACAACAAAGGTGTTACTTGCATAGGATTTTCATTTATAAACATTATATCATCTGCAAATGCTCTATATAGGAAAATCCTTTAATTCTCGTTCCTTCAATTTCTTCATCATCTTGTATTTGCATCAATAAGATTTCAAGAGTCATTATAAACAACAATGGTGAAAGTGGACAACCTTGCCTTGTACCTTTGCTGATTATCATTTCTTCTGTAAGATCTGCATTTATACATCACCTTGCACGTTGTTCAGTATAAATTGCTTTTATCATTCTTATAAAGTTTTCCCCCAACTTTATTTTCTCCATTACTGCAAACATAAAGTCCCAATTCAAATGATCACAAATGCTTTTTTGAGTTTTTAAAAGTTGATCATTGTTTAGTCCATGCTTCTAGAAAATCATTGTTTAGTCCATGCTCCTAGAAAATAGTCCCTATGTAGGCAAGTTAATCAGCAGCATCACTTATGTGCATGCCCAAAAGTCGGGCTTTCTGATCAGTCAATGATGGGACAGGCATGCGACAAGGCGGATTACAGTTGGGATTTCTGATTAAGCAACCCCATTTCAGATAAGGACAGACAAAACAGGAGCACCTTGCTGATGGGTTAAATGGTGCAGCTGACTGTGGCCCTTGTGTCCCTAATCTGACCAGGCCTGCCTAACTCTGCCTTAAATTCAAGAACTGAAGTATGAGACCCTGATAATGGCTCTCACCTGAATATTGTTTGTTTAGCTGCCAGATGCTGCCCTCAGTCTGATAATCAATGATCTTCCTGCCTGTTGCCTGTTCAATCAGACATACTTGTTTAGCCCTTTGAGTCCGGCAATTAATCTTGATCTCCATACCCATTCCCCCACCACCAGCACCACCATAAACACATTTGCCATCAGAAACGGGGTTTATTTGGGCTAGAGCAACAAAAGCACATTCCATTAGGCACCTGAAATACAGCACCCCCAATATCCCTTTCTCTTTCAGTTCTAGCCACGGGTGGCCTCTCCCTCATTTTTAGTGACTAACTCCTGTGGGCTTATGTGGCAAGCATGCTGAGTCCTTAATTAAAATTGCATGCCAGGAAGCAAACTGCCAGATGAAGCCTTCCCTCCTACTGTTGCATTCTGTCAGTTCAGGGATTTTTTGAAAAAAAGAAAAAGAAAATGTCAGCTGCTTTCTCAGAAATAAAATTTGGTAGTCTGGAAAATGCAGTGCAAGGGATTAAGTCAGGAAATATAAAGCAGGAACTCATCCTAAACTCATAAAGCAGGTCTCAATCCAGAGCACATAACAACTTCATGAGAGCAAAATAATTGTGATGCTTAATCAGACATCCAATACTACATAATCAAGTGGAGGACTCAGTATTACGAAGCAGGGATTCTTCCATTTCCAAGCCTTACTGTCCCATTTAACACACACTTAAAAAAGATATAAGGATTAGGGTGCCACTGTGTGGTGATACCTTCGGAAGTTCTGAGGCAGTAAATTGATAATGTTTTGGCCGTCTTGACGCTACAATACTGATACACTGAACTATGATTTTGGAGGGAATGCAGAATTAACAGAATTAGTCTGAATTAGAAGAAAAGTTGATTTTTGTTCACTACCCCAAGGAATCTCAGAGCGGTTTACAATCACCTTTCCTTCCTCTTCCCACAACAGATATCCTGTGAGATATCCATGCGTCCCCTTGCCCAGATCGCTCAGAGGTTTGGGCTGGGATATCATCAATATGCGGATGACACCCAGCTTTATCTACTGATGGGCGGCCAGTCCAATTCCTCCATGGAAGATCTGACCATGGCACTTCAAGCTGTGGCAGGATGGCTCAGGCGGAGTCGACTGAAGTTGAATCCGACGAAGACAGAGGTCCTGTACCTAAGTTGTGGCAGTCTGGGAACTGAGGTCTTACTCCCGACCTTGGACGGGGCACCACTTACACCGGTGCCCAAGGTCAAAAGCTTAGGGGTACTCCTGGATTCCTCTTTATATATGGAGCCCCAGGTGGCAGCAACTGCCAGATTGGCCTTCCATCATCTACGGCTGATAAGGCAGTTGGTCCCCTACCTCAAACGCAGTGACTTGGTGACAGAGATCCACGCCACGGTCACCTCAAGATTGGATTACTGCAATGCCCTCTACATGGGGCTGCCCTTGGCTCGAATCTGGAAGTTTCAATTGGTGCAGAACACAGCAGCCAGGTTGTTAATGGGCCTTCCTATACAGGAACACATTCAACCTGTGCTGAAAGCGCTGCACTGATTGCCTATTGCTTACTGGGTTCGTTTCAAGGTGTTGGTTCTTACCTTTAAGGCCCTATATGGCCAGAGGCCTGCATACCTGAGGGACCGCCTTTCCCCACATGTTCCCCAGAAAGCACTTCGGTCTGGATCACAAAATCTACTTACAATCCCTGGCCCTAAGGAGGCCAGGCTCATGTCAACTAGAGCCAGAGCCTTCTCTGTAGTGGCCCCAAGCTGGTGGAATGAGTTGCCGGAAGAGGTCAGGGCCCTGCGAGAGCTCATACGGTACTGCAGGGCCTGTAAGAAAGCACTCTTCCACCAGGCATTTGTGAACTAGGCTGTTGGCAACATGTGAACCACAGCCAACAATCTGCTGTATAGCAGTTGCAGAGAGGATAACTAAGATCTGCTATACAGAGAATTATAAGATTGGAAAATGTAAGATCATGGCACCAAAACATTTTTTATGTATTTTGTATCTATTTTACTCTATGTTTTATGGTATTATGTTGAATCATGCACATACATGTCTGTGTGAGCCGCCCTGAGCCCGCCTCGGCGGGGAGGGGAGGATAAAAGTGGAATGAATGAATGAATGAATGAATGAATGAATGAATGAATGAATACGTGGGGCTGCTAGATTCCTGAGAGAAATGTGACTGACCCAAAGTCACTCTCTTGTTTCCTGTGGAGGAGTGGGGAAATAAAACCTGGTTCTCCATATTAGAGTCCACCAAGCAGGGTTGTTGTTGGAAATTTCCTGGAGATTTGGAAGTGGAACCTGGAGACAGCAGGGTTTGGGGAGGGGAGGGAACTCAGTAGAATATAACGCCACCCTCCAAAGCAGCCACTTTTTCTGGGAACCAACCTCTGTCTCCGGGGAATCCATTGTAATCTTTGTACTACAGGGCCTGTAAGACGGCACTCTTCCACCAGGCATTTGTGAACTAGAGCCAGTTTGGTGTAGTGGTTAAGTGTGCGGACTCTTATCTGGGAGAACCGGGTTTGATTCCCCATTCCTCCCCTTGCACCTGCTGGAATGGCCTTGGGTCAGCCATAGCTCTGGCGGAGGTTGTCCTTGAAAGGGGAGCTGCTGTGAGAGCCCTTTCAGCCCCACCCACCTCACAGGGTGTCTGTTGTGGGGGAGGAAGGTAAAGAAGATTGTGAGCCGCTCTGAGACTCTTCAGAGTGGAGGGCAGGATATAAATCCAATATCTTCTTCTTCTTCTTCTTCTTGTATGGGACTGAAACCAGAACAAAAGAGCTTCTGGGAGCCCTAGAGAACTTTTGCAAACACCACACCACTCCCTCAGCGTTGATTACACAGATTATTCTCTGTGCTTCTTTAGTTCATATAAATAGCAATCCCTTTCCTTGAAAGCTAGCACTGACTCCGGGCTGGACATCTTTGCACTCAGACACACACAATGCTGATAATGGATTTATAAGAATGATTTCCTGAATGTTTCTCAGACCAGCAGATTGGTAAACCCCTTGAACTGTGATCAGAACCTTCACTGACTATGTGATCAATACTTGTACTGTAAAATGTTCCATGGCAGATTATCAAAACTCATATCTAACTATCAGTTTTTCCCGGAGCAT
The DNA here is from genome assembly GCF_032191835.1 of Heteronotia binoei. Classification (NCBI taxonomy): domain Eukaryota; kingdom Metazoa; phylum Chordata; class Lepidosauria; order Squamata; family Gekkonidae; genus Heteronotia; species Heteronotia binoei. Next base: position 25,670,859 of record NC_083230.1, on the reverse strand, counting down.
CTTGTTCCAAAAACACTTCCCACTGTAGCTAGTAGATTTGCCCAATAAATTCTATTAGCTAAATTAATAACAAAATGCAGGCTTTTAAACAGATATATATAGGCAAAATACACTAAATTTGCAAATGCAAAGAATGTCAGCAGACTTTACATGCCTCAGATGGGTTGTGTTAACAGAGGAACTGTATTAACAGAAGAACCATAACCCCTGTACTTGAGGATCCACAGAGGAGTGTCTCTGTAATGTACTGAGTTCCAAGACATTCGGAAGGCAACATGCTTTATTGGTTAATACATCACAAAGACAACATGACGGGGCTGGGTCCCTGATTATATACAATCCCTGGAACAACCCCCTTACCTGGCCAGGTCCAATCCTGGCCAGTTAAACTTCCCGCCACAGATCGTTATAGGCGGGATGCATTTAGTCCTTGCATCCGGCGTGGACTATTGCCCTGGTCTTGTCGGCCGTCAGGTGGATTCCTGCGGCGTCCACTGCAAACCCCAAGAACTCCACCCTCGGCACCCTGAGTGAGCACTTCTCCCGCTTCATCTTAAGTCCCGCAGTCTGGAAGCAGTAGAGTATCTCTTGCAGATGGCAGCTGAACTCCTCTGCGTCCAGGACAGCAATCAAAACGTCATCGAAAAAGGGTTGTACTCCGGGAATCCCTTTGAGGAGAGAGTCCATTATGTTCTGAAAGATTCCCGGAGCCACGCTAACCCCAAATTGTAACTGCCACACCTTGAAAAATCCCCTGTGCGTCACTATTGTCTGGACCTTGGCAGTCTCAGCATCCACTGGGAGCTGTGGTATGCTTGGGCTAGGTCCAGCTTCCCAAAAACGGCATCTGCCCGAGGGCTGGAGTGACCCTTGATGGCTCTCTCAAATGCGGTGGCTTCATTGAAGGTGAGTTGAAGGGTCAGCTCATCTTTTGCTAAAAGCTTTTGCTGTAGCCTTTTGTCCCGGAGACCCCAGACAAATCGATCCCACAGGGCTTCCTCCAGCTAGTCGAAGCTGCAGTTTCCAGCGATTTGGCAGAGGGCAGCCAGGTAGATGGCAGTCATCTCTCCCACCCCCGGATCTCTCTTGTGGAACAGGAACTGGTGGGTGATGATGGATGGCTGGGGCGAGAAATGCCCAGTCAGGATTTTGACTACCGCCTCGTAAGTTTTCACGGTGACTTTCGCGGGGGCAGAGAGCTCTTTGGCGATCTCGAATGCGGCGTCCTTGCAGACACTCAGGAGCACATCTCACTTCTGGCTGTTGTCCATAATCACATTCACCCGTAGGTAGCAGTCAACACGCTCTGCATAGGTCTCCCACCTTTCAGGTTTGGCAGGGTCGAACTCTGTGATATGGTCCATCATCCCACTCGGGGTTCCCATGGCAGCTGCAGCGGGTGTTCCGGCAGTGGTGGTTGCTCTGTCAGTGGCAGGCACTTCTGCCCCTCTGGGCTGCATGCCTTTTTCATCTCCAGCCAGGTCGGCAGTTTCTCGACGGGGGAACTAGCTGCCCACGAACCTGGCTAGCATCCCATCCTCATTGCCAGTGTAATGTACTGAATTCCGAGATGTTCCTAAGGCAACATGCTTTATTGGTTAGTACATCACAATGACAACATGGCAGGTCCAGGTCCCCTATTATATACAATCCCCGGAACAACCCCCTTACCTGGCCAGGTCCAATCCTGGCCAGTTAAACTTCTTGCCACAGATTGTCATAGGTGGGTTGCATTTAGTCCTTGCGTCCGGCGACCTGTGGTTTCCCACTGGTCACCTCCGTGCGCGCGCACTCACGCTGTGTTGTAATTACAGGGACCGAATTGCAAGACACAACAGTCTCAGTGAGAACAGGAGAAGTAGAAGTAGGAAAGAATCCAGGCACCTAAGAACCATGCCATTCCTTTTGTCTTCCCTTGCACCAGGGTCTGCCAGCTCTAGAAAAAGAAGTCACACTATTGTCAACAACAATGGGAAATGGCAGATTTAGTTATATCCTTCTTTTGAATGTGTCCATGGATGACTTTTCTAAAGGCTATACTATCAAATCTGCACCTGTATTATTTAAAATATTATTTTCCTATACTCTGTGATTTTCACATTGTGAAATGGGGGCATGAAGCAAGCAATTAAACCTCTGACTGCCCCAGCTTGTAATCATTGGAATGGTCAAAAAAGGAGGGAAATTGGCACTGTCTTTACTTAACAGATTGGCAAACGTATTGAGTCATGTTTGACTTTAAAATTGTCCAGGTTCTTTTAAAATCACACCTCCAGAAGAATAATGTAGATCTTATCAACTCCTCTGTGAAATTAATGGCTTTGCAGAGATTATTTCTGATCTCTTGCATCTTTCCCATTTGCTGTAAATCAGAAAAGAAAGTACACTGGAGATGACAGTCGAGTTAATGATAAACCAAATCTATTTTCACATCTCAGGTAGAATTTGTAGGATCTGTCCAAAATAATTCTAGCGTTTGTTCCTATCACAGAGAAGCACATTTAAAATACTGTTGATTTCAACAGGAGAGAGTAAAGTGCACACTTAGTTGGCTCAACAAGCAGATCAGAATTGCTAACAGAACACATTAGAATGCAAGGATACGTGGGCCACGACTAGGCTACATCCTGCTCATTCTATTTTGTGACTTGTGAATACAAAGGCCAACAAAGGTAGAGAACTCTGAAAGGAGCGAATGACAGGATATTAAGCAATAAATAAAGAGCAAAGGGCAGCAGGCCACATAATAGGATTGCAAATGTCATGCTTAAGAGCAAGCATGCTGTAATTATCTGGGACTGCAAAAAACTACTGGTGTTCTTAATTGCTTAGTGCAGAAGGTCCCAAGGTGATAGCAGGATGGGGGTGAACAGTATATCAGATCAAAGAACAACTCAAACAAAACAATGAAAACAAGACGCAGAACAACATATAACCAGGAATAACATTCACCCAATCAGCACAGGCCTATTACAATAAAAGGGAAGTATAAAGTGTGCTATGAAAAATGTGGAAGAAGTTCTTTTCTAACTGCATCACATCTGTAGTAAGATAACTCAATCCCCACCCAACTGATGTGCCATTTCTCCATAATTAGTTCCCCTTGTCAATAGGCACATTCCATAAATTCTATTCCAGTAAGGTCTTTAAACGCTTGCCACTGAGAATACAAGTAGATTTGCTCAGATTGCAAGTAACATGTTTTCAATAGCACAAGATGTATTCTGTCTGGGCAAGTGAGATTTTATAGCTACCATTAGCAAATCTAGGCATGTGGATTGCTTTACCTTCCTCTGTGCTTTTTCTTGGAATCTTTCAGCTCAAATTTACCTCCTTACAAAGAAGCACTGATGCATTTGTTTTCAACCATCGGTCTGACCTAAATTTCTGGAGTTCTTAAAAAACCTTTGCACATGTGTACTTGCTCTTGCTGCAGCTTCCTGTTTCTTCCACACTTTGTGCAATTTTGAGTGGGGGGGGGGGGTGGATGCCAGCCTCCAAGTGGGATTTGGGGATCCCCCAGAATTACAGCTCATCCCCAGACTACAGAGATCAGTTCCCGTGGAGAAAATGGATGCTTTGGAGGGTAACATGGTATGCCATTCAGCTCCCTCTCCTCCCCAGGCTCCAGTGTCCAGACAGTGTGCATTTGCAATAAAAAAGGCCAACGCCATGCTGGGAATTATTAGGAAGGGAATTGAAAACAAATCAGCCAGTATCATAATGCCCCTGTATAAATCGATGGTGCGGTCTCATTTGGAGTACTGGTCGCCGCACCTCAAAAAGGATATTATAGCATTGGAGAAAGTCCAGAAAAGGGCAACTAGAATGATTAAAGGGCTGGAACACTTTCGCTATGAAGAAAGGTTGAAACGCTTAGGGCTCTTTAGCTTGGAGAAACGTCGACTGCGGGGTGACATGATAGAGGTTTACAAGATAATGCATGGGATGGAGAAAGTAGAGAAAGAAGTACTTTTCTCCCTTTCTCACAATACAAGAACTCATGGGCATTCGATGAAATTGCTGAGCAGACAGGTTAAAACGGATAAAAGGAAGTACTTCTTCACCCAAAGGGTGATTAACATGTGGAATTCACTGCCACAGGAGGTGGTGGCGGCCACAAACATGGCCACCTTCAAGAGGGGTTTAGATAAAAATATGGAGCAGAGGTCCATCAGTGGCTATTAGCCACAGTGTGTGTGTGTGTGTGTGTGTGTGTATATATAAAAATTTTGGCCACTGTGTGACACAGAGTGCTGGACTGGATGGGCCATTGGCCTGATCCAACATGGCTTCTCTTATGTTCTTATGTTCTTATCCCTAAATCTTTAAGAGTTTCCTTTAAGGGATCTGTCAACCCTGCCCCCCCCCCCCACATCCCTGCTGGTGGCTGAGGGAGACCTGGCAACCCACATGGGAAGGGGGGGGGGGAGCTAAGGCATGAACTATGCAAATACATGATATGCCTTGAAACTCCATGGGCGGCGGGGGGGGGGGGAGGAGTTGTTTTTGCAGTGATTCCATAAACCATGCATCCTGTTCTCATGTGCCTTGAAACTTCATGCATGGGTCAGTGGAGGTGTGCATGAGAAAATATGGTGCAACACAGGGCAGTCAATTTGGACCTGACTATACAATCTTTTGAGATAACCCACTGCCTTTAGACCAACAGGGCAATGCAGTGTAGAACGATTGCCTGGCAACCTCCTTCAGCAATAAGATGCACCTGACTTCTCAAACACCTGACCCATCTGGACATGCGTGTAGTATCCCCTGGGAGCTTTTGTAAAATTGCTTTTGCCATCTTGTGGTTATGTTATTGGGTTTCAATTGCATGATTAACTGTTTTAAAACGTTTTTATTCTGCTGGATTTTGCTGTGAACTGCCCTGAGCTTGCTTGTGAGGGAGGGCAGGATAGGTATCAATTGCTCTTGTCCAGGTCCAAGTCAAGCAGCCCTTGAAGAGCAGACAATGCCAGAGCCTCAGCTTGGCTTGTTCTTCCTTGTCTGTGGTCCTGCAGGGCACTGCCCACCTGGAATTTCCCTGTTAAGTTAAATGACCAAACCGTATTGATTGGAGCACAGTACTGATTTCTGTCTAGAGCAGGGGTTCCCAACCTTTTTGAGGCTGTGGGCACCTTTGGAATTCTGGCACAAAATGGTGGGCTTAGCCACAAAATGGCAGCTGCTGTTTACCTTCGGTTACACAGTGAAGATTCTAGTGCTGTGGTGGCAGCTGATGCCAAAGTAACGTTTTAAAGAATCTGCCCAGCCAATCAAATCTCCAATGTCCAGTAGAAGCAAAAATCCCATCTGTCCCTGCCCATCTTCTGAAAACACTTGGTGGGCACTGGGAAGGCTGTTAGTAGGTACCTCGGTGCCCAAACTGGAATAGACTAATCAAACAACATATCATGCAGAAGAAATGTGATATTCTGATATTGAGGGACAACCTTTCAAAATAAAAGGGAAGCAAAAAAGTAGAGACATCACCCTGCCAACAAAAGTCCATACAGTCAAAGTGATGGTATTCCAAGTAGTAATGTATGGCTGTGACAGCTGGACCATAAGGAAGGCCGAATGCAGAAGAACAGATGCTTTCCAGTTGTGGTGCTAGAGAAGACTCATAAGAGTCCCTTGGACTGCAAGAAGGTCAAATCAGTCAGTCCTAAGGGAAATCATCCCTGACTGTTGCCTAGAAGGTCAGATGCTGAAGCTGAAGCTCAAATACTTTGGCTACCAAATGAGAAGGGAGCACTCACTGGAGAAGACCCTGATGCCAGCAAAAGAAGAAGGGGGTGGCAAAAGATGAGATGGATGGACAGCGTTACTGATGTAACTAGCATGAATTTAAGTGGACTTTGGAGGATGGTGGAAGACAGGAGGGCCTGGCGTGACTTGGTCCATGGGGTTGCAAAGAGTGTGCAACTGAACAACAACAACAAGTGGTAGAAATCTTGCTATCCTACTCTAAACAGGTACTTGTAGTACATTTACTTCCATACAATTGAATCCTTAATCGAGGATCAGGGAATGAATTGCTACTATCTATACATGTCTCTTCTGAGGGAATAAATATACCAGTCTACAGTTTCAGCGCAAAACCTGTTTAAATAATTAGGCTATTAAAAAGTTCTGATAGGTACATCTAGCTGTGTTGACAAGCACATTTATTATCTGTCTCTGGACTGGTCTTTGGAAAGCTTGATTAATAACAGTGGCATTTAAAGACTCAAGACTTACAACTTGATCTTGTTCTTGTGATCCCATCAGAATTCAGAAATACTCCAATTATGGACACCCAATCAAAATATGGGAAAATATTTGCTAACTACGATAAGTGGTGACATATCAGATGGATTTCAATAAGGCTGTCTTTCTGAAAGAAGGACTTTCTCTTGGATTCTACTGGGCAGCAAAAGCATTAGGATTTCTTGAGCCCTTCAGTATAGTGGGACTTTGCAGAGATACATAGGTCAAGAAGGACAGGTCCCTCATACCAAGTAAGATAATCAAGAGAATTGATGGGAAGTGCGGAAGCAAGGAATAATAAGCAAGCACTTGCAAGCCAGTGTCATTAGTCAGCTTGGAGGGAGATGGCCACTGGTAAATAATTTAAGTCTGTGCTGCTTAACAGTGTTCAATTATGTATCCTTAATAGAAGTAGTTGTTTGGAATCCTCACCACATGACATCAGAAGTGGAGTCAGAGGCAAAGGTGGCTGTTAAATTAATGTTTGTGTTTTAGTGTGTTGAGAGAGAGAGAGAGAGAGAGAGAGAGAGAGAGAGAGAGACTACAAAATGTCAGCAAGACAGCACACAAAGACCCTAATATATGTGCTGACCTTTCTTTTCAGACATGGGTTTGTATCCTGATAATGCAGCCCAGGTACTCTAAAATAATGTAATGTTGTTCTTGGAAACTAGAAGCACTTTGTCAAGGCTATGGGAAAGCTAACAAAATAGGCTAAAACAGCAACACAAATGAGATACAGAGCCAGCACATTCTGATATTTCATTCTGATGTTTCCTATCACTACCTATATGCCAGCTATGACAATCTGATTTGTATTAATAGAATTAGTAGCAATGCATGTAAGTAGAAGGATGAAGAGTAGGCTGGGTGGGATAGAATGCTTAGGAAAATAGTTCCTTTTGAAAGAAGCTTTCTTTAGAAGCTTGCCCTGGCTGGGGAGAAGCAGGGGGGATTGAAACTGCATTTGGCAAAAAAGCACTGGAGTCCTTCAACAGCACCATAAAGATGTTATCTTTATGGGAAACAGGGCAATTTAGAGATACAGAAACGTGGGGAAAACATCCTTACAATACATTGATGTGGGCATTCCAATAGAGAAGAGCCTGAACTGTCACCAAATGGTCCAAGATCAGAAGGAGGGACACAGGAAGGCAGGTGATTTTATTGCCCCTTCTAGGGTATCAGAGTATCTCTCCTGGAGGGGAAAAACAAGATCTGATTTCACCAAGGCCACCCCTAGTAAAATCTGCCAATGAAAACGTGCCAGAACTATGAGGCCTTATTTTGGGTCCAATAATGTTTGCTTGAATGTTTAATGTATTCATGCATCACAGCTGGTACAAAAGTTTCTGTAATCCTTTGTCCCAACGAGGAGCTGAGATGTCCTGAGGTTCCTTGTGCCTCGTGGGCTCAGACGTCTCCTACCAGTTCTGGTATTTCCTTATTAATAAACTGTCTAGTTATTTCTCTCTTCCCAGGATCTATCCGTGTGTTCCTTGATTGGGTTGGGGAAACACAACGGTGCACAGGGTTTCTGTGCAATAAGCTGGTGCCTCTCGAAACCCGGGATCCCAAGGCTTGGATGCTGCCTTTGGGAGCGGACACAAATTCTTCGTGGGAGGTGTGCAACCAGCTGACTCTTCCAGCTGCCCGAGGGGACCTTGCATCTGCTCTTAAAAGCAGGTGGCCCAAGCAACGGGAAATACCCACTTTTCCTCTAAAATCCTGAGAGAGAGAGAGACCTGAACAGCATCAGCCGATGAAACAGGTACCTTTTTTTTGTTCAGTGGATAAGATCTGTGGGTAAGATCCGTGTAAGCCTTCCCCAAAAGGGAAAGGTTCTGGGGGTGGGCGTGGGTCTGGGCGTGGATTTCTTTTTGGGTCTGTTTTGAAACTGCTGTGCGCATCTGTCCATCTGTGTGACGATTGGGAGCTCCTGGGAGAAGGGGTGGGGCCCCCCTCCTCACACACACACATGCATGCACTGGGATCTGGGCTTAGTCAGAACTGTTTGGATCTATTCTGGGACCATTTTGTGATGTAAATCTGTCTGGTCTGTTGCTAGCAGGGAAGGGTTCTGGACAAAGGTGGTGGGGGGGAGGCGAGTCTTGCCTTAACACTGGGATCTTTCTGGGATTATTTTAAAACTGCACTGGGTGAATTTGTCCTGCTTGTCTGTCCATGTGTACTGAAATCTATGTTTAGAACCCATGAGCAGCTACCAGGACTGCACATCCCATTAGGGGTTACGCGTGTCCAAGCTGACAGGCCTTGATATCCAATTTCGGCTTGACTCCCCGCCCTACCAGCACTCCAGGAAGCCGGCGTCCCAGAGAGATATCCCGGCTGCCTTTCCCGAAAAGAGCGTCAGCTCTTAGGGATAAAACAGGAGCACAGGGCGTTACTGTAAAAGTGATCTGGTAAGTTCGGGTTGCAGCTGAGCCTCCCCTCCCTCTCGTCCCAGCACTATATTTGCGTTGTGCACCGTTAACTGTTTAGATACCACATTGGAGATGGGGAACGTATTTAGTAAGGAAAGTGCTGGTGCAGGGCGAAAACCTAACACTCCTCTTGAGCACATTGTCCAGAATTGGGGCCTGGTTGTTGGAACAGGAGCAGCAGAGGCAGATTTCCCTATTGATAAATTGATGTATTTTTGCATGGGTGTCAGGCCAGATTACTCCTTGAGGGGTGGGATGGGATGGCCCGCAGCTGGCAGTTTCAATAAGAGCAAGATCCAGAAGCTTGTGGACTTCCTGCAGGAGAACCGGAAATGGGAACAGTTAGATTATGCCATTTTTTTGGCAAAAGGCTTTAAGGAGGGGGAGGCTTGTGAGCTGCAAAACTGAATTGCCCAGATGTCTACAGATGCTGGTTAGAATCAGAGACAGAGAAAGAAGAGGGGGGAAGGAGGAAGGAGAAGCCCTCACCAGCCAGTCTTTTGATTCAATAAGCACCAGAGTGTCTCCTGAGAATCCCATGGATTTCATGTCATTTCCCACAGTTCCCTCAACCCCCCCCCCCAAGCCCAGGATCTCCAGTTGCCATCTTCAGTCCAAGAACGTCAAATAAATGGAAATCGCCCTCCCTCAGCTAAGCTGTCTCTCACCCATCCAGCCGCAAACGCTGTCCAAATGCTGAATGCTCTCTCACAGGAAGCAACAGCCCGTAATTGAACTGCAGCCACAAGGGTTTGCAGCTGGCAGCCAGACTGTCCCAGCCCAGCTTTTTCCCCAGATGCAGCAGGCTCAAATGGACCCAGTCGTCTCTATTACTGGGGATCCAAACAATATTCTGCCTTTTACTCCTGAGCAAGGGATCATGAGCCCTGGTCCGGTTTCCTCATCAGCCGAATAAGGAGTGAAAACTGCCCTTTTCTGTCACAGCCAGCCAGAAGGCAGCCAGGGACTGCTCTCTTCTGACATGCTAAGGACTGGTCATGGGGCTGCTAGCCAGAGTCTGCCTATTGGCAGCCTGGGCCAGACGTCTCGTCCTACTCCTGGCAACTTCAAGCAGTCCCAGCCTGCCCATACTAACGCCAGTTCAACACCAGTCTCCTCCTCCAACAACGTTCCTGCAAGCAATTGAAGGCAGGGTACCAGACGCCACCACCACACCTCAGCAGCAGGCCATCCGGGGGTGGGTTTTAGATGCTTTGGCCAATCTGGCTGACCCAGTCACAAGGCTATTTCAGACCCCAGAGTCTTTATCCGCCAGGGAGGACTCTCCAGGAGTTAAATAATAATAATAATAATAATAACAACAACAACAACAACAACAACAACTTTTTATTTGTATCCCGCCCTCCCCGCACAAGCAGGCTCAGGGTGGCTCACAACATATAAGTGCAATACAATACAATAAAATCATATAAACAATAAAATCATCTTAAATCAATATACAGTTACATTAAAATTAACATTAAGGTGCTAAATAGATCTTCTTAAGTTCAGTAGAAAGAAAAGAAAACATCCACAGCGACATTATCTTAGCTCGGCATGGCGAAGGCTATTTTGAAGAGGTATGCCTTACAGGCCCTGCGAAATTGGTCTAAACATCGCAGGGCCTGTACCTCCTCTGGGAGTTGATTCCACAGTAGTGGGGCTGCAATGGAGAAGGCCCGATCCTGGGTGGCCTTTAATCTGGCCTCCCTTGGCCCAGGGATATTCAGCTGGTGCTAAACAGGAACAAGCAGCCAATCCACTTGAGGAGGGGTCATGCTCCTCCTCTGCAACAGCATCAGGGGGACAGGCAGCCAGCATGATGCCACTGAGAGAGACTGTTACAGCAAATGGTCAAGTCACCTCTGTTTACTGCCCATTCTCAAATGCAGAACTGCTAGCATGGAAACGCTCTCTGCCTAAGTTCAGAGAAAATTGCGATAAGGTCGCACAGGAGTTTACAGACCTGGTCCAAATGTTTAAACCAACATGGCTAGACACCTAGCAAATACTTCATCTGATTTTAAGCCCAGAGGATATGACCCTTGTGGTAGAGAAGGCATACGCACTGTGCCAAATCAAAGAAAATGCAAGAGCCAGGGAGCCTAGAGACATTAATCCTATTGTCCCCCCCACCCAACCCTAATTGGGACCATAGAACTCAGGACGGCAGGGAGTGCTGTGCCACCTACCGCACCTGAATTGGGGAGGGACTTCGGAAAGCCATCCCTAAAGTTGTGAATCTTAGCAAGGTATGGGAGATCAAGCAGAAGAAAGATGAGGACCTCACTGAGTTCTTGGGGCACCTAGTGGAGGGATTTAAGAAATGGGGCAACCTAGATCCAGAAAAGGAAGAGAACAGAACAACCCTGGTGACAATGTTTCCTATGAGGTGACAAGGAATTCCTTTGAGGACATTAGGTGGAAGCTTCAGAAAACAGAAGATTGGAGCAACAAGTCCACAACACAGCTAGTGGACATTGCATATAAGGTCTATGTTAATAGAGACCAGGAGAAAGTAAAGCATAAGACTAACATGCTGGCACAGGCCCTCCAGGGCCGCCCACCACCCCGGCAGAAGCAAGCCAAACCAGCAGTTTCAGCCAAGCAGGGACAAGGGGTGGTCACGGAACACAAGCAACACCCCCCTTGGGCCCCAACCAATGTGCATACTGTAAGGGGGAGGGGCACTGGAAGAGAGAGTGCCCGACATGCCCCCGAATGGGGCCAAGCCCCGCCCCTTCACCCATGGCCTCTGCTACTCAGATGCCACTTTGTGAGCAACTGGATTCAGAATAGGGAGGTTAGGGACAAGGACTATCTGACTCCCCACTCGCCAAGCCCTTGATAAAGATGAGAGAGTCTATACTGCTCTTGTGGATTCTGGTGCAACTTATTCATCCCTCGCTGAGGCTCCTCCTGGACTGCCTACCTCCTCAAAAACTACTTCAGTAATTGGTTTTTCTGGGGGCCCAAGAATGTGAGATGTCAGTGGATGGGCATCACCTTGAACATTCTTTTCTGTTAACCCCCAATTGTCCTATTGCCCTACTAGGACGGGACCTGTTATGCAAGCTGGGGGCCAGTTTGGATTTCGGCTTAGAGAGAGTCAAGTTTTGCCTCCCCACCCAGAATGCCCCACACTATCTGGCAGCTCTCAGGTTACCAGATGCCAACAGGCAGGGATCCCCAAGGCCAGACCCCCTCCCAGGAGTTGACCCTATTGCCTGGGCAGAAGTCGGTCCACCTGGCCATAGGGGTCCCTCCAGTTAAAATAACTTTCAAGCCAGGAAAAGCTCCAGTCAGAGTCCGACAGTATCCCTTATCTGCAAAGGGTCGCTCAAGATTTAAACCAGTGATTGAACAGCTAATCCAAGAGGGGAGATTGGAAGAATGTGCCTCACCCTACAATACCCTGATACTAGCTGTGCCCAAGAACGCTGCCCAGACCAAGTGGCACCTGAGCAGTGAACAGTGTAGTGGAAAGCACCCACCCTATTGTCCCCAACCCCTGCACCATCTTGTTGACCATCCCTGGGAACCATAAATGGTTCAGTGTCTTAGATCTCAAGGATGCGTTCTTCAGCATCCCTCTGAATTTGGACTCTTGGTACCTTTTCGTTTTTGAATGGCAGGACCCTGATATTGGCCTTAAGTCACACCTTGTCACGCTCTCAGGGTGCAGGCAGGCAGGAGTCCAAAGTCAGTCCAAGGTCAAAGTCCAGGAAGTCAAGCAGGAGCCAAGTCACCAATGCAGAATCACAAACCGGAACCAGAAGTCAATGTCCAAAAGCCACAAGGTCAGGGTGCCAAGGAAATCAAGCAGGTCAGGATCAGGAATCAGAAAGGAACGTGGATGCAAGCTGGAGAATAGACTTGTTACTTCCACAAGGTTACCAGGCACTGGGTGGGAGCTATATGGGAGTCTCAATCAGCCTGCTCCCTGGATGGCAGTGACTCTGCTAGAACTCAGGGCTGAGAGATTTGAAGCATTGGCGTGCCTCATGTCTTCACTCTGAAAGTTCTTTCCGGAGCCCGCTTCGAACTCTTGAGATGGGAGGAGGAGAGCTTGGAGGAGATTGATTGTCAACAGCTGACACTGTTGCCTGGAGAGTGATTGATGGGCCAGCTGCTGTTTGTTCAGCTGAGGAACTGGCTGGCAGCTCTTCCAGGTCAGTTAACCCTTCAAGCTCCTCCTCGTCAGGGCTCATGACACACCTTAGGTGGACTGTCCTCCCACAAGGTTTTATAGACTTCCCAACTCTCTTTGGAAACTGCCTTGCGCAGAGCCTGTGCTCCTGGACTGAAAAGAGGGGAGAAGTGACCTTTCTTCAGTACGTTGACGATCTTCTACTGACTGGCCCAGATTGGGATTCGGTCTAGGAGGCCATTATCTCTCTTCTCAACTTTCTGGGACAACAGGGGTACAGGGTCTCCACAGATAAGGCACAACTAGTCCAGCAAACAATTACCTATTTGGGGTTCCAGATCTCAAAAGGGCAGAAGGAACTCTTGCATGAAAGGAAGGAGGCTATCTGTCAGCTGCCCCTCCCTAGCACTAAGAGGGCTTTAAGGATATTCCTCGGCATGTCAGGCTTCTGCTGCAGTTGGATCCCAGAATTCAGTGCCATGACCAGGGCCCTAGCGGAGAAATGCCATATGAATGAGCCCGTGTTTTTAATCTGGACCCCTGAGGAAGTACATGCTTGGGAGAATGTTAAGAGGGCTCTGATGTCAGCTCCTGCTCTCGGACTCCCTGACCTCAGGAAACATGGGGAAAACATCCTTACAATTCATTGATGTGGGCATCAATCTACATTCCAATAGAGAAGAGCCTGAACTGTCACCAAATGGTCCAAGATCAGGAGGGAAACAGGAAGGCAGGCGATTTTATTGCCCCTTCTAAGGTATCAGAGCATCTCTCCTGGATGGGAAAAACAAGATCTGATTTCACCAAGGCCACCCCTAGTAAATCTGCCAATAAAAAGGTGCCAGAACTATGAGGCCTTATTTTGGGTCCAATAATGTTTGCTTGAATGTTTAATGTATTCATGCATCACAGCTGGTACAAAAGTTTCTGTAATCCTTTGTCCCAACAAGGAGCTGAGATGTCCTGAGGTTCCTTGTGCCTTCTCAGACTTCTCCTACCAGTTCTGGTATTTCCTTATTAATAAACTGTCTAGTTATTTCTCTCTTCCCAGGATCTATCTTGGAGAGAGGCCTGCATTTTGTGCATTTTGTAGTTTTAATCTACAGTGCCATGGATACTCATTACTCAGAAGTAGCTCTCAGTTGAAAAAAGTCTGATGACTCCTGCATTATAGCCAAAATCTGCAATCCACTTTTAATAGTGGAGTGTGTAAGTTCTTTTTTCAGTAATATAGGTTTGTAGAGATAGCTAACCAGTTAACAGCCATTTCCAGGTGTATGTTCTTCAAGTCACCCCAAATAACACATCCAAGGAATCTACAGGGATCATATAGTCAATGATCTATTCAGCTTATCTCAACATCAGAGTCCAAAAGTTCTTCATCTTAGGACATTCCTCCTGAGCTTCTTCTGTACATCTGTTCTTCATAAGGGACCAATGGCAGACTATTAGTGGACCACTCATTTAAATAGACAGGCCAAAGTACCCTTCTGCCATATGGAAATTTCTCTGTTCCTAATGATATGGCTGCCCAGTCAAACAGATAAAAATAGTAAAGGTGTCTTTGGTATACCCTATCCCAGTATCTCATTACACTGCTGTCAGTCTCATCTATGATGGCAGAGGTGAATGTCCTGTGACAGTATGAATGAAGAATTCCTTGTGTATCCTGTGCAATTACTGGCAGAGGGAAGTTTTTTCTTCAAATCCTTCAGACTGTGCAATTTTTGATTCTTAATTCGTTTCTGTTCCTATTTCAAAAATATTTAAGAGTAAGGTTCCTAGGTTTTTTAGCTACAGCAGACATTAGATAGTTGGAATGATGCTGTATGTTTGTATTCATTATTAAAGGTTTAATGTACCTAATGTTACTGGGTACCTAGTGTTTGGCTGGGAAGATAAAAGGGTCTTCTATGCATTACTGACTGTTTGTTGCACCACCGAAGTTGACTTTGGATGTTCTTTATGAGAACACTGGTTGAAACATATGCCCCCTCCTCCTCTTTTTAAATTAAGATATTTCACCCTGCTTTACTCTTCAGTAGGGGCTGAACACAGTTTACAACATCGTTCTCCCTCCCTCCGTTTTAAACAACTTGAATATTAGTGATCGCTTTCATAAATTATCTGGAATCAGAGAAAGGCAATGAATGGGCCAAATTTGTAGACCACACCACATTATTCAATATGGTGAAAACCAAAACTATCGTGACGATGAAATCTCCAAACTGAATTCCTATCTGCACTAGTCATTTAGTACAAAATTGTTATGAATTATTCATTCAC
Source organism: Heteronotia binoei (assembly GCF_032191835.1). Classification (NCBI taxonomy): domain Eukaryota; kingdom Metazoa; phylum Chordata; class Lepidosauria; order Squamata; family Gekkonidae; genus Heteronotia; species Heteronotia binoei. The sequence goes on along the minus strand of NC_083230.1, from coordinate 25,655,727 downwards.
TTTTCCATATGACAGTGTGATCAGCCTAATCATTCTTGTGCTTCCTATGTTGTTCTTTCATATTCTGTGATTATTCTGTGATTATTATTACATATTCTGTGATTATTATCTTTCATATTCTGTGATTATTTCATATTCTGTGATTATTATTATTATTATATCATATTCTGTGCTTATATTCTGTTGTTCTTTCATATTCTGTGATTATTCTTTCATATTCTGTGATTCATATTCTGTGATTATTACATTATTCCTATGTTCTTCTTTCATATTCTGCTATTATTATTATATTCTGTGGTTGAACACATACATGAACGCATGAAGCTGCCTTATATTGAGTCAAATTCTTGGTCTATCAAGGTCAATAGCATCTACTCTGGCTGGCACTTGCTCTCTGGGGTCTTAAGTAGAGGTTTCCTCAACAGCTACCATATAATCCTTTTAACTAGAGATGCCAAGGATTAAGCCTGGACCTTCTGTATGTAAACAGATACTCTGCTTCTAGCCCATGCCCTGCCTTAACAAAACACCATGGGCGTTTTCCCACAGAGCTTACCGCGGAGCGACGTCTGCGCGGATTTCCCACCAACTGCTCCACATAACCAGGAAGAGCCGCGGCTTTTGCGTCGCTAACATAAACTGGTTTTTAGCGGTTTACATATGCGACGCAAAAAGTCTGGTACTTCCTGGTTCTGCGGAGCAGTTGGTGGGAAATCCACGCAGACGCTGCGCGGTGAAGAGGGACGTCGCTCCGCGGTAAGCTCTGTGGGAAAACGCCCTATGGCTGTGTCAGGCTGTCCTCTGTGGAGCATCAAAGCACCACTTAAGCTTCCTTTGGCTTTTGTTCCTTTATGTTCCATCCTTCTCCTTCTTGCTGAATTAATTACTTCCTGGTTCCTACATAGTGGCTGTTTGTCTTATGGCACTTGAGAGCCAGTGGTTAATTGCCAGCATTTGCCGGAGGTAGTGATGTTGTTTTAAGAACTGCTGTCCTTGTTTGAAGCAAAGCAACTTTGTAGCATTGATTAAAAAAAAAGAAGACAGACAGCAATTTTCACTTGTAATTGAGTGTTCAAAAAACTCTCCTTTCCCAGCTGATAATTAACCATTATTTGGGAACTCTGCCAGAAAAAAAGCTAGCCAGGAAACAACAGAAAGTAATATATTAAGCTAAAAACAAAGGAACATAAGGGAAACGTGAGAGCTTTATTGAAGGAGATCTATTCCTCCTAAGAAGACATGTAATTGAATCTTGCAGTCAAGCATTGTTATATTTTAAAGAATACAGCACTATCCTATGCCATATGGAACCTCCGTGGTACTTCTGCTGCCTGCTCACATTCACTCACATATTCAGCCCGTTTAGCGTACTGGTTAAGTGCACGGACTCTTATCTGGGAGAACCAGGTTTGATTCCTCACTCCTCCACATGCACCCTCTGATGTGACTTTTAATCAGTGGCAAGTTTTCACAGAGCTGTTCCTCTCAAGAGCAGTTTCTGTCAGAGCTCTTTCAGCTCCACCTACCTCACAGGGTGTATGTGGTGGGGAGGGGAAAGAAAAGGAAACTGTAAGCTGCTCTGAAACTCCTTTGGGTAGTGAAGGCCGGGGTATAAATCCAATCTCCTCCTTCTCTGTAAGCCAAATTGCCCTCAAATGAGGTAGGGGAATTAATTTGGTGGGCAAAAGATGGCTAACTTAAGCGAGGTCTAAACCTGTGTATACAGGAGGTGGTCTCCTAAGAATATCCCCTTTAAAATAATGAGGAGAACTTTGGTAAAACTATAATTAGTTTTATGAGAAAATCAGTTACACATAAAAGAAAATAAAATCACTCATCAAACAGTTCCTAAGAAAATAGAGGTGAAGAGTTGATCGCAAAACACAAAGGGAAGACACAGAAAAAGGCAATACTGTACCTATCGTAGTCTTCAGAAGGACGAATCCAATGGTGATGACAAAATAGGGAAGGGAGAGCAAGACACAACCAGCATAGCTCGCTATAATGGGCCCGAAACTGATCAGGTTTAGGGGGTGGCTCTAAAGAGCAAGTGTAGGTATACTGCAAGAGACATACCTGGGTGGTCAAGCACATGGCCTTATATAACCAAATTCATATCCCCAGGCAATGACCCACGACACTACCACATGTGACCTGCGACATAGCAATGTGTAACCCCTTACATCGTTTGAGGGGAGGCTCCGAGAAAGGTTTGGAAAAAGGATTATGGGCATTTGATGAGTTTACCTATTGTAAACCTTACCTAAACAAAGAAACATGATGGGATAATATGGGACAAAATTGCTACCTATTGTGACACCAGAGTTAAACACAATGGGGATGATCTCCATGGCTGGAACTGGTCTTTGTAAAACAACCCTTCTGGCTGGAAGTGTATTGTGTAAGCAACTGCCTTAGCTGTCTGGCAGGAGAAATCTTTTGTCCAGGTGGGAAGACAAAATTAGCAAGTTTATTGTCCACCTTGGCTCTTATATTTGCATCTCCATGGCATGTCCTGAGTGCGTGGGGCTCCTGCCTTGCTCTCATGGCATCCAGAGAGACCTGAAGTTGTTGTTTTAGGACATTACAGGAACATGGTTCTTATAGGAAAGGAAGGAAAGGTCCCCTGTGCAAGCACCAGTCATTTCCGACTCTGGGGTGACGTTGCTTTCACAACATTTTCATGGCAGACTTTTTACGGGGTGGTTTGCCATTGCCTTCCCCAGTCATCTACGCTTTCCCCCCAAGCAAGCTGGGGACTCATTTTACCATCCTCAGAAGGATGGAAGGCTGAGTCAACCTTGAGCCGGCTACCTGAACCCAGCTTCCACCGGGGATCGAACTCAGGTCATGAGCAGAGCTTAGGACTGCAGTACTGCAGCTTTAACACTCTGCGCCAAGGGGCTCTTATAGAGAGACTGCTTAATGGCTTCCATGGACAGGAATGCAGTTAGGATCTGCAGGGCTGAGCAGCTCAGGAGAGAAGCGCGATCTGGAGTCCTTTCTGGCAAGGGGAGCACAACTGGTTAAATCCAGGCACAGAGTCCTTGTAGCCTGGCTGTAGAGCTTGCTGTTTAGGATCTCAACCGGTAAACGGTCCATATTGGAACATGTTGTCGAAGGCTTTCACAGCTGGAGTCCATTGGTTGTTGTAGATTTTCCAGGCTGTGTGGCAGTGGTCTTGGCATTGTGAGATCTGACATTTTGCCAGCAACTGTGACTGGCATCCTCAGAGGTGTAACCAAGAAAACTGGAGGTCTCTTTTGGTTGACCCAGTTTTCTGGGTTTTCTGAGTTACATCTCTGAAGATGCCACACAGCCAAGAAAAATCTACAACAACCAATATCCATATTGGGTTAGTTCTCAATCCCAAATACTTTCTGTTATTAGCTAAAAGTCCATTGAGGCAGGTTTTGCTTGTGCTTACACAATGTAAGTTCATAACAATAAGAGTCCTGTATTTCTGACACTAAGCCAGAGTAAACTCAGTCCATAAATGGTGGAAAAGGGGGTCCAGGGCTTACACCTCCTCTTTCTTCTTCCTGGAAGAAAAGTTCTTCAATAATATCATAACCCAGTGGTGCTGAGAGTGTTGGACTAGGGTCTGCCATGTCAGCTTGCTGGGTGGTTTTTGGACTTTCACAGTCTCTCAACATAACCTACCTCGCAGAGTTGTTGTGAGGATATGGTGAAGGAGAGGAGATGGTATGACAAGCCACTTTGGGCTCCCATTAGGAACAAAAAGAAAAATAAACTAAATGTAACCAATGGTTTTTAATGCAAGTAAGCGTGCAGTGATATCCCATCAGTCAATATATTCCAGTTTTCATAGGGGCCTGGTGGTGACTGACCAGGGACCATGAATGAAATGTGTTGGAGTGCAGATGTGCCTTGTCTGGATTCAGCTTTAGCTTGTCCCCCTTCACCTCCTGACCATGATCTCTACGCTATAGGCTCGGGAAGAAATGACAGTCCATGGATACTTAGAGAAATATAGAGTTGGATACCATCAGTATACTGATGATCATTAAATGATGATACCCTACCCCAAAACACTGGGCAATGTCCTTTCAATATATACTTCACATATATATTAAATAAGATTGGCAAGAGAATTAATTGCTCACATTTCAACTCCCAGGAAGCTGACCAAGCCCCTCTTACGGCCATGCTCTGACGTTACAAAAGAAATGATCAAAATCACCACGCTGCCACCACCCACCAAGTGATCTCGTGCTCCAAAAGGTTCAACAGAACTGATTGGCGGACCATATCAAAAGCTGCTATTAAATCTGTAGAATCAGCTGAGACATTTCCCTTATCCAGCTGTATGCAAAGTTCATCTGAAAGTGCTACTAATACTGCCTCTGTTCCAAAACCAGTCTGGAAGCCTAATTAAAATGAGCCAGATGTTTCATCCAGGAACACCTGGAATTCCTTTACCACCAGTCACTCGATTACCATATCTACTAGAAGAAAAGAGAACAATGAATCTAAGACACCCCACTAAAAATGTTATACACGCAACAAAATTACTATTGGACATAACTGTAGCTTGCATATGAATGTAAGACAACACATTCTTTATGCTATACCTGGAAAAAACACTAGTCTTGAAATTGAGAAAATGGAATATCATACTCCAATATGGGAAGTTAGGCATAGGTCTGTAACTATTGGGATCATCCTTGGTGAACACAGATTTGCTGCCACTGTGACATACTCTTGTTGCCTGTTGTCATCAACCTCTAAATACGTTAAAGCAAAGTGTTGGAAAAAAGATGTTTCAGGCCATGTGAAGGCCTCATCCAGTGGTGGTTGATACCTGTGGGGGGGCTGGTGGAGCAGAGGACAGGGCGGTCAGTGGAAACAGAGCCATAGCTAGCAGCAGGCAGACTAGGCTTCCCAATCCCCAGGTCCCAGCGGGGGATCCCCCGGTTTTACAGGCTCCCCCCTCCCCCAGCCAGCTGGCCAGAGGGGGAAGCCCCGCCCCCACAACCATCATGCACCTCCATGAACAATTCCCATGGGGAATTGATCTGCAGTTATCAGGGGCTCGGGGGGGGGGCTGTTTTTTGAGATAGAGACACCAAATTTTCAGTATAGCATCTAGTGCTTCTCCCCAAAATACCTCCCAAGTTTCAAAAAGATTGGACCAGGGGGCCCAATTCTAGGAACCCCCAAAGAAGGTGCCCCTATCCTTCATTATTTCCTATGGAAGGAAGGCATTTAAAAAGATGTGTAGTCCCTTTAAATGTGATGGCCAGAACTCCCTTGAAGTTCAATTATGCTTGTCACACCCTTGCTTTTAGCTCCACCCCCAAAGTCTCCTGGCTCCACCCCCAAAGTCCCCAGATATTTCTTGAATTGGACTTGGCAACCCTAAGGCAGACCCAACTGATTCTAGTTTTGCTCTCATTGTTCTACCTTGCAGTGATACTAAAAAGTAAAAAAATGAAAGACTACACCATAGTTCCTTAATGTTTAACAAATCCCAGTATGTGCAGTAATAGTAGAAAGAGCCAATGCAGAAGAAAAAAAAAATCCTGCCAAATCCCCTCCCTTCCTACAACCCATTGCTGAACACAGAACAGTAAGGCTTATGAGACAAAGACAGATACGAGCACTGTAAGTCTCAATTTGAAGTCATTTCCCACTTTGAAAAGTAACACAAGGCAAGTAGACCTTTGTGTGTGTGGGGAGGGGGGAGAGAGATAGGATTTATACCCCAACCTTCACTACCCAGAGGAGTCTCAGAGCCATTTATAATCTCCTTTCCTTTCCTTTCCCTTCCCCTCCCCTCCCCACAACAGACACCCCTGTGAGGTAAGTGGGACTGAGAGCTCTGACAGAAACTGCTCCTTCCAGAACAGCTCTGACAGAGTTATGATTGACCCAAGGTCACTCCAGCATGTAAACAAGTGGGGAATCAAACCTGGTTCTCCCAAATAAGAGTCTACACACTTAACAACTACACCAAACTGGCTCTCTCCCCCTCACCGCTAAGCACTTTACTAAAGTGGCTCCCAACCTTTTTGGCACCAGGGACCAGTTTTGTGGAAGACAGTTTTTCCATGGACTGGCGTGTGGGTGTGGCTGAGGCTTTTGCCACCCCAGGCTGCCCCCCACCTGCACCCATGGGAATCTTTAAATGGGGAGGGGGGAGACTGGGGCTGCTTCTGCCGCCTCCCCACTAGGCGGCCGGGTAGCAGAAGTGGCCAATCTGCCTCCCCCTCCCACCAGCCCATGAGGGGTAATGGTTGCAACAGTGCTGCCCCACCCACCCAGAACTGGGCAGACAGGAGAGGCAGTGCGGCTTCGCTCCGAAGCTTCTCCCCTTGCAGGGGCCCTGCTGGGCGGATGGGGCAGCGGGGGTGCTCTGCTTCACTCGGAGGAAGCCCCAGAGCGAGGCCACGCTGCCTCTTTCATCCGCTCAGGTCCTAGTCAGGTGAAAGGGGCAGCGGGACTGCTCTGCCTTGCTTCAGAGCAAGGCCTGCCTGCCTCTTTCATCCGCCTGGATCTCAGGTGGGCGAAAGGGGCAGTGAGGCTGCTCTGCCTTGTTCCATGACTACACTGCCTCTTTCATCTGTCCGGCTCCTGGGTGAGTGAAAGGGGCGGCGCCTCTGCCTTGCTCCGCAGCCCGGTTGCTAACAGTTTACAGACCGGTACCAGTCTGTGGCCTGGGGATTGGGGACCCCTGCTTTACTATATATAATAATCAGTGCAAGCCACATTATGGGTTGCAGGTGTGAGAAAAGAGATTTTTCGGGCACCCCAGCACTTTTGCTTTCAGGAGATAACATTTCCCAGAATTCTGGTGATTAAATGATTGAAAGCACATGAAAGAGACCTTGAATTTACCATTAATAGGCCAATTCCATTCATGTATAATCAGAAGTGAGTCCTTCTACATTTAATAGATGTCAATCTTAAAATAGTAAATTATTGAGGACTAGGCTTACTAACTCCAGGTTAGGAAATTCCTGGAGATTTCTAGGTGAAAGCAGATAAGGTTTGGAAAGAGGAAGAACCTCAGTGGGATATAATGCCATAGATTCCACCCTGCAAATATGGTTACCAGCCTCCATGTAGGGCCTGGAGTTTTCCCAGAGAACTACAGAGATCAGTTCCCTTTGAGGAAATGACATCTTTGGAAGGTGAACTCTATGCAGGGATGTCAAACATGTGGCTCAGGGGCCAAATCAGGCTCTCAGAGGGCTCCTATCGGGCCCCCAAGCAACTGGCTGTCATCTGCTTCCTCCTCCCTCTTTTGCTTCCTTTTGCATAACAGCTTGCTTCACAAGGCTTGCTCAATCACACAGGAACTACAGAGCAAACCTCTATTTACTCCATTGGCTGAGGCTCCTCCCTTGGGGAGGAAGGGGGGAGGAATAGCTTGCTTTGCCAGGCTCTTCCAATTGCATAGTAGAGCTACTTAGCCAAACCTCTCTTCCTTCTATTAGCTGAAGCTCCTCCCTCTCCTCATCTCCTGGATCCCATGGGAGAAATACAAAGAAAGCACCCTTAAGATCAACAAGTGCTAATGTTTTAAGCATATTTTAAGGTGTGTTTTTTTAAAAAAATATTTAATTGTGTTTGTCTGTGTCCTTTATAAGGTTTATATCTCTACTATCTAATCTTAAATAGGTACATGCATGGCTGAATCTGACATGGCCTGGCCCAACAAGGTCTCATTTATGTCAGAGTCGGTCCTCATAACAAATGAGTCTGACACCCCTACTCTATGGATTTAAGGTTTGGTTGTCTCTGAAGATGTAAAGTTATGTGAAGCTCCAGCTTTCTGTCCAAAACTACTGAAAAAAAAACACCTTTAATCACCCTTGCTCTTACAATAAGAGGGGTTTTTGTTGTAGCAAAAAGCCATTGTGAGACACATACTTGGTGAGTCTTCCTCACCAGCCCAGGCTTTCCTTTCTCACTAACAGAAAATGGCTGCATCCTTCTCCTTTGAAGGGGGAGGGTAAGATGCCCTGGATCCCCTGAAATTAACAACTCATCTCTCTAGGTTACCCAGATGAGTTCCCTTGGAAAAATGAATGCTTTGGAGGGTAGACTCTATAGCATTGTACCCCACTGGTGTCCCTGTTTTCCCTAGGCTCTATTCCCAAATTCCCAGGAATTCTCCAACCTGAAGCTTACAAACCTATCCGCCACCCCACTGGCAGTTTGGGGGACCTGGCAACCATACTTGAATGAAACAGTCACGTGAAAAACAAACACACACACACACTGTAGTGTACTGGGAACTTCAAACAAAGACCCATTGTTTGAGAGGCACCTTAAAGTTTCACTCTGAGTGCAATTAGGTAATATCCAGGACTTTTTTTTTTTTTTAGCAAGAATGCACAGAAATGCAGGTCCAGCTGGTTTGGCATCAGGGGGTGTGGCCTATTAGGCAAATGAGTTCCTGCCGAGCCTTTTCTACAAAATATCCATTTGAATGAAGCCTGTGTCACTGTGTGACACAGTGTTGGATTGGATGGGTTATTGGCCTGATCCAACATGGCTTCTCTTATGTTCTCTTATGTTCTTAAGCCCATGCAAATGAGGGTTCTGAGCACCTGTTTTTCTGTTGGGCTGTTTATTACTGGTGTTTTGGGTAGAGTTTCTGTGTATATAGTTGCAGCTATCCACGTGTGTTTTCAGTTGGGTTTTCACTAATAAAAGAGGTATGCTGGGATCACTATAGCATCTGACCCGTTACTTTTCTCACACACACACACGCACACACACACTCATTCTTTGAATAGGCCTGGTTCTGAAGGAGGATGGTGGTGATTTTAAAGAGGCAGTATGCTAGCTCATTTGGATCTTGGTAGCTAAAAAAATCAACCCCCTCCCTCCCACCCCCCCTCACCCAACCCTTTTCATTTGAAATCATTCTTAATTGATCAGTTTCTTCTTCCCCTCCCTGGGAAAGCAGAAAGGCTGATAGGTCTGGTCCATAGAGTCATATGGATCCACTGACCAATCAGGCACTCAGAGGGAACCATAATGATGGTGTCCAGGTGTGGATAAGACTGATTTAAAGGGGGGAGAAGTCTCTGTCTCTGTGGGAGAAAGACTTGTCTCTAGTGAGGACAGTAAGGAAGGAGACAGGCAGGAGGTAGCCTGAGTTGATGGAGTAGCATTTCATTTGCTCACGTGGCTGCCCATTTGTTTTAAGACACAATTCCAAGGGCTAATTCTTACTCCTAAAGCCCTAAATAGCTGTTTCCTGTGCCTGTCTTCAGATATGAGGCTGGTGGGAACTAGGAACAGGGCTTTTTCAGTAGAGGTGCCTCACCTATAGAATGACACTCTCCCCCAAGGCATACATTACTCTGTTTTAGGTGTCGGTCCTGTTTCTTTTACCCAGCTTTTTAATTAAGAGATGTGTCTTGTAACACCATTTTATAATGTCCTCAGTGATTTATGTTTTCACTAGGACTAAGACCTGTTGTGAAGGGAAATACAAAGGGCTCTAGAAAGAAGCTCTGGGTGAGTGGCGCCCCCACCCTCGCTGTCTTCCCACCCACTCACCCTAGTGGAGGCATTCAATCTCCCCAACTCTGATATCTTCCCACCCATCCAAGGCAGCTATTTTCCATAGGGAAATTGATCTGACTTCAGCTGGTTTGGAGGGTGGAATGAATCTATGGCATTGTATCTGTCTGAGGTCCCACCCCTCCTCAAGCCCCACCCTCTCCATGCTCCAGCCCTCATATATCCAGGAATTTCCCAACCTGGAGTCGACAATCTTATCTCCTTCCTAGCAGCAGTAGTAAGCAGCCAGGCACAGGGTAGCCAACCTCCAGGTAGAGCCTGAAGATCTCCTGGCATCACAACTGAACTCCAGACAACAGTTCTCTCTCCCTCTGGAGAAAATAACTGCTTTGTAGGGTGGACTCTATGGCATTATATTCAGGGGCCAATGAGTTCTCCCTCAAAGTCCAAAAGAGGCCTGGAAAGGGGGTCCCTGGCTTCACCTTTTACTGAGAAGACAAAGCTTTCTTTTACTGAGAAGAAAGCCTTTTACTGACAGAAGTAAGACCAGTTGCCTAGCAACAGCTACTGTCTAGTAGCTTCCCCAGTGGCCCAATTCTCATCTGTCTTGGGTCTGGCAATGGGCAAGAGGAGTGTAGCCAGCAAATGGGATGGGAGAGCAACTGATGGGCCAATCACTAATGGAGAGGACACCACAGCCAATGGGAAAGCCGGATTGGGCCAATTCCAGTAGGGAATTATTATCTATGATGCTGTGACTGGTTTTTAAATCCTAGATTTTAATGAACAAATTAACATGTTTTAAGATTTTGCTATGTTTTGTTTTGTAAGTTGTTTTGAGCAGTTTCCCTGGAGAGGCACATAAAAATTTTTCTGAGTAAATGAATAACTAGAATAATGGACCACTCTCCACTGTTTCTCCACAGCTTGTATAAACTGTGTTGCATACTTAATTAGATTTGGCAGGGCTCAGTAGAAGTGGTTTTGGGTTGTCTCTTATCCCTCTGGGATAAGAGACAACCCAAAATGAAGAAAAATGAAGAAAAATGAGAGTCTCCACCTGAGAATATGAAGAGCCAACTGTCAATTAAATGTCTCTCTAGCACCAAAAGGAATGCCAGGTTCCCTAAAAGGCTGAGAGAAGAACAGAAACTTATATTAACAAAACTGTAGATAAATTTAGATGCTGCACCATGGAAAAAGTCAAAGCCAAACTGGGTAATGTTACCTAATGGCCAGAGGGCAAGAAACTCCCATAAGCAAAGTCCCATTCCAGCATCTTACTCCCTTTGAAGAATTAGCCTTTCATGCCAGTTTGTCCGCCCCCCCCAAGCAGACACAAATTATTTCCTTCCAAAATACAATTATTTCTAAAATAAACAGTGATCTAATTTAAGAGCAGTTATACTTTATTCCACCACAAAAACTTCGCAAACTTGCTTGTTCAGCAGAAAACAAGCAAGACAGTTTACAAAAGGGAACCAATCAATATATGCACCCCTTCAGGAAGGCACATTGACAATATATACCATTTGATTGGCTTCAGATATCACAGTTACAATCATGTACATGTTTGCTTGGGAGTAACCTTCGCTGGATTTATTTCTGAGTATGCACTTCAATTGTAAGGAGTTCTATTTGTCCATTAACATTGAATTGAGCCATCCACACAGTGCAAACATAGAACACAGCTTCTTTAAAATAGTTCACTTGCATAAAGATACTGAAAGGCACATAAGCGATATATAGGTTTATTAAATCCTTCAGGGATTAGAAAAACAAACATTTATCTTGTTCAACATGGGGGGGAGGGAACAGTAAACAGAGCTTGTTATGTATTGGGACTGGAGTTTGGCCTTAGGGCCAGCAGAGACTAGGCTGACCTTGAGACCCTAAAACAATAGCCACCTGGATTCAGGAAGGAGGCCCATCAGGGATCGTTAGGCCAGCTATTAACCTATAGTTGTGTGTAAAGGGATGATGGTAATGGGTTTTTGGGTGGGGAGGTTTGCATGCATATAAGCAGGGTTGTTGGTCCTGCCAGACACTTCTGTTCTTATCTCACTATGTTGAATCACTGAATAAAGAGCTGAACTCTATCTCTTGGGCATCCTCATGCTTTGAACCCAGTACATTTTACTGGCGACAAAGGTGAGATCCAGGTGAGCGAGGAGCCCCGGCCATCGGCACCGCACCATGCATCGGTGCACTTTGCATCCAGCACTGCACAACGCATTGCCGCCGCCGGACGACATGGCTACCGCTCCAGGACACTTTGATGAATTCGATGCCACCACCAAGGACTGGGAATCCTACGCCTCCCACTTCGCTTTCTTCCTGGAGTCTTCAGACATCAAGGACCAGGCAAAGAAGTGGGTCACCTTCTTTCATGTCTGCGGTCGCTCGACATTCGAGATCGCCTGTTCCCTGCTGGCTCTGGTCGAGTTCAAAGACACGCCGTACCGGACCATCTTGAACTGGCTTCAAGAGCACTTCGTACCTAAACCCTCCATCATAGTGACCCACCACATGTTCTATGGAAGGAACCAGGCAGTCAATGAGTCAATTACAGTTTTCGTTATGGCTCTCCAAAGGGCAGCCCGCCAATGCAATTTCAGCAACCTGGAGGAGGCCCTCCAGGACCGGTTAGTGCGTGGCCTCAGGAATGAAAGAATCCAATAGAGGCTCCTTGCCAAGAAGGACCCCACATTCCAGGTTGCAATGGAAGAGGCCCTCACCGCAGAGGCAGCAGACCAGATCACTGCGGAGGTCCATCTGCCGCCAAGCCCACCAGTTTCCAAGAGGGCCACCACGGCAGCCCACCAGGTGGAATCAGCTAACGAAGTGGAAGAGGTCCTACAGCTTCCCTGACCTACTCGCCGTGCCTCACACCCGACTGCAACGCCACTTCATGCTGCAATCTCAACTTCCTGCGCCAGCTGCGGAGAGCTCCATGAGCGGAGGACCTGCTGGTTTCAAGATGCCCAATGCCAGAAGTGTGGTAAGGTTGGCCACATCGCCTGAGTCTGCCGCTCCAAAGGGACCCAAAGGCAACAAACCACGCACCAGGAGTCAACGGACGATATGGAACTCGACACCACATCACTCCAACTACTACAGGTACTGCATCTGCCCTTGGACACCCCAGATAAAATCAAGGTGACTGTTAAGTTACAGGGAGCCCCTTGCCTGGAATTGAATACAGGACCCTCCATTTCAATTATTTCAGAGGAGACCCTCAAGAAAATCTGTCCCAACAGATGGTGGGGAAAGTTCTGGGTGCAGTACAGAAATTTTGATGGACTTTTGGACTTGCTGGTGGTGGGTGGCCGATGCACAAGTTTGCTGGGTCTGGCATGGTCCGCACCTTTGGGCTGAGTACATATCTTAACCCGCACAGTCTTGGGGAGGGTTGGTGATGAATTTCTGTCCGTCTTTGACGGTACCTTGGGCTGTTACAAAGGGCCGCCAGTGTCCATTGATCTAGACCCCCAAGTGTGGCCAATCAGAATGAAGGCCAGGAGCGTCTCTTTTGCGCTGAAACCTAAAATTGAGGCAGAACTAGACCGCCTAATGGCCCATGGGGTGTTAGAACCAGTGCTCAACGCAACCTGGGAAACCCCTATTGTCACCCCCATAAAGCCTAATGGAGATGTTCACATCTGTGTGGACTACAAGTGTACTCTGAACAAGGCACTACAAGACCATGCCTACCCAGTGCTGGTGGTCAGCCATGTTCTAGCTTCCCTAACTGGCGTGAAAATCTTTGGCAAATTGGATCTGGCACAGGCATACCAACAACTGCTAGTCGATGAAGTCACTGCTGAGGTTCAAACGATTGTTACGCACAGGGGGGCATTCAAGGTTAAGAGTATTGTATTTACAAAAAGCAGTTCCAGATGGCAAAGATTCAAATTGCAACTACAATATGACATTGTAGCTTCACCTTGCAAGGCTTCTTGAGCTCAAGGGAATGGAAAAGAGCTATATGCTGCAGTCAATCAGCCTGCTTCAAGTCAATGCATGGTCATATTGTGATACAGGAGAACTTCATGTGTCCATCTTTTAGTACTACTTAACTGCCTCAAATCAACACTAAGTATATTGAAGTCAGTGGGCTTAGAAGGGTTGTAACTCTGCTTAAAATGGTGCTTTTATCTTAGTTTAGCACTATTTGAGTCAATGTGTCTATGATGAAATCCTGTGTGAATTTTAGTACTTTAATTATAACTTGGGAACTTCCCCCACTTCAGTTATGTGTATTACCACTATTTGCATGTGTGACAGACTACACTTTTAAAAGCTTAGAAGTGCTATGCAAACAGGTAAATGACTGTAAAAGGTTAATTCGTCACAGAAACAGAGTCTGTGAAGCAATTTGATTGGTTAGCATCAGCTGAGCAGAGAAAGACTTTTGAAATGGATGCTGAGGAAAATTCAGTCGGATTTCAGCCTTGGCTGAGAAGAATCAAATACTGAAAGTTTTTGAATTCAGCCCTGTCTGAGAGCAGTTTAACACAGACAGGATAACACAGGGAAAGTTGGTAAGGAAGTTTGGGAAGTTGATAAAGACTCCAATTCAGGCCAAAGAAAGAGGATAGATCTTCTAGTGAGAGGAGAATTTCCCTACCCAGTCAAACAGGGAGTTAGCGCTGAAGAGTGGAGAGATCTATGGTTTGGTGTGGTTAGAAACTGTCTTCAGAGACCTTAAGAGTCAGTTTAAAAACTCAAGATGAGTACTGGTATTGTGAGAGAAGGGGCTTGAATACTGGAAAGAGAGTGCCAGTTATCTGGAAACCAAAAGAGTCAGAGAATATTCAAAGAAAGTATACTGGAGTGTTTGGGAAAACACTGGAACAAAAGCCTCTCAACATAAAGATTTTAAGTAACTATGACTAGCTTAAGAAATTCTCATTAGCCTGAAATATCAGGACTAAAGTCTGTACACGTACTGATTTTACTTCAGAGTGAGTGATATTGACTTACCTCAGAACTGTCAGCCCGTGATTTCACCTGACCTCTCCCCTCTATGTTAAACAAATATTTTGTTAATTCTGAATTTTAAAATGCCTCAAATGCCATTTTCAGAGGTTTAAGAGTGATCCTGATCCTCCTCTCTGGTTCCTGGGCTGAATCAGCAGCTGAAATATCAAACTGTAATAGGGTGGGATAGCCAGAATTCTTTAGCAAAGAAGAAAACACATAACTAGGGTGTCTCAATCAGTGAAGGGAAAGAAAAACTGAGGTAAAATCTTGCCTCTGAGGGAGGGAAGTGGATGGGGGGGGGGCGTGTCATAGCATGTGATATTTTCTGGATTTAACTGTCACTGATATCTGTTGAGCGGGAAGACTAAAAACATACTTTGGATAGTAGTGTTCACGGGTGAATAGAAACAATACAGGAAGATTGAAATGAAGTTGTCAATTTAGCTTCCTGTACAGCCTCCTCAATCAATTTTTAAAACTTGAGGCAAACGCGTGCAGAGCTGTGCATATTTCTCACTTATTTGCACAACATCAGCAAGGGAGGCTCAACGGCTCTTTAAATGTTCTGTAAGAAGGTGCTCAGTTTTTGCTTTTCTCAGATGGATTTTAGTAATGATTATAATTTCAGTTCAAGTGGCTCACTTTGGGGGGATAGGAAATGAGATTTTACTGGCTGATGGACTGTAAAGTTTAAACAAAATGCTAGAAAAGGTAATTTAAACTGTCCCTTTAGAATGAGACAGCAGCAATAACTCAATTATTTATCCAACCATGGGTCAATAATTAAGGTAGTTACTAAGGAGCCCACAGACCTAAGTGAAAACCCAGCTTTTTGTTGAGTCTGTGCACTCTTATATGCGTACATCATTTATGGAAATATTTTAAAATGCCTCTGGACTTCTGGGACATGTTATTGTTCCTTCAATTGGTTTTCAAGAAGCCTCCAAGGTATACCAGCGGCACAGGGAAATGAAAATTCCAATATACAAATCTTTCTTCAGGTTGAAAAGGGCATTTCACAATTTGCTTATATAAGCAGACTGTAGCAATTCCTATTACTAAGAAGAAACAAGCCACAAAAATGTACTAAGTGACAATAGTTATATATTTCTTATCACATAAGCAAGTGCTGCGGGTGGCTGTCCAAACAGGTAAAATGTTTTGGGTTTTTTTGGACAGGCACACTGGAGAGGCTGCATAGAAAACTTCTAAATGAATTATTTTTGATGTAACACCTCCCCCCCCCCCATCCAGCAAATTGAAAATTATGTTTTTTCTGCTTGATTTCCATTTCCATGTCCTCTTGTGATGTGCTGTGTTCAGACAGAATTATAAAACGACTCTTTATCATACTTAGGGTTGCCAAGTCCAATCCAAGTAATATCTGGGGACTTTGGGGTGGAACCAGGAGCAAGGTTGTGGCAAGCATAATTGAACTCTAAAGGGAGTTCTGGCCATCGCATTTAAAGGGGCCGCACTCCTTTGAAATGCCTTCCCTCCATTGGAAATTATGAAGGATAGGGGCACCTTCTTCTGAGGCTCATAGAATTGGACCCCCTGGTCCAATCCTTTTGAAACTTGGAGAGTATTTTGGGGAGAGGCACTGGATGCTATGCTGCAAATTTGGTGCCTCTACCTCAAAAAAACAGCCTCCACAGAGCCCCAGATACCCACAGATCAATTCTCCATTATACCCTATGGGAATCATTCTCCATAGGGAATAATGGAGTACCTGGCAGATGTTTTCCTTCCCCCCTGCTTTTTGATGATGCTGAAGTGAGGGGAGGGCCTCCAAACTGGGGGATCCCCTGCCCCCACCTGGGGATTGGTAACCCTAATACTGGAAAAAACAAATCTGATTAAAAAATCATACCATCACTAGCCACAGTAACTTTTTCTTTAATTTAGGCTCTTGCAAAAGGCCAGTAATGCAACAGAACTTATGACATATCCAGTGCCAGTAACATATTATCCAAATTGTTAGCAATCACTTTTACTTGTCCTAGTTTGCCTGCAGGGGTATAGTATAATGTACTTTTTCAAAAAAAAGTGATGTTTCCCAGAGGCATGTACACAACATACATTTATAGCTTTGCATTAATTCCAAACTTGATACATTTGCTGCAGAGAAAAAAAAAGAGCAGAGGTCTCCCACAGCTATCATGACATGTATTGCTGCTTTTAGAACCTTCTATTACAGGGCACAAAAAAGCCTGATTCTGCCTTTAGTCCAGGAGGCTCAAACTGAGTAAACAACAAAACTGGCTCAATCCAGTCTCTTTACTCCACTGAAAATACTCATTATTGTTTGCCTATTTTGCTACATCTCTCCCTGGTATTTAACTCTTCCATGCCTGATTTTGGAACTGCAAGACTTTCCTTGCCCAAGGAATTCTATTTCCTGTGTCTCAGCTCACTTTGTGGAAATGTCATAAGAAATGAGGATAATTTGGGAATGTTCAAAAAATCCCCAGCATCGCATTATAAATACTTCTCATGTGCATAGTCTTGTACTACTTGTCATGGTTTTCTCCTCCCCTTATCACCCATCTGCCCAAAGCACCAAAGAAAAAAAATTCTACAAAATTTAAAATACCCACAAAACTTACAAATTTAGGTTGTCCCTTGCTTAGGGATGAGCTATTCACATACAAGAACTCCTTTTAAAATTGACATTTCCTGAAAGAGCACAACTTTGCGGGTAAGAAAGCCTTTGTCAGTTTGATGCAGAGTTCCTAGTTTCCAAGTTTTCTCCCAGTATACTGAAAATGTAAATAATATAGGGGTTCTTTTTTCTTGCCTGATGAAAGCTGTCTACTTTAGTTGATAAACACTGGAGAGCTTTTCAAACCTTTATGCATATTGAGGAGCTGGCAACTGCATAGAGATCATTCTCATATGCATGGTTGCCATGTTGTCTGAAAGGGGCACTGCACGGATTTTTGATGGTGGTACACATAACCCTTAAAATCAAGATTGATATCAGGCACTGAGGATATACACAGAGACAAAATCTGTGAATTGCCTTTTTCAGACAGCATTGCAAGACTAGATCTACATGTTTTTTGAGGGGGGGGGGGGCGCAAAATTAAAAAATGGCACCCCCTTATGGGCCCATTCTACCTTATGGGCCCTTAGAATAGAATGGGCTCCATACCCAATTTAGTGCCGCTCCTCCGATGGCACCTGGGGCAAGCCCCCCCCCTCTGCCCCCCCCCCCGATCCGGTCCTGGTTATCGATATGGTTGTTTGTACATAATGGATTATCTTTATACATGTGGTTAGTAGGCTGCCAGTACAAGCAGTTGTGGGCATACACTAGTTTGCTTGGGACCACAGCAATTTGAAATGAAACTGCCCAAGGCTTGCTTTGATGCAGAAGTGTGCATGTTTAGGAAAAATAGGGACCCATCCCTCCAGAAAGGAAGGGAAGGAGGGAGGGAGGAAGGGAAGGAGGGAGGAAAAGGAAAGGATCTTGGCCGCACAGAGCGAGAAGAGAAAAATGGAAGAATGTCATCAACTGATGAATGCTGCCATTCATCATGCAGATGCAAAATCAGCCTATACAACCTAATGTGGCTGTTTTGAAGAGAGATATCCCAACATTTTCTAGAGCATGGCAATTCATCATGTGAGATCAGCAGCTTAGTCAACCACTATGCTTTATGCTGCCACTGTACAGAGCATTTTTGAGCAGTATTGCAAACAAATATTCAAGAGACGTTTGATGACAAAAATGGTCATTTTGAAAAAGATAGATATGCCTATCCATAATTTTTTTTTTTTGCAATTTGCAGCTGCAAAGTTTTTTGCAGCATTCCTGCCACGTTGATACTGAAGTGAAGGGACGATGATGCTAATCATATACCATAACAATTCTGATATTAATTGTAACAATTCTATATGCTACTTAAGGAATCCCACAAATGTAGCATTAACATTCCAGCTTTACATAAGAAATATACAGTCCCAGCTCCACCCAATTTTTAAAGCAAAATGTTCTGTTGTCTCATCTAATACGTTTAAACATTTGCCTACTCCTATTAGCATTATTAATGACTAATACTCTTTACGAAATAGCAAACTGAAATTACTAGATCTATAATGTTAATATGTTAAATATATATATTTACGATATATATATATCGTAATCATCTTGTTGAAAATCCAAGCCAGATGCTTCCATGGAAACTCAGAGCCAGTCACAGATGGGAGACAGGAGGGTCACTTGGCCAAGAGTTACAAACCTCATAGTGTGGTATGGAGTTCTCCCAGAATTACAAATGATCTCCAGAATACGAAGATCAGTTCCTCTGGAAAAAATGGCAGCTTCAGGCAGTATTACATCCCATCTGAGCTCTATCCACTGCCCACATTCCATGCTCCCCTGGTACCATTCCCATATTGCTATGAATTCTGAGTTCAGCTCTGAGAGCTGGCAAGCCTGATTGGTTCTAGGCCTCAAGCTCAAGGGAGGCCTCACATGAAGAAGAAGAGGAAGAAGAAGACTGCAGATTTATACCCCGCCCTTCTCTCTGAATCAGAGTCTCAGAGCGGCTTACAATCTCCTTTATCTTCTTCCCTCACAACAGACACCCTGTGAGGTAGGTGGGGCTAAGAGAGCTCTCACAGAAGCTGCCCTTTTAAGGACAACTCTTGTGGGAGCTACGGCTGACCCAAGACCATTTCAGGAGCTATAAGTGAAGGAGTGGGAAATCAAACCCGATTCTCCCAGATATGCGTCCCACACTTAACCACTACACTAAACCGGCTCTCTACTTAACTTTTTTGGCATTTGATAAGTTTTCTCACTATTTTTCACAGTTTTCTCACTATTTTGATGCTTTATTTTGCTTTTTATCTGTCAAAATTTAAAAAAAAATTGGCTAAGGGCTTCAAAAGCTGGAAGTGGCTGGGGCAGAGGGCCCATGGAAACTTAGGGCTGCCAGGTCCCCTTGCCAGTCAGGCAGGGGGATTTGGAGGGTGTTCTGGGGGTGGGTGGGGATGTCACATGATATCCTCAATGTGACATCACCTGGAAGCGACATCATTGCATTGGGGATGCTCTGATATTTGGGCAAAATATCATTTTTTTCACCCTCAAAGCCGTAGAGTTTGCCCAAATTCCAGATCATCACCATGCAACATTCCCCAACGTGATGATGTCACTTCTAGCTGATGTCATTGCATCATGGGTGTTTCGTGGCAACGTTCCTGTTTAGGGGAGGGGATTCCCCAACCGGCCACTGGTCCATGGCAAAGAGGAGACCCCAAATCCAGGGATCCCCCAGTGGGACCTGGGGGCTGGCAACTCTATGGAAACTCCAAAGCTAGAAACACCCAGGACCAGATCGACATGTTTTTTGAGGGGGGTGGAATTAAAAAAATGATACCCACTTGTGTCACCATTCTATCTTATGGGCCCACAGAATAGAATGGACTTCATATCTAATTTGGCGCTCCCCCTCCAGTGGTGCCAAGGGCAAGTGCCCCCCTCTGCCCTGCCCTAGATCCAGCCCTGGAAACACCAAAGATCCCTAAAGAGTTCTGATTATGTTTTGCCCATGAAAGACAAGATCTTTTTCTTACAATGCTGAATCTATATTTTTTTTAGCTCTGGAGTTCCCATGGAAAGTTGCCTCAGATTTCCTGCAAGGTGGCCATCGTATAATTTTATTATCTAAATGCTGTAATTGACAACAAACAAACAATGTGACATCACCTGGAAGTGACATCATTGCATTGGGGATGCTCTGATATTTGGGCAAAATATCATTTCTTCACCCTCAAAGCCGTAGAGTTTGCCCAAATTCCAGAGAATCAGCATGCAACATTCCCCAACATGATGATGTCACTTCTAGCTATACAAATCTATATTTGTGTGTGTGTGTGTGTGTGTGTGTGTGTGTATATAGCTATATACAAATCTAGTTATACAAATCTATGTATGGGACTATGTACAGTACATTTTGGGTAACCAGAAGAATTTTCACCATTTTTTTTTCCAAACAAAGAAATATCACCAGAAAAACAGAGCTATAGTTCTTCCAGAGTTACTTTATCTGAAGAAGATAAATATATTTATGCAATGTAACAGAAACACTACAATAGAGAAAACACATCTTTTTTTTCGGTTAAAGATGTACAGCAACAAGAATCCCTATTTTAGTTCATCTGGGTGCATTTATAATTATGGATCAATATCATTTTGTGAGCTTTCAACTACTTTAAGTCACAGATAATGAGGGTTTAAAAAAATTATACCAGCTAATGGCCATGCTTGAGAACAGCAGGAAGCTTATAGTGCAGAATATTCTTCTTGCTAGCCATATACCTAATTCTCTCTAAGAGCTGCACATGCTGTATGAAATCTTGATCCTTTGAAAAACTATTATCATCCGTTTATTCTCGTGGAGGGTGAGAACCCTTCTCATAAGTGCTTGGGAATAATCCCTAAGAAAAAAATGTTCACAAAGAATAAATTTATGTTATGATAATTACCAGGTGAATTAGTTATATAGCTTTGCTTTAAGCCACACAGAGAATAATTGGTATGTTTTTATTCCTTGACATGGATGGCCCAGGATAGCCCAACCTCATCAGATCTTGTAAGTTAAGGAGGATCAGCCCTGCTTAGTACTTGGATGGAGATCGCTAAGGAAGGCCTGGGTCGCTATGAAGAAGCAGGCAATGGCAAACCACCTCTGATTGTCTTTTGTTTTGAAAATCCTATGGTGTTATCATGCCAGCTGTGACATGACAGTACTTCCTTCCACCATTACCATTTTATAGGGCTGCTAGCCTCCAGGTGGGGCCTGGAGATCTCCCACTTTTGTAATTGATCTCCAGCTGGCAGAGATCAGCTCCCCTGGAGAAAATGGCTGCTTTAAAGGGTTGACTCTATGGCATTATGCCCCATCGAAGTTCTTCTCCTCTTCAAACCCTGCCATCTCCCAGCTCTACCCCCAAAGTCTCTAGGTATTTTCCCAAACAGACCTGGCAATCCTAATACCCCACCTTTCTCCCAACAATGTCAGGACCCAAGGTGGGTAACTACAACAAATAGTATACAAAAATAACCATTTATTAAAATCATTATGCTATCCATGTTCCCAAGAACTGGTGTCAGATGGGACCATTACCCACATAAGTCCACTACCTCCACTTATACTCTTTAAGCTACCCAAGTAAGCTCTTTTAAATAGCTCACATTTTCAGCTTCGCTGTCAGATCCTAAGGGTAAGTGCCTGCCTCACTCTTTCTGGGATGCTGTTAAACAGCAGTAAGGGACCAACAGAAAAGGCCTCAAACCAAGCCAGACGGTTGCGAAGAGACAGACGGGACTGCTAGGAGATCTTGTAGTGAGGAGTGCAAGTGCCTTACAGGTACTTATAGTACACATAACGGAAACATGTTGGTCATAAATAGACTGGCTTCTAAAAGTCAAGTCAGTAAAACTTTCCCATCTGTCACCAGTTCTTGGGAACATGGATAGCACAGGATTATAAAGCTCCCCTGAGAAATCTGTTCTCATATATGGGGCAATAGATATTCGTTTTACGGATGGCAAAGGACGGCCTCTGTACACAAACAGGAAAAGTGCAGAATCATGCTGTTCTTTTTTTTGGCCTGGAGTTCTCTTTCATGAGGAAATTTACAGACAGGCCTGCGATAAGAAATTACATAGACAACCAGTGCTTAACTGTTCTATATGGATGTTACCATTACCTAATGTTTTAAAATATATACAGTCATGCTGTTGAGTATTTAAAATGACACAATGACCCTAAGAACAGGGGCAAGTTACCATTCATAATGAATGTGCATAGCAACAGATGCTACCTTCAAAACCCTCATGAGTAAAACCTGAGTAGGATGAACCGATGGGAAATTCATACAGGCTCATTGCCCATTGAAGTATTCGTACTGCCACATTCTCAGTCTCTGACCTTTAGTACTAATTTATCAGTCCATGGAGCAAGGAACTAAAAAGCATGCAATAACCTAGATTACAGTTGTGTTGTCCTGTGCACATCTAGCAGCTCACACCAAAGGAGAGAAAGGAACAAGTGAAAGGATAGGCTCCTTTGTTTTTAAGGTCCGGTGTTGTTACCAGCAATGGGGGCCCAGCTGGGATAAACATCAAGATGGAACAAAGGCACGGCCCATGTCATGACAGCAAGCATAACTACAGCAACTCCAATTATATTGACACCCAAACCAGCTTTCACCTAAAAGGAGAAAAAAAAATCTGTTTACAAGACAAAATTTCCAAAACAGCTTTACATTTTTTTTTAACAAAGCTGGTATTATTTAGTTGCTAGGAGCATGATTTTTGAGTTGGGAACATCCTAATGGTGGTTTAAGGCAGGTTATGGTCAAGGCCGGATTAAGACATGTGAGAATTTAAACCATGGCAAGTTCAAGGCCGTTTTCCTACTGAGCTTACCTCGGAGCGACGTCCCTCTTCACCGCGCAGCGTCTGCGTGGATTTCCCACCAACTGCTCCGAGGAACCAGGAAGTTCCTGACCTTTTGCGTCACAAATGGAAACTGCTAAAAACCAGTTTACGTTAGCGACGCAAAAGCCGCGACTCTACTTGGTTACTCGGAGCAGTTGGTGGGAAATCTGCGCAGACGCAGAATTAAAACATCATAAAACAGTTCCAATAAATCTGAGCAGCATATTCAGAAGAGACAGGAAGTATTTCAGGCATAAGTGGCAAACAGATAACAGCATGTATGGCAAATGACTGTGAACTCTATACAAACACCATGAGTGTAAAATGGTGGGGGGAAGTGATCAATTAAAGGCCTGGTGGAAGAGCTGTGTCTTGCAAGCCCTGCTGAACTTTGACAAGTCCCACAGGGCTTGAATCTCCAAGGGGAGCTAATTCCACCAAGAAGGGGCCCAGACCAAAAAGGCCCTGGCCCTTGTTGAAGCCAGTCGGGCGTCCTTAGGCCCAAGGACCACAAGAAGATGTTATGAAGAAGACCTCAGAACCAGGGGGGCTCATATGGGGATAGGCAGTCCCATAGATATGCAGGCCCCTGGCCTTGAAATGGATCCGGTACTGAAGAGGTAGTCAGTGCAGTTCACACAGCACCAGGTGCATCTGTGCCCATACAAGCCTCCTCGATGCTAACAACTGGGATGCTGCATTCTGCACCCATTGGAGTTTCCAGAGCAGGATCAAGGGTAGCCCCACGTAGAGAGAATTACAGCATGAATCACTGTGACTAGATCATGGGAGGTAAGGTAGGGGATCAACTGCTGAGCCCACCTCAGATGGAAGAAGGCGGCCCTTGCAGCGGCGGCAACCTGGGCCTCTATAATATAGTGGGTTCTAAGAATTGATGAGACAAGGTAGCAGTGATAAACAGCTCTTTATTACATACAGCATGGTGGAGGCTTCTCTACTAAGACTGCCAAACTGGGCCAACGTGGCCAACTATATACAACTCTGCGTTTCTGTGCAAGCCCGTTATTGGATAGTTCAAACCAATAGGGGCCTGTGATTGGTGCAGGGCAGCAGGGATTTGGATCCTGCTGCCCATTGTTCCCAGGTCCGCAAGCTCTGTTCGTCTGGCTTGAATGAGCCTGGCAGGAATGCCCATTAGTTTGGTGTGGAGAGTCAGTTTGGTGTAGTGGTTAAGTGTGTGGACTCTTATCTGGGAGAACCGGGTTTGATTCCCCACTCCTCCACTTGCACCTGCTGGCATGGCCTTGGGTCAGCCATAGCTCTGGCAGAGGTTGTCCTTGAAAGGGCAGCTGCTGTGAGAGCCCTCTCCAGCCCCACCCACCTCACAGGGTGTCTGTTGTGGGGGAGGAAGGGAAAGGAGATTGTGAGCCGCTCTGAGACTCTTCGGAGTGGAGGGCGGGATATAAATCCAATATCATCATCAATATCATCATTACAGTCTTTATTCAGGTCCAGTATACAACAGGCATCCAAAAGTACCCCCAAGCTCTTCACTTCTGTCAACCAGTTGGGTACCATCAAAGAGCGGGAGCCTGATCCCATTCCCTGCCCCCCCCCCCCAGACTCAGGCCCAGGACTCTTGTCTTTGATGGATTCAGTTGCAGCTGGCTCTGATGTAACCAACCAGCCATGGCTTGCAATGCCTCACCCAGTTCTTCCGGGGTAGAGTCCGGGCGGCCATCCATGAGCAGATAGAGCTTGGTGTCATCAGCATAGTGGTGACAACCTAGCCCATATCTTCGAATCATCTGAGTGAGGGGGCACATATAGATATTGAATAGCATTGGGGAAAGAATTTCCCCCTGTGGCACTCCACATTCCAATGAGTGCTATTGGGACAATTCCCCCCCCCCCCCAAGAGCCAGCCTCTGCCCCTGACCATGGAGGAAGGAGATCAGCCGCTGCAAGGTTGTGAATCCCTGAATCCCTGCATCAGCAAGGCGGTGGGTCAACACTTCATGGTCAACAATTAACTGTTGTGAAGCATCCTAAATAAATAAAGTTAAAGGTGCAAGTGGACTCAAACTCTGTTCTATTGCTTAAGACCAACACGGCTACCTGAATGAAACGCTTTGTAAGACAAAATACTTTTCTCACTCAAAAAGAAAATATTTCATAGGACTTTTTTGACTCCCCAAAATTTCCTAGTTTTCCCATTGAAAAGAAGTAAGGAAATATTTTTTCATCCTATATATTTTGAGTGTTAAGCAGCTTGCCTTAAGAAGCCGTTTACTTCTTCTGAAAGAGAAAATATAGGTGAAACAGGGGAAATAGGTTGTAAGAATTATTGAAATAGCAGATATGAAATATTTTGAGTCCTTAAGCGAAACACTATATAATTGCATAAGACAAATATTGCAAGAAATTTATGGCAACTGTGCATGGTAGGCTGAATACTTACCATGTCAATAACGTTCAAGTGCCCATAGGAAAACACGATGGCGTTGGGTGGATTTGATACAGGCAGCAGGAATGCAAATGATGTGCAGAGGGTTGAGGGGATCAAAATATAAAGGGGGTTCACAAGAATGGCTTCCGCCTGTTAAACACCATGAGAGAACCGGTTTTCAGCAATTCATTGCTCGTATTCATTACAAGAAGTAACGATGCAATAAGGGATTAATACGCAAGGGAGAGCTGACACAAATACAGCATCATTATAACAGAGTCATAAAGCATAAGCGTGACCATTCTGGTATATTAAAAAATTCACAAAGTTTAAATGTGCCTGTGAAACAGATTGTTACCAAAGGCGTCTCATTTCCCATCCATATTTATATATTGCTTTGCCACCTTACTGGGCTGAAAGGCAGCTGTCCTACACAGAATTCCACACAGGATTCCACACAGAAGAGGCCACAGCGGTGCTTTAATCCGCAGTACTTCATTGTGCTTTCAGCCAATTCCACACTAGATCTTTAATCCTGGTCCAGCATGGCTTTGAAAGATTAGTCTGAGGACCTTGCATTTACTATAGCAATAGAAAAAGAGTCACACCAAAAAGAAGCAACATTCCTTGTATCTCCACAAGGGATGGGACTAGATAATTTTTTTAATGAAAGCTGGGTATTCAGAGAACCTGCTCGATATATCATTACAGCAATATGTCTATATATTGATTATTTAGTGCCTAAAAATAAAACAACTCATCTTCAGGGTGGGGGCAGAGGACAGGGTCTGGTATGAGAATGATGACAGTCCAGTCGTTGAAAAATGGGCTGGAGGTCTGATGGAAAAGGGCAGGACAACGAAAACCAACAGAAATATTACCACAAGGAGGAGGAGGATTCAAAATTGGCTTTAAAATCTGGGTAAAAGTGGTCTCAAAAGAAATGGGAAAAAACAGGGGGAAAACCACCGAAAAGAAGTGAGGGAAGATGTGTGCAGAAATCAGGGGGAAAACCAAAGCACTATGCGTCCAGAACTGATGAGAAAATAAATACGTAAAAGCCATTTGTAAATGTCTACAGAGCAGGGGTGGCCAACGGTAGCTGTCCAGATGTTTTTTGCCTACAACTCCCATCAGCCCCAGCCAGCACTGGACAGCTACCATTGGCCACCCTTGCTATAGAGCCTTAGCTATACACAATACCACACCTTTTTACTCTAAAACTTATCAATCAAATATAGCTGCCATCCTCTCTTGCTCCCATTTACTAATTCAAATCCCCATTTCCAGGAGTCATTGTGTAGAAAAAGAAGTGCTGGAGCTCATTAGCATAACCTATTTGCATATGCCACACCCCCCCCCAACATCACCAGAAGGTGTACTAAATTATATCAGCTCAGCATATGCCTTAAAATGAATCTTGAATTATAATTGTCATAATAAAACCTTACTCCCATCATACTTGTTACTTCTGAATGATTAATATACCAGAATGGTCTTGCTTATGCTTTATGACTATGCGACCACAGTGGCATGATGAAGATTTCTATTTGTCTGCTTTATATGTTTTGGTTATTTTCCCATTTTTGGTGCGGAAAAATATTAGAAAGTTTGTCAAATCTTAGAGTTCAGCAAAATTCTCACAGGGGTTTTGAACAATGGAGCCCAGAAGCAAGTATTGAGGGTGAGGGGAAAGAAAGAGCACAATAAAATATAGAGGTTCCGGAGCTCTGCTCCTGTGAGCTCCTGCCCAAAATGAGGCTTGCCCATTCCAGTCCTCAAACCCTTTGGCAACTCAGTGAAAAACAAAATTAATTGGAACAGGGTAGTCTTCTGTCCCAGGTTCTTTTCTGTTTACAGAAAGAAATTATGTGGGGAGGGATGGTAGCGCATCTGCTTGGTAAGCAGAAGGTCCCAGGTTCAATCCCCAGCATCTCCAGCTAAAAAGGGTCCAGGCAAATAGGCATGAAAAACCTCAGCTTGAGCCCCTGGAGAGCCCCTGCCAGTCTGAGTAGACAATACTGACTTTGATGGACCAAGGGTCTGATTCAGTATAAGGCAGCTTCATATGTTTATGTTCAATTGGCAGTACTTCAGGGTTTTTTGGGGTTTTTTGCTAACATGCAAGTTACAATAGCCTAACTAATCTGTGTATTTAACTAAAAAAAGTGCAACCAAGGTGGGATTTCCCCCAATTTTCTGGTGCTTTTTGCCAAAAGAAACTGCAACTGTGGTGTTCGTTTTTGCCAACTGCTACATAAACCACGTCTTGAAAAAGTGGCAAAACCCAAACTTGAACTATTCTTTATCTATCTTGAGCAGACCCCTTAAAAAATAAGCCAGATGTAGGAAATAGGTCTGCATACCTGTTGTATCAACTTGGCTACATATTTACATTATTACGTACTTCCTGTGTGTCACTCTGCCATACAATAAATAAATAACAAGATGTAGAAAAGTAACTCACCAAAGGGGATAGGATAGGCAGGAATATGGTGATAGTGGCAGGATTGCTGGCTACTTCAGTCACTGAGGTGACAATCAAAGATGAAATGAGGATAATCAACCAGACAGGAAGTGATCCCAAAGGACTTAATTTGCTTGCTATCCAGGCTGAGAGATGCGAAACCTGAGAAAAGAAACATCTACATAGTTAACCTATTTATCTGTAAAGAGGATTAGGTCTATACATACATGTGCTATTAAGAACAAAGAGGTGACCATCCCTCACGCAGGTACTGGGGATCCACCCTTTTCTTGCTTAAAGATAGCCTGCTAATCTAAAACAGCTTCTCACCCACAATGATAAACTACTTAGCAGTAACATGGACTCTGGTGGCAAAGCCTACAACAAACCATGATGGCAACTTTGCTCTCAAAACCATCACTGGACTCAGCAACATCAGCCATACCATCTCAGGTTACTACTCCAGGGGTGCGGTCACACGTCACATTAAAAGCGTGTGTGTAGCGCTCAAATTTGAACAGCTGAATATTGATTCGATGCAGGGCCATTCAGACGAGCATCCAAGAATGTGACTCATTTTGTTGTTGAGTGTTCAGACATCCAATACTATCGCGCTCTTTTCTTGGAGCATGCGTGATCAGGTGGTGATTTCTGGGAGGGGGGGGTCCATTGAACATGTGCCCAACTGTTTGGAGGTGGGAAATCAAACGTTACTTCAGAGGGGGGGGGAAGTTTCCAGAAATCCTCCAAATTGAAAAAAAGAGACTTTTTCCTATTCTAAATAGTGGGATAACGTCCCCCCCCCCCCCGGATCCTGTGTTGATTAGAGAAGCAGAAGCGTCACCTCAGATTCCCAGATGATCTGGCAATGCGCATGTCTGCTGGGGCTTTTTTTTTAAAAGGTGAGAGGCAGTATCGCGCGTGAGCTGTCCAAACAGGAAAAAGCCGATCTTGTGCAGCTTTTTTGAAAAAGGACTGGACTTTATGTGCTGTCAAATTAATGTGCCATAGATGCGTAGCAAGCCGGGATGACACTGGAATATGCTCGATTGCCAGATGTAGATGTCTGAATGAACACATTTCATCCGTCAACGAGATGGAGCTGTATCGCCACTAATGGTACATCTGGCTGCACCCCTGGTCGTCCTGGAATGTGATTTATGTCATCACATTTATGCCCTTCCACTCTGTACAATGGACAAATAAGCCAGTGCCTTTGACAAAAAAATCAATGGACATAAGTCTGACTTTAGAAACCATGACATCCAAAAACCAGCGGAAGAACATTTTAACTTTTCAGAAGATTCAGTTGCTGACCTAAAAGCAGCAGTTCTCTAACAAAGGAATTTCAAATGGCTATTAGAAAGAGACAATGATAATGAAGCTGATAATGACGCCCAAGACAATGCATCCAGCTGGACTTAATGGAGACTTAGGTTTCCTGTCTCATTAACAAAGCTGATTTCTCCATGCCTACTACCCCCTTACATATCATACATAATCCAATCATGCCTGCTATTGACATTCACCTGCTATTGTCATTTGCCTGATGATAATATTTGCCATCTTGAATCACTTAACTTTCTAAAAATGAGGTCAGATGGACTCACATTCTAGCTGTATCTGAAGAAGTGAGCAGTGACCAAGAAAGCTCATACCCTGTAACAAATTTTGTTACTCTTGCTCTTTTCTACTGACACAATTTACAATTATGTACGGTAATATATATATTTTTGTGGGCATAGCCTTATATTCAGTTATTGTCCTTTCATGTTAATATGGGTATGAAATGCTTATGTTTAGAAGGACAGCATTATCAGAATATTTTGACATTCATAGCAGATCACTATGGAAGTAGAGCAGTTCTTTGTGAATCTACATTTTTTTCCATTGCCCATAAAAGGTATCTATGCCTAAACAGTCAATATTTAATAAATTCTGAGAGACTCCCAGTGTTGAAAATCATTTCTCAGATACTTCAGTCACAATGGTTAAGAGATACTTTGCATCACAACTGCTCTGATAGTGCAGCAGTGTTCTTGGATCTACTTCAGCTCTCTTTCAGACAGATCCTTTACAGGGTTCTTTTTCTTTTGAATATGCTGTTGAGTAGAAAGGGGTTTCTGTCATTGTTTGTACAATCCTCAACTTGCATCTTATGGTGAATCTCCCAAGAGATGTGATGTCTGCAAATGTAACAGAACTTCCTCACTTTTCCACTTGCAGCGCAAAATTGCTACTATTGGTAGACAGGAGGCCCCCAGTAATACCATGAGGAGAAAGTCAATGTTCTGTAGTAGGAGGGGAAAATTGGTGAAAATCAATCCCCCTTTGTAAGTGGAACTGTCTGCTGGATCCATCCCCATGACTCTTACTATTCTACAATAAAGAATAATGAGACTTTTAAGAAGCCATCCCAACCATGCCTTCAGATCAGCAGGACTTACTTCTCAGAAAACATATTTAAGAGAGTGGTGCTAGGCTTAAATACATGTCTTAAATTCTTAAATTTCTTAAATTCTTTCTTAAATTTCTTAAATTCAAAATCAGCTTTGATCAGTTCAAGCTTTGTGGGTCTTATTTTTAGAGCAAAAGAGGTGCATGGGTGAGGGAAGTGGAGTTCTCCCTGCACCGGAGCCCATTTGGGGGTGAAGTGACACTGGGAAGAGTTGTGGGATGATAAAGCATGAGTGGGGAGACAATTTAGCTGCTCAGAAACTCTTTGCGTAATTGAGCTGACCAAATTTAAACCAACAGGTATTCTGATCTCTGCTTTTAGAACACCGCTATACCCTGACTTTTAGTTAATAATGTGGAAGTGTTCTCCTCTGAGTCACCCTGCCTGGCTGCTGGTGGGACGCGTTCTCACCCAGCTCGGAGGAGAGCACACACTGACACACTTCTAAGCAACACACCTAGCTACTTCCTGAATCAATGCTCTCACAAGGACAGGACTTCGGGGAGGAGTTCAAAAACTCCTAGGGCATTTTCGCACTGACCTTCTAGTGGCGCGACCACCCTCTTCACACCAGAGGATCTGCCCGGATTTCGCACAAGAAGCGCCGGCGCACCCAAAAGAGCCGGTGACTTCCGTCGCGAAACCCGCTCAAATGGAAACCGCCAAGAAGCAGGAAAACGTTTGAGCGGGTTTCGCGACGGAAGTCGCCGGCTCTTTTGGGTGCGCCGGCACTTCTTGTGCGAAATCCGGGCAGATCCTCCGGTGTGAAGAGGGTGGTCGCGCCACTAGAAGGTCAGTGCGAAAACGCCCCTAGAGATAGAGAGAAACAAACTGTCAGTGTAAAAACAGCCGCAGTTTTCATGATCTACGGTTTTATGCTGAGCTGGGGCTTTTTAAATGATGGAGTTCAATATTGTCTAATGTTTTATTTTAAACTGTTTTTATTTTATAAGTTGCTGTGGACAAGTTCCTGGAGAGGTGGCATAGAAATATTCCTAAATAAATAAACCCTTTCTCCAATTTTTTTCTTGCAGCTAGCTACTTCTTATTAATATTATTATTGATTGAGTATATATATATATATATATATTTAAAAAAATATGTTACCTCACAGCCATCTGCCAGTGCGAACCCTCCACCAACAAGAATCGCAATCTCCCAAGGCATGCATGCCTGAAATTCTTTCCAAGTAATCAGTGGAGTGTAATCAAAAGCAACTACAGAGGGGGGGGGGGGAAGATCCATTACATTATCTTTCAATTACTCTTGCTTATTTTTTAAACACATAATATCCAGGTTTGTAATAATCTTTCAAGTGTTGGTCAACAAGGAAGAATTTACCATGTTTGGCAAAGTCCTCCAACCTATTCTCAAACAGTGTGAGTGCCTAGATGACTTACAGATAGTGTTGGGTAGTGGTTAGTGTCTTACAAGTTCTGAGGACATCCAGGTCCCAATCCCTATTCAACCATAAATCCCATTGAGTGTTGGGTAGTGTTGGGTAGTGGTTGGTGTCTTACAAGTTCTGAGGACATCCAGGTCCCCATCCCTATTCAACCATAAATCCCATTGAGTGTTGGGTAGTGTTGGGTAGTGGTTGGTGTCTTACAAGTTCTGAGGACATCCAGGTCCCAATCCCTATTCAACCATAAATCCCATTGAGTGTTGGGTAGTGTTGGGTAGTGGTTGGTGTCTTACAAGTTCTGAGGACATCCAGGTCCCAATCCCTATTCAACCATAAATCCCATTGAGTGTTGGGTAGTGTTGGGTAGTGGTTGGTGTCTTACAAGTTCTGAGGACATCCAGGTCCCAATCCCTATTCAACCATAAATCCCATTGAGTGTTGGGTAGTGTTGGGTAGTGGTTGGTGTCTTACAAGTTCTGAGGACATCCAGGTCCCAATCCCTATTCAACCATAAATCCCATTGAGTGTTGGGTAGTGTTGGGTAGTGGTTGGTGTCTTACAAGTTCTGAGGACATCCAGGTCCCAATCCCTATTCAACCATAAATCCCATTGAGTGTTGGGTAGTGTTGGGTAGTGGTTGGTGTCTTACAAGTTCTGAGGACATCCAGGTCCCAATCCCTATTCAACCATAAATCCCATTGAGCAACATTGTGCCATTTACTGCAAGTGATCATAAGCAGGTCTCCTTGGAAGTTAAGTCACATTTTATTCAATGGGGCTTGTAACCAGGAAACTATTCTTAGGATTGTAGCTGCTCTAGCTTACTTAACAGAATTCCTGCAAAAATAAAACAGAGATTCATGCTTCCCTCAGCTCCTTGGTGAAGGGGCAGGATAAAAACGTGATGGATTTACTTAGCTATACATGGGAGGAAGCTTCAGACTGGAGCCAGCCTTCCTCACAACATACTAATTGAGCTTTAATACTGTGACGGGGACTCCCACTGCTGATGGGTTCCCTATTCATTTGAATAGGAGTGAATTCACATGTATGGCAATCAGCACCTCCACAGAACCTCCATTCCTCTGCATTCTTATAATAGTTCTATGTTTGTACTATAGTGCAGGGGTGGCCAACGGTAGCGCTCCAGATGTTTTTTTTGCCTACAACTCCCATCAGCCCTAGCCATTGGCCATGCTGGCTGGGGCTGATGGGAGTTGTAGGCAAAAAACATCTGGAGAGCCACCGTTGGCTACCCCTTCTGTACTGTAGTGAATACAGAGCTCTGAATCAGTGCACATGAATGCTGATGTATTATTCTAACAGTCTAGCCATGACTAGTTTATGACACATAAATTCAAGCACAAACACATTGAACAAAATTGATGCAAGAATTTTTGGGGGGGGGCGGGGGGGGAGACTCAATATCTTGGAGTGATTTCATTTGAACTTATTTTTCATTGTCAAGGAAGTATACTTAACTGCTTTCTCCATTTGAAATTTTAGACAGTGTTTTTGCTGGAACAATGAAGAAAAGGAGGCCAATGAGTAACGCGGCTGTTGAATCTGTAGCAAATCCTGGGTATCTGAGGAGAGAATTGAATATTTCATCAATAATCTCACTGCAATAGGAAAATGAATTATTCTCAGATTCTTCAGCCAGTTTAGAGAGCTATCTCATGGTGATGAAAACCAGCTCTAGTTTTTTTCAAGAAAGTATTAATTATACTATCCAGATTGAAAAAATGAGAAACCAGCAGTTTAGAAATGAGAACCAGCAGAAACCAGTTCATTTATCATAGGAGGAGCTCTGTAGCAGTCTAAAGGAGGATGGAGGCTTTTATTGGTTTCCAAGACTTACAGGAAAAAATGTTTTGCTTAGATCCATCTCTGGATCTGAAAACCTCTCACACAGCATCTTCCCCACTTGCTAGGAAAAGCAACACCTCTCACACAGCATCTTCCCCACTTGCTAGGAAAAGCAACACCTCTCACACAGCATCTTCCCCACTTGCTAGGAAAAGCAACACCTCTCACACAGCATCTTCCCCACTTGCTAGGAAAAGCAACACCTCTCACACAGCATCTTCCCCACTTGCTAGGAAAAGCAACACAGGACCCTTCACCATGGAAGAATAGGATAGATAATCTAAGACACTTTATATTTGCATTAGGAATAAGGCCTGTTTTGAAGAAAAATACAGCAGGTTCTAGAAAGAGGCTCTTGGTGAGTGCCTTCTCATCCTTGCTGTCTTCTCACCCACTTAAGTGAAGGCATTCACTCCCTCCACCCTTGGTGTCTTCCCACCCACTCACCTTCTCACTCCCCTCCAACTACCACCCACCCCCAAACCACCTCTTCCTCTCAAATACCCTCGCACCCTTGGCACACCACTACTTCCCCATCCATGACACTGACTCCCCCCACCTTTGCTGTCTTCTCACCCATCCCACAGCTGAAACAGATGCTGGCTTCCCCCTCCCATATGTGTGTGTGTTTCCCTGTGTCTGTGGTGGCTCAAAGCCCTGATAGAGGCTCAGAATGGAGAAAAAGAAGAATAATTATTGGGGGGGGGGGAAGAGTGCAGGGGGACATGACAACAGTCACACAGATGCTGAAGCTCAGCATTTCTTTCATTTGCAGTGCATTTTTGCCATCTTTTCTTGTCATATTCAGCCTTGTGATATTTAGCATGAGCATGAACTTGTGTGAGCCAGGTTTTTTTGTGCCTGGCTTGGTTGTGTTATGGTATACCATAGAGTATGTGCCTCGACATGACCATTTTCTGTAGGGGGATTGATCTGACTTCAACGTTCCATCTCCTCCCCCCCCCCCCAACAGCCTCTACCTAGAAAAAGTAGCCTTTCTCCACAGTGGGGACCAAAGCAGGAGGAAAGGGACCTCAGTAGGGTATAACGACACAGAGTACATCCTGCAAAGTAGCCATTTTCTCCAGGGGAACTGATCTCTGTCACCTTGGTTGCCTAGCAACAGCCTCTGGCTAGCAGCTTCCCCAGTGGTGCAATCCTTGTCTGTCTTGGGGTGAGGCTGAGGGGAGGAGGGAGAGAGGGATTAACAGGAAAGAGATGGCAGTCATGGCCTCTGAGGAAATGCTCCTGGCAGGGCCAGGCCTTGCCACCTAGTCACATTACAATGGTGGCAGTGACTCCATGGCCATTTTGGCAGCCTTTGAAGGCTGCATGTGCTGGGAGGTAGTCCATGTGGGTTGCTGATGGGGTGGCAGAGGTCTGTTGCTGGCAGCAGCCATATGCCTTTTGTGAGGCCGCAGTAGACGCCTTTCTGACAGAGAGGACACTGAGAAGTATTGGAGATTTGTCTGTTTCTGAGATAAGACTGTTTTGGTGGTTTGTTCAACATTTCTTGGGCCTGCAGTAGGTGGGGCAGGGGAGTCAGCCAATGGGAGGCCAGGGACACTGACTGAGTCATGATGGGCCAATCGTTTATGGAGAGCCAATGGGAGAACTCCATTTGGCTACCACCACAGGGGAATTATTATTCATGATACACTGAGCCAAGAGGAGGGTCCACAGCTCCAGAAAGTATATTTCTTTTGCCTTGTTTGAAAACCACACTATTATAGAAGTTTTGTGACATTATAGCTGTCGTTGGCCATCTCTATGTTGCAAGGAAAAAGAGAAAACCTCTTGGATTGTGGTTGGACTGTGGTCCACTAAGGCAGGAGTCCCCAGTGTCAGCCTGTGAGTACTTTTGGAAATTTCAGAACTGGGAGGGAGTGCCACCACAAAATGGTTGCTACTGGGACTCAGGCCAGGCACAAAAGGATGGGTTTCTTAGCCAAGTATTCCCCCATGATGGAGGTAGCTGTTTCTGAAATGGTGCTTTCTGCAGACATGAAGGTGATGCCTCTTCAGTTCTTCTGAAGTACCTCCTGCTTCAGTGAGGCAGAGGAAAACCAGGAGTGGCTATCTGCTTCTGAGGAGAGATTGTTTGGGGAAAGAAGTAAAAAGGCACCAGGAAACCCACTGTTGGCTGCCACTGTATCCCAGGTACCATGTTAGGGATCACTGCTCCTTCATGAAAGCATTTAGAAGCCTTCTGTATATTTCATTATATTAATGTTATATACTAACTATATTTTATTTAAAAATTAATAGAACAAAAGGCAAAAGAAGCAATTACAATATTTTCAATTGATCTAAAGTGTGTTTTATTTTATCGTTTCAGAGACATATCTAAACCAAATCAGGGGTCATCCCTGCTGGAACTTCACTGTAGGTTCTAAATGACAGTTTATGATTCAAAACTGGGGCAGGGGAACACCATGTTTCTCTGATCCATCATCTTCAATAAGTACATTGAGAGACAACAGTCAATTGCTGCTCTTGCCTTGGCTAGTCTGACACAACAAACTCATCTCCCAGGCACTTGGGCCTTAGCTGCAGTTCTTAATTTGAGTTCCATCACTTGGAAAGGCTTCACCTCTCAAAGCTTTGTCTCTCTGTCTCCCCCCCCCCCCCACACACCAGAAACTTGCCTAGTATCCCCTTTATCCCTACTATTTCCCTCCAGTCACTGCCAAGCCCAATTTCCCTCTTTCAACAAACTGCCAACAGTTATGCAACACATACAGATTACCGTATTTTTCGCTCCGTAAGACGCACCTGAGCATAAGACGCACCTAGTTTTTAGAGCTGTTTGTGTGACTTTAGAGGCATTTGTGTGAATTTTTTGCAGTATTCGCTCCTTAAGACGCACACACTTTTCCCTCCACTTTTTTTTTGGGGGGGGGGGGAAAGTGAGTCTTATGGTGCAAAAAATACAGTATATCAGATCTGCTGATTAGAGCGGGCTCTGCAGTAGAGTGTGTCTGGTGAGACAGGAAATCACTACCTGCTTCAGGGTGAGAAGGTACATGGACAGGTAACGTTTACTGCATAATATGTTATTCTATCCTATGTAAGCTGGAAAATATTTCCATAATTGAAGGAAATAATTAAGGTTAACAAGGACTGCTGTTGCTTTAATTTCATCGAAGCACTGATCTACAACAAGCAGCCCCCCATTTGGTGTAACCATTGATTTTCCAGTGAAATCTGACGAGATCCCCTCCACCCCGGTACAACTACAAGCTTCCTTGAGAGCGGTCTGAAGGGATGGATCTCAGAAATCTTCGCTGCCTCTGCTGCTGTCTCAAGCAATTGCTGAAAACTGTAGGATTTAGGGTGCTGTAACATAAAATAGCTGCAGAATGTTTTGCAGGCAATAAGTTAATCTGAAATAAGAATGAGAAATAGGAATCTAGCCAACCTCAGATGAACTATCTTGTTCAGGTTCTAACAATCACAGCTGTTGCTATGGTAACCACACTTTCCAGGAGTAAGTGTACATAGTAGTTTGTTGTTTGCATTGGATGAAAGTGAAATCAAAAAGGGGCATTCCTAGGTATAGGCAATATGTAAAATATTCTTGAGTAAAATGATTACTGTATAGAGATGAGACAAACAGCTGAATTTCTCTATGAAATCATCTTAGAAGCTGAATAGAAAGGATTTCTACTGAAGTCTCTAAGAATTAAAAACCTCATTTGTTATGTGTTCTTATGTGTACAGGGAAAATTTTAAAAATGTGCAGAGACCTAAGTTGGACAAGATAGACCCTGAAGGTCTCTTCCAATGCTATGATTCTATGTAATTTAGAAAGATCTATAAAGTAAAAAACAGAGATGGACTTATACCTTATTATTGTAAGGACGTTTAAGCTGGACATATAACACTCTAAAACAACCAACTCAAATGCAAAGTGATGCATGCTCACATTTAGTTAAAATGAAAATGGATTGGAGAGAACCACAAAAGAAGCATTACAAAGATTCACACTGTTTGGTGCCTGAAAACCAAGATCCTGTAAAAAAAAAAAAAAACAACAAAACATGCCACTTCGAAGGACATGACTGTTAAATTGAAAGCAATTGATTGGTAACTGCTTTTTGGAAAAAAAGATCAGTATTTATTTTGTCAAGACTCATGTACTGTGGAATCTTTTTGGTATCCACACTGTGTGGCCATTACATGTGCTTCTCTGATCTGCAAATACATCAGTAGGACTTCTTGGTAAAGGTTCAGTAAATATCACAACCCCCCCCACATTAATACAGTTTTGAACGCTTCTATTAGTTTGGAGATAGAGGTTAAATAAGTTCGAGCCATTATACTTACGAAACCCCCCCCCCCCCACATTCCACAGTCCACTAAATAATTTACTGGGCTTTAGGCATATTGAGGTGCCTGCATATGGTAATATACATTTTTAGGTTTGGGAGGCAACAATTTCTGCACTAAGACAGCATAGCAGTAAAAACAATGAGCAACAGACATACTGTCTCAGTTCTGCTTCCTAGAAACAACTCAGAGGAACTGTAAAATGTGACAGAGGAGAAAATAACCAGAGTGGATTTGTTATCCTGATGAAGTAGCACAAAATAGATGATGGGAAGTGGAACCTGGCAACCCATAAGAAGAATCTGGCTTCTGGAAGGTTATCAGTTCCCATCCCTGGCATCTCTTAACGAGAAGACTCAGGTAGTAGGTGATGTGAAAGTCCTTGACCTAAGACTCTGGAGAGCCACTATGAATCAGAATAGGCAAGACTGACTTTGATAAGCCAGTGCTTTGACTCAGGCCATTCCAATACAAGTGCAAACCTCTGCATTGGCATTCTTCAATAATTGAAGTTTGTAAAACTTTCCACACAACTATTACCCCATGTTTTCCAGATCCACTTTTCCTACTATTTTTTTCCCTTTGGATCTGAACTCACAGTTTTCCAGTGAGGAATTCCCAATTTCAAATTTTATTTCCCACTGCTCTTTTGTGTTGTCAGTGTCACCTCACCATGCCTCCTGCCCTCCCATCCACCCCCCTCATGTTGTCTCTTGAAT
Organism: Heteronotia binoei; assembly: GCF_032191835.1. NCBI lineage: Eukaryota > Metazoa > Chordata > Lepidosauria > Squamata > Gekkonidae > Heteronotia > Heteronotia binoei. Next base: position 25,617,113 of record NC_083230.1, on the reverse strand, counting down.
GAGCCACTAAAATTTTAAAAGAATAATATTGATTCTGTTACAACACAATTTTTTAAATTATAATATAGCAGCATTATAATGTTGGGACAAAATGAGCAGCAAGGTTTCAGGTAGCCTTCTCTATACAATTACCCATCTTTTCCCATTCCCTTTCCTTTCCTGGCTGGAAAACTAATTAATTTTCTCAGCTGAAGAAATCCAGATGAGAGAATCCCCTTTTGTTTCCTCTTGCAGTCACAAAATAGGCATTTCTCAGCCGGCTGGGAAATTATGTCACTGCTCTCATCATTTATTGTCCGTGCTACTGTTGTAATTTACGAGATGGATGGAGTAACTAGTAGGTTTGATCTCTAGCAACCATTTTTCAAGTACTGATGCCTATTTGCATTAAGCATAGAGAACACAAATGCACTGGAGTGGTAATAATGCCACACACTGGATTGCAGCTTTTTATTATAAACTCAAAACTGGTTCTCAAGAGCCCTGTGGCGCAGAGTGCCAAAGCTGCAGTACTGCAGTCCTAAACTCTGCTCAAGACCTGAGTTCGATCCCCAGTGGAAGCTGGGTTTTCAGGTAGCCGGCTCAAGGTTGACTCAGCCATCCATCCTTCCGAGGTCGGTAAAATGTGTACCCAGCTTGCTGGTGGGGGGGGGGGAAGTGTAGATGACTGGGGAAGGCAATGCCAAACCACCCCGTAAAAAGTCTGCCATGAAAACGTTGTGAAAGCAACGTCACCCCAGAGTCGGAAACGACTGGTGCTTGCACAGGGGAACTTTCCCTTTTCCAAAACTGGTTCTACCCATTGACTGTAAAACTTAAATGGCAGATATTTAAATTATCTGAGGAAGCAATGTGTGCTGCAGATGTAAGAGTTACAAGGAGATGACTGGATGACATACAAAAATGTGATTTACAGTGCAATCCTAAACAGAGACACACCCTTCTCAGCCTACTAACTTCAATGGTCTTAGATGGAAATAACTTGGTTAGGCGTATACTATTATACTTCGATAGTAAACAGGCTCACTTAATTTCAGATTATAGCAGCACTAACTTCCACTTAAAAATACTTAAGATTGCCACTTTAGGCACATCTATGTTTTAATTGTTTACACAACTGCTTCTTGGGTTTGTTAAAAATGACATGCCGTGGCACTCCCAAAGCATCCATCCTTATTGGAAGTAATATATTAATTGGCTCGATGGGATGGGAAGGGTATAAAGTTCACTTGTACAGGCTATTGATCTAGCTAAACTTAGTATTCTCTACTCTGATTGGCAGCAAGTTCCCAGGCAGAGAACAGTCCCCCGCCCCCCCCCCCAATATCTGCTATCAGGGATCCTCAAATTGGAGATGCTAGGGACTGAATCTGGAACAGTCTGCATACAAAGCACATGCATTATTTTAGATCATCCTCTGAGGAGATCTTAGAAACCTGTAGCAACAATTTTGGTTATTTGAGCTGTGGTCACATGCTGTATATATCACTGTCCTTTAGGATGTTATAAACTATGGCTAACTTGGGTTGCTTCCATGTCAGTGGGAGGCAATACAATTGAAAACATAATGCTACCAGCTAACCTGAAAATGGCAGTCAACATTTATGGAACAAAATATTTGAATGTACAAGTTTAGGTTTTCAAATCTGATCAGCAAGACTTGAGTTCTGGCGTTTATAAATGGGAATCGCTACAACATTTCAGCTACTTACAAGCTCAAACCCTTTAAGTCATAAGAATTTTTTCACAGACATGAGTGGTTGCATTTTCCGGTAATGGTACTGATCACATCTGATGATGGGTTAGATACCATGGAAATTTTCCCCCATGGAGGAGGAGAGATTGAATTTATACCCCACCCTTCACTCCGAGTCTCAGAGTGGCTTAGAATCCCCTTTATTCCTTTCCCCACTACAAACACCCTGTAAGGTAGGGGCGGCTGAGAGAACTCTCAGAGAACTGCTCTTGAGAGAACACCTCTGTGAAAACTGTGGCTGATTCAAGGTTACCCAGTAGTTGCATGTGGAAGAGTGGAGAATCAAACCCAGTTCTTCCAGATTAGAGTCCGTGCACTTAACCACTACACCAAATTGGAGCAATTTTTCCCACTGCAGACCACCCGCCCAATGCTGTACCTGGGGGTACCCTGTCCCCTGGAAGCAGCAATTTTGGGCATTTGGGGCTGCAGTTGGGAGGGGGGAGAAAGCAAGTGCTGCTCCACCAATATAAATCACTTCCATCAGCAGAGATTTACCATGGAAAATCATGGATTTACTTACCTTCTTATCCACCTTCTTTCCCAGTTATTTTTACCAAATTCTAGAAATTCTAAGAACATGTGCTATTTTATTACTCATGCTGCATACCAAAAATAGGCAACTTTTTCATCCCAAGTGGCAAAATACATCTGCAGCATCTACCTGTGAAAATGTTGGGAGTACTGGCAAACAAAATGGTCAAAGGTTGAACATGGACAGACACACAAGGAGTTATACCCAGCGGTGCCTTCAGAACCTCAGGAGCTCACACCTCAATCCTTTAGGTGGAAAACTAGCCCTCCATGCCAAGTGAAGTGGCTTGGCATTTTTGCTCTTCAGCACAGAGGATAGTGGTTGCCTACCCCAGTTCTTTGCAATGGCTATTTTATTCAGTAGCTTAAAAAAAACCAAAAGCACACAACGAAAAAATATTAGCAGCTCATCTACACTATCTGTATAGTATTTAAAGAGTAGGCTTCCCAACCCTCCCGCCCTGGCGGGGGACCCCAGGATTTACAGCCTCTTTCCCCGCTCTCCAAAAAAACGGAAGCGGGGGGAGGGGGGGAAACGGTGCCAAGGAGCGTGGCGAGCCGCCCCATCTCGGAGGAGCAGCTAAGGTGAACCGGAGAAGAGGCGGCAGCAGCGCAGCGGCATCGCCCGCTCCGCTCCGCCTCTGAGGTGAAATCAGAGAAGGGGAGGGTGGAGGGAAGGAAGACATTTAAAAAGGTGTGCCGTCCCTTGAAATGCGATGGCCAAAACTCCCGTTGGGGTTCAGTGATGCTTGTCACACCCTTGCTCCTAGCTCCACCCCAGTGTCTCCTGGCTCCACCCCCAAAGTCTCCTGGCTCCACCCCCAAAGTCCCCAGAGATTTCTTGAATTGGACTTGGCAACCCTATTAAAGAGGTATTTTTTCAGTACCATCAATGCAGAGTGATTCAGAAGACCAAGTGATAATGGAAACTCCTCAGAACACAAAACATAGCCCCTGGGCATTTCCAGACATATTGACTTACTCTGAGAAAAGTGAGGCCCAACCAGGAATGAATCCAGGATCTCTAGTAAACCATAACAGGGCCATCAGAAAGAACAGGATAAGGGTGATGACTTCTGGGTAGCTGCAACAGAAGCACAGTGAATGTGTTACCGTCGCTTTTGCATTAGCTTGCTTTGGCATTGTCTTAATAGTCTCTTCTGTTGCTTAGCCTTACGTGATGGGTCCAAGTTTCTTGTATTCCTCTTCAATTACTTGTGCTGAAGCTAGTTCCCTGGCTGTCTTTGTTTTGCCACACTGGAACATTTCCTTGAAACTGAGAGGAAAATGGACAGTGAGAATAATGGTCAGTCGTGGTAGCCATGTTAGCTTATGTGCTCCCTGTGACATGCCATCCCATTGCTAGGATCCAGAAAGCTACTCAGACAATATGATAGGAACTTTTTTGAAAGGCAGATCCTTCTGGCCTCTTCTTCCAAATCATGAATGGCTTTTAGAACCCATCCTCAGTTTCAGTGCTGGCTCCTCATGTTAGAGATTCTTGTTTTGATCGACACAGTTCAAAACTCCCTTGAATATGTAGAAGGAGCTACAGGGTTCTTTGGATTCAGGCCACAATGGTTTTTGTTTTTTTGTTTTTTTAAAAAAAAACAGAAATAATCAACATTTCATAATTCCCATTAGATATCACCTTTTTTAGTTCTTATATTTTCAGAGCTCCTATTTCACATAGGGCGTTTTCGCACTCACCTTCAGCCGGCGCGACCCCCCTCTTCACCGTGCAGGATCTGCATGGATTTCGCACATAAAGCCGCAGAGCAGCCGAAAGAGCCGGAAACTCCCGGCGCAAAAGCCGCGCAAACGGAAACTGCTTTTTGGCGGTTTACGTTTGCGCCGCAAAAGCGCCGGGAGTTTCCGGCTCTTCCGGCTGCTCTGCGGCTTTACGTGCGAAATCCGCGCAGATCCTGCGCGGTGAAGAGGGGGGTCGCGCCGGCTGAAGGTGAGTGTGAAAACGCCCATACTGTGATATCCTCTTAATACACAAAGTTGCCATTTTTTTTTGTAAATAAAGCAATTTGTGTCTTTTGTGTAATTATGTTTCAATTGTTCTAAATATATTGTGTATATTTATTGTTGTAACTTGCAGTTGAGGGTGGGTTAGAAATCTAAACAAACACTGGAACAGTTCCTTGAAACTGGAACATAAATGCTTCCCAGCTTTGATACATGTTATCAGAAAACCACCTTTGTGGTAGGTATTCATTTGCATGTAAAACCTGAAAATACCTGCATTGTCATATTGATGAAAAATGGTGGCCAAACATACTGTCTTGGTATGAGGGGTAAAAGTACTACAATGTAACAAACGGAACAGAGTTATATATACATTCTTTTGTTTGGGCAAATCAGGCATTTTTGTGCACAGTATTTAGAGTCATCGCACAAAGACATGAAATGCAAACGATGGTGCCTGGCATGAGCTTCTTGAAGCATCAACAAACCTAGGCCTCGGCTGGGTGTGGAGCACATGAGATAGTTTCTGATTCAATCTGTACTTAAAAAGCCTAAGTAGTTTTAGAGAAAATTGTTCTTTACCTGGGAACTCCAAGCGTTGCTGCCAGTCAGAACTGACAATATTGAGCAAAAGGGTACAATGGCCCTACTCAACACAAAGATGCTTGATATGGTTACTTGTTCAAGGTTCCAGTCTGTGCTGGGATTATTGCAAAGACACTCCCAGTATTGTGGAAAAATCTTTAAATCCAGTGAAGTTGGTAAGTACACCTAAAATCTGGTGCATGGGGTGATAGATCTATTAAGTCTAACCATGGTTCCCTTACTCTCGTTGTTTAGGATATGTAATTTACATTTTGTCTTGATTAAAGAGTTCCTTTTCCTTGGTCCAGACTAGGCGTCTCTCTGTCCTTTCCCCTGAGGAGAAGGCTCCATACATCAGTCCAAGAACAAGGAGAAGACACTTAGCTATAGTGAAGATTTTCTAGCTGCACACGAGAAGAACTTTCCATATATCTTACACAAATATTTGTACCTACTTATGTCTGCACTGTATGGATATATATATACACACACACACCCATACAGTATAATATTTGCATGTACACTGATTGTGGTATGGGGAAAATAATTTGAGACATATATATAATGTACATATATATATACACACACACATTATATATATATATATATATATATATATATATATATATATATATATATATATATATATATATATATATATATACACATTATATATATATGTCTCAAATTATTTTCCTCCATACCACAATCAGTGAACATGCAAATATTATTTTGGACTACACTGGTTGATTTTGAGCTTATAAAATATATGGCTTCTCATGACTAAGACCATACCACCAAAGACTGAGCAGTCCTGCTTGAATGCAGTGCAGTCTTTTGGGTAGCAACTATCATGAATTTTCATTAACAAAACCTAATTCTAATCTAAAGACAATATCACATCCATTTCTATATTTCAATGTACAAACACTTCTAAATCTGTGGAAGCAATATCTAGAACCAGGCCTCCTGAACCTTTCTGAGAGTTCCTCCTCCTCCTTTTAAGAGTTCCACTTCCTTGTCCATTGAATAGTATGTGCAGCTCCATAACAATCTCTGGATGAGCTCCACCACCTATTTTTCTACAAAATGACCCGTGTCTAGAACATTGTACTTTCTATGACCATCTAAGACCCTGATTATAAGCACACTTGCTAATGAAATTAATTCTTTGATAGGGTGAAAGAAAGTTTACCATCATCATTTGGGAAAAGCCAGCTTTGCAAATAGGAATGGGCACAAACCAGCTCACAAATTTAAGTCTGTCACAAATTTGGGCCAGTTTGTGGTTTGTGAAGCAATGTCTGCAAACTGAAGTCTCACCACAAACTTCCACAAATTTTAAGGCAATTTGTGGTGCCTTGCAAAGAGCAGAAAACAGGGGTTTAAATGGCTCTGAGCAATTTAAATTCTCTGCTTTCTGTTTTTCATGAAAAACAACCTAGTGGTGGGGAGCAGAAAGCAGGTATTTAAAGGACTCTGAGCCCACTTTTGAGGAGAGCAGAAAGTGGGGGATGAAATGGCTCAGAGACATTTAAACCCCTGCTTTCTACTCCCCATGAAAAGAGGCTGGGACCAGAAAACAGGGTCATGAACTAATATGAACTGTATTGGTTTTTGGCTTGGTCCGTGGTTCAGCTATGAACTACAAACCAAGTTGAACTGCAAAAATTCAGTTTGTGCTCAACCCTATTTGCAAATTAGTTACTTGCCTAGAAGATTTTCTTACCACTCAGCCTGCCTACCAGGGCTAAAACCAGCATCATGCAACAAGGCCTTAGGAGGGGACTCCCCTCTGACAACTTTTAGAGCTCCATGATTTAGCTAATTCTTCTCTTTGTGACTGTTGCCTACCTGTCTACTCTGTCCAAGTCAGTACCAGTAGTAAAAAGGAACAGCTATCATTGTTCAAGCTGCCCACTCCCTCTGGGTGGCAGTGGAAATTGGATCCACAGGGATAGGGCGATTTAAGAAGGGGGCCCCATTGAAAGTGTCTTGAGTGAGGACCGCTAAAACCAATCCTGCTTTCCAAATATGTTTATGTTTATTCATGGGTAGCATAAAAGAAACCAATTCCCATTTTTGTAACATATCCTCTTCTGATCCCCCTTAAGGTGATTCTCACTATGGCCAACCAGGCAAGTAGCTATTTTCAAGGCTATATATTTTCATGATGTAACAGGAGTTCTTGAAGGGTAAAAGTTTGCATCACTGTTGGAACACTGTATAACAACAAGGTGTTTTATAGTTAATTAAACAACCGTACAGCATTTTTGTGAAGGAAAATATTAAGCATGTGGAGGGAAAGCAGCATAGTATAGCCTGATCTCATCAGATTTCAGAAGTTAAACAGAGTTGGTACTTGGAAAGAAGACCACCAAGGAAGGCTTTGCAGAGGACGGCAATGGCAAACTTCCTTCGCTTCTCACTTGCCTTGAAAACCCCTTGCTGGAGTTGCAATAATTCAGCTGTGACCTGATGGCACTTTATACACACACAAAGTATTAAGTGCATTGGGGGAAGCGCACAATCTTGCTAGTGATGTTATGTGACAATGTGCAACTATTCTGAGTTTCCAGATGTTATTATGCTGCTTCTGTATCAAATCTGTGTGGTAGCGCATATACTACATATAATCTGCAGGGAATTGAGGGCTAGTTCCAATGTAGTTGTGTGGGATACATTAAACATTTACTTACTTGAAACCTATGAAAAGCCACAGAAGCCAAACCCATGAAAGCAACAGAATAACAACAGTGATGGGAATGCAGAGAATAAACCAGGATCCAAAGTTGATGCACTGGCAACGTGGGTACCGTCTGAATATAAATGAAAATGAGACACAATTTAAGACAGGATAATAACTCAAGAAAAGATCAAAAGAATTTCTTCCTTGAATTTTAATATCCCCTGAAACTGCCAGGTCAAAACTGCCTGTTTTCAATGATGCACGGTTAACTGAAATCTAACAAAACATTCAATATTAGCATACTCTGTTAAACGATACTACACTTTCCCAGATCTTCCAAATTCTTAACGTACGAATAACTTCAGTTTTATAGTTGTGGAACTGAAAGACTTCAGAGATGTTTTTCCTTCACTTTTGTCAACATAATACTTGTCTAGAGTAGTAACGAAAGGAATCAGGCAAACAGGATTTCTCCCCAGCAAGCACTAATGCTACAATCACAAAGCGAAAATGAAGGTAGCAAGTTTGAAGCTCTCCAGAAAGTCCATACTCCCTCACCTTTGGACAAGATCTCATTGTGAAGCCTTCTAAATCCCCATTTGGCCATAAGCCAGTTGAAACAGGGAAAATGATCCCCCGATGGCTAGATACTTCACAATTGCTAGGCATGGCAAGCTTTTGAAATAACAATTAAATTACACTTCTCTCAAGATAGATCCAAGTGGGCAGCCATGTTGGTTTGAAGCAACAGAACAAAGTTGTAGTCCAGTAACACCGTTAAGACCAATGGAGTTTTATTCGGTGTACTAAAAGCATACTTCCATCAGACAATGAAATGGGGTACAGTTTGCAGTGCTACATATAGCTTGTGGATAGTGGTTGAACATATGAACATATGAAGCTGCCTTATACTGAATCAGACCTTTGGTCCATCAAAGTCAGTATTGTCTTCTCAGACTGGCAGTGGCTCTCCAGGGTCTTCAGCTGAGGTTTTTCACACCTATTTGCCTGGACCCTTTTTTGGAGATGCCGGGGATTGAACCTGGGACCTTCTGCTTACCAAGCAGATGCTCTGCCACTGAGCCACCGTCCCTCCCCATGGTTAAGCATGCAAAATAGTACAAAGTTGGAATCCAATGGCAAGATAGTGAAATTAACAAATTGAAAGAATAACAGTTTGCTCTGGATAGTATAAGTCGAGCGGGGAAACAGCACAAGCAAATAAACTTGTAGGAACTGGAGAATGTAGGAGCTGGAGCAATAGAACAAACTCCGAGTTTGTTCTGTTGCTTCAGATCAACATGGCTGCCCACCTGGATCTAATCAAATCTATCTTAGAAGGTTGTTATGAGGATAAAATAGAGATAGAGAAAACGATATATGCTGCCTTGAGCTCCTCAAAAGAAAGGGTAGAATAAAAATGGCATAAATAATAAAATCTTTAAAATCACATGAAACAAACTGCAGAAAAAATATTTGCTGAAGTCATTGCATCCGCTTTTGAAATCTTAACACTATTTCCTTGTTAGCACTATAGTGTATTGGCAAGAAAATAACTTCAGTATCATTGCCTGCTTATAACAGTAAAGCAGACCATAAGCAGACATTGCCTCATACAATTCTTTCTCACTGTTGGACAAAAGGCCTTCTGAGGGAGGGACGTGCAGGCGATTCTAGTGGGAACAGACCTTTGGGGAGCAAATGCCATCCCTGTCAGAGGCTTAATGCTTTGACAGGAGTAATGCATGTCAAGTTCCCCTGTGTGCAGCAATTTCCTCTGCATGCCAATAGCCTGAACTCATCATGCTTGAAGAGCCAGAGATCAACAGCTTAACAAACAATGGGTTTTTCTATAATGAGAAAAGGTTTCATTCAGAGGAAAATGCTTGTTTGGTTTTATTACGCTCGCCCTGGGACAAAGGTGCCAAAATTTGATTGGAGCACTGAAGTGATATCTATTATAGGTTTCTTCTTTTCAGAGATGCTATGTGTTAATTTCAGTCAGAGACTGGGAAAGATGGAAAGGTAGAGAGTGAATTTGCTTCTTGTCTGCCATCCTACCCTTTCACTCTCTACCTGACCAGTAAATAATGGACATATTTATGTTACTGGGGCAGGCAACCTTTTTGGTCTGAAAATAACTGTGGGGGCTTCTTCCTACCCCTCCATATTCATTGCACTATTTTCTCAGCTGATGCTCCCTCTTGCTGCAGTGATGAAACATGGCTAAATCTCTGTTTGCCTTCTGCAAGTCAGATGTATGCTCCAGCCTGAGAGAAGAGAACCACATACCTTTAAAAGAAATAAGCAGAATTAAGAAAAAGAAGGTTCGTGAGATGGTATGGCTGGATTGTTTACAGCAAATTGGAATATGTCTACTGGATCACTTATGTCCACATACTTGTTAATTCTTTCAAAAAAAAAATCCAAAACTTCAATGTTGGTGAGAAAGGATTTCTGTGTACAGGAACCATGCTAATTCTTCCTCATTAGGATTTGTTTTTCTATTAGCTTAATCTTTAACAACAGTTACTACCTATATCTGGAACACGCATTAGGCTAACTGTCTTGTAGTCTCCTCAATTCCCTCTGGAATCTATTTTAAAAATACATTTTACATTTACATCTTAGTGACAAAGTGCATATTGTTGTTTCATGTGCGAGTTTCTTAAGAAACTAGAGCCAGTGTGTTGTTTTAGTTTTAATCTGCCAATTAGCTCTACAATGTCCTCAAAACTTTTTGCCATTCATTTTTCCTTCGAGAGTTCATTAGTAGTTGGTCGGTAGTGTAGGTAGTGAGGTCTGTTTTCATCAGCAAAATTGAACAGGGAGGAAGAATTAACCCTCCACAACCTAACTGGATCCTTGGCATTACGTCTATTAGCATTTCTGAGTCACTGGGAGGATCTAATCATGGGTTGGATCCAGCCAGCTTTTCTCCTCGTATCACCTAATTTCTCTCCTTACTGCAGCTCCAGTTCCACATGGCTTTTGTCAATGCAGGTGATCCCCTTCCACCCTTTTTCAGCAACGGAAAAGCTGTTTGGATGCGATTCAGTCTATGCTGACTCACGGGATATTACATTATTCTTTTCTCGCTTGCCAATATAAGGATATGCTTCGAGGATGTGTTTGTTGCAATGTGGTAATGCTCTTGTAATTAATGTGTATACCTCCTATAAGTTACTTTATGCTAATTATAGTGAGTAATGTTTTTTTATGATTATGCCAGCACCTTATTTATTTGTTTGTGTGTATGCAAGTAAAACAGATTACGCTTTAGGGCTTGAGGCTCAAACCCCATATTGGACCAGCCCACTTGGCTGGCGCTAGTCATCACAAAGCATCTGGATTACACTCCTACTGCTTGACATTTCATCAGAAATGTGGCTTTGCAATGTGAGATCAGAGATTTATCATGTCCTTGAGACAGCTAGAGAACGTTAAAAGTTCTCTAGGGCATGGTAAAGGTGTTGCCATTCAGAGATATGAACTATCTATCAGGAAGAAATGTCATATAAAAGTCATATTTTGGTAAATGCATTATGTCAACATTAAAGGGTGGAAATTAGAGCTAACTGGACCTGAGTACCAGAAGATGTCTGCTGCCCAGTGGAGACAGTTACAAAGAAATGGGAGGGCTTCTAATGTCCTGGCGCTACTGGTGAACCTTCTGATGGCACCTGGGTTTTTTGGCCACTGTGTGACTGACTGGATGGGCTATTGGCCTGATCCAACATGGCTTCTTTTATGTTCTTATAAACATAACATGTTTTAAACATAAGAGCATGGCCAAAGCCCCGCTGGATCAAACTAGTGACCAGTCAGTTCCTCTGAGTCTACACAGTATTCCAAAAGAGGCAACTCCATAGGGGCATTACAATATTATCTGTTTCATTCTTGATCCCTTTCCTAATCATCCCTAACTTAAGAGTTTGTCTTTTTTCACTGCTGCAGCACATTGGGTTAGAATAGAAGAGAAGCCATGTTGGGTCAGGTCAATGATCCATTCAGTCCAACACTCTGTGTCACATAGTGGTCAAATCCCAGGTGCCAAACTCTAGAAGTCCTCCCATTGTTGCTCTCCAAGCCCCAAGAATACTGAGCATCACCCTGGAGGAAATGGCTACTTTGGAGACCAGACTCCCTTGCATTAGACCCCCCCCCCCCCAAAAGAAAGAAATCTCTGTGCCTGATGGAAATGTGGAGGAGGAGGAGGAAATGGAGGCAGGGAGAGGCTATCTTTATGGGATTCTTCTCTCTTAAGGAATGTTCATTCCCCGCCACAACTCTCCCTCTTGGAGTTTTTCCCAACACTAGAGCTATCCCTTCCCAATGCAAGGCAAATGGCTCCAAGCAAAAAAACCTCTGCACACTGCCCCTGACTGGGCACTTGGTAGCATCCTTCAGGCTGCCCAGTGAGATGGAATTTTCCCTTCTCTTCTCCCCCCTGGTCCAACTTGGGATGCTGCGAGGGAGACCACTCCCCACATCCATGCTGGTCCAAACTAGGTGGGAATTGGTGGGGAAAGAGGTAAAGCTGAGAAAGGGAGCCACCAAAGCAGCTGTCACAGTTGCCATCAACTCCCACCTTATCTTGCTCTCGAGCCTGGCTTCCCCTGTCACCTGGGTTCCACTGCTTTTTCTTGGCTGTCATTGTCCAGAATGGCATGGGGGGGGGGGAGGAGAGAGATCTGTGCTTCCTTCCACTGGTCTTGAAGTTGGGCAGCCCTTTCCCTAAGCCCCACTGGCATAACTCAAGCTTTCCTTTCTCTCTCAGTATGGACAAAGCAGCAGCAACAGTCAAGGACTGGGGATGAGGTGAAGCATGGAGTCCTCTTCCCTGATCCAAGCTAGCAACCACAGTGACACAGCAACCCTGGGCTACCACAATCCCGCCCCCACAGCCTGAAGTTAAATGAGGAAAGTGCAAAGCAAGAAAGTGCATCCAAACAGACTGGAGTGGAAAGCTCCAAAGGTGGTGGGAGTTAGTGAATGCCTGGTGGTAGACCTGAGCAGGCAGGAACCCGAAACATGGCTTCCTTGCCTCCCAACACAGAGACTGGCAGGCATTATTGCAGTGGGGGGTGCTCTCTAAGCAGCAACTCCCAGCATCTGAATAATTTCCCTGAGAGAAGCATGGCAAAGAGGAGCAAAGACCCAAGTGTGTGCTCCTTTCCTCTTTCATTCAGGATCTCACAACCCCACACTGCCAGTTCCAAAGCACTAGTTTTCAGATGGCACATTCACTTTCCCTTCTCAGCTGGAATGAACCAGGCATGGAGGAAACCGTCATTGCTGGTGGGTAGGCTACTGACCACCTAGGTGCAGAGGAAGCCAGATGGCTGGGCCAGCTACAGTGCATAGTCCAACAAGGCTTGGGGGCTGCATAGGGCCAGCAGCCAGGGCCTCAGAAGCTGCCATGGTCCTCCTCATGGGGACTGCCCAGGCTGTTTCCTGCCTGCCTGCTCTCAGCCCCCTCCCCTCCTACCCTTTGCCCAATGGCTGCCCATTATTTGAATGGAAGTGGAGCTGGGAAGGCAGCCAGTGACAACAGGGAAGAGGGAGAGGGGTATGACCAGATTGCAAAAAAGGGGGGGGGAGAGGACAGAGGTGCTGACGTTGGAGAGGAAAAGAGCTGGGAGCTCAGAGGTTGTGGATCAGAGCACTAGCAAGGGGGGAGGGGGAGGTTGCTTGTGAGCCAGATAAGAGGACTGGATGGGCCTGATTCTTCCCACAGGCCATAGGTCTGACACCTCTGGTCTAGTCAGTTTCATTGGAAACTGATCAGAAGCACAGGGGTGAAGGAGAGTGGAGCCGCAGTCTCTAGTCAGTTTCAGTGGGAATTAACCAGAAGCACAGGCCGCTGGGGAGAGTGGAGCTGCAGCCTCTAGTCAGTTTTACTGGAAACTGACCAGAAGTGAAGGGGCTAGGAAATCATGCTGGCACCAGGCTGTCTGGAAAAACAAAGCAAACACAAACCAAATAATATGTTAAGAAAAAAGGCCAGTTCGTGTGCAGCAAGAACAGATGAACCAGTTCAGAATGAACCACGAGTCAGGCATTTTTAGCACAAATCATGATTCGTGGTTTGGCTCATGCCCATCCCTACTTGGAAGTCATTAGAACTATTATAGGATGAAACGTTATGTTCAACACACTGCTGGTTTTATGTGACCAACCAAACAGAGATTCCCATCAGTGATGGTTCTCCCTGGAGAGAGGGATGGCTAAGGAGATTGTGAATTCTTTAGGCACATTTCTTGCTTGGTTTTTCAGTAATGCATAAATTTAAAATGATCTTTCTTTGACTTTAGAGATTTGGACTCATACTGTTCCGATACTACAGAGGCTAACTGGAAGCCTGTTCTAACACCTCCCCTTCCATCTCCACCTTCTGTCATGGTTGCGGTAGTGTTATTTGCATTAAAAAGAATCTGTACCAAGTTGACTTATATTCACAATATTGATAATGACAAAAACTGGTTTCTCAAGGCAGGCCTTGGGATAAGATTATCACTCTGCAATAGATTTTTTAAAAAAACAAATCTTAAGAACATGCTCAAGATTTGAATTTTTTACCTCTTTTAAGAAATGAAGAGTCCAGCTGAATTACTGCTGAATGGAACAGAGTGGGACAGCTGTAACGTAGATGCTACAGACCCTTTTGGTATTAATCCTTGATATTCCTTTTTCAGATGTCCCTTCATCTGGGCATTGTCATTTCCTCTCCCAGCAGTTTGTTTATTGCTCTTCTGACATTACTCCCTTATGCCAGTTGCAACCCAGAGAACACATCTGTTTCTGGTTCAGTTGTCCTCCCTACTTTTTGGTCTGCAGGATAAAAAGCATGGAGTCTGGCTCGCTGTTGTAGTTGCATGGAAGGGGATGGTCCAAAGAGTTAAGAGTGAAATAAGTAGTCTTACAGTGCACTCTTAAACAAGCATTGGGAGGGAAGATGGCTCAGTGGGAGAGCATCTGCTTGGTAAGCAGAAGGTCCCAGGTTCAATCCCTGGCATCTCCAACTAAAAAGGGTCCAGACAAGTAGGTGTGACAAAAACCTCAGCTTGAGACCCTGGAGAGCTGCTGCCAGTCTGAGTAGTCAATACTGACTTTGATGTACTGAGGGTATGTATAAGGCAGCTTCATATGTTCATATGTTCATTACATCCTTCTAAGCCCTTTGACTTTAATGTACCTAGAAGGGTGTAACTCTGGTTAGGCTTGGTCACAGTGGTTAGGTTAGTCACAGTGACTTCTTCTTTAGTATACTTAAAGATAGCACATGTTTTCTGGGTTGCAGTCTGGCAATCCTTAGTTCCTTCAACCCTCATGAATGGATGTGGGATCCCCAGAGAGTTTTATTCTATTAATCTTGTTTCATGACACTCTTCTATCAATCATATTTTGTATAGGAGAGCTTGGAGAAATGGGGGAAATGATGACTTTGGGGACCTTTTCTCATACATGATTTTGTTATCATCCGAAGAACACGAATCTGGTGCCAGGTCATCTAAGGCAATCACCTATTGGTAACCATCCCCGGAACAAAACCTGCCTGCCCTCCTCTGATTGCTGAACTTGGAATTGGAGTGGCTTTTGCTGCATCAGACAAATCCTCTGATTCTCTAGAAAATGCAGAGAACTTCACAGGCAGATGGGAAGAAGTCAGTTTCTCACTTTGTATTGCAACGTAGAGAATGTTTTAATGTGCTGATGTTTACTGCCTTGGGAGGTAATTGGGTAGAAAGGTGGCAAAGAAATGCTTTAAATAAATAAAGCAAAAGCAGAGACTGGGACTTTCACTGTTTCCTTTCTCTGAAATCTCCCTCACCTGAGTTCTTTGCATATTGATGGCAAGCATAAATAATGGCTGGCTAGTAAGCC
Source organism: Heteronotia binoei (assembly GCF_032191835.1). NCBI lineage: Eukaryota > Metazoa > Chordata > Lepidosauria > Squamata > Gekkonidae > Heteronotia > Heteronotia binoei. The sequence goes on along the minus strand of NC_083230.1, from coordinate 25,601,688 downwards.
AAGCAAAAATCTGTTGTACCCTGTCTATGATCACAATCCTAAAATCCAACAATGTAGGAATTCAGTATGACCTTTAAGACCCACAAAGACTTATTCAGAAAGCAAGCTTCCGTATGCATGTATACCTTCATCAGACAATGGAATGGGGTACAGTGAGCAGAGCTACATATAGCTGTGGGCAGTGGTAAAGAATGCTAAGTGGTACATGCATATGAAAACTTACATTCTGAATAAAACTTTGTTGGTCTCCAAGGTGCTACTGGATTCCTACTTTGTTCTATTGCTTCAAAATGGCAGCCCACCTGGATCAATCCTAAAATCCACTCTGGGATATGCTTCTATAGAAGTGGAGTCAGATATATGTTTGGTCCTTATGCTCTTGGCATGTATTAATAGACATGTTCTGTCATCTGAAAAAAAATATCCAAGGGAAGGGAGCATAAAGTCACCGTTCATGTTCAGGTGCAGAATATCTCTGACAACCAGATGCAGGATGACAAACAGAATAGGGAGGTATTCCTTGTATGTCCTGCTAGTACCTTCCCAGAAGGCATTTAAACTGGCTGTAAATGGAAAAAGAACTTAAAGGGACATTGGTTTGATCTGGTATAGCAGTTATTATGACCTCCAATATACCTTCAGTGAAAATAGTGTTGCATACCAGTGTTGCATTTATTTACTTATTTGGAATTCTTTTTATGCCACTCCTCAACTGTAAGTTCCTGAGGCAGTGAGCTTGGAGCTTCATGTTCATGATTCAGGAGGTGTTACCAAACCTTGGGTAATAGCAAAATGCCATAGGATGTTATTTGCTCAGGAAAGAAGCACATTTTGCTCTGACAGGATATTTATTCCCTTGACTTTTTCCTTCAAAAATGCTTGAAGACTTCACCTTGTATTTTCTTGTTTGATAGTTTGTATGCTTTGAGTTTTGTTTTTAAAAAGCATAACTATGATAAATTCTTATGTGTAAAATCCGGTGTGTAGTTATGCCATTTTTTACAGACTACAGGAGACAGACAGACAATATTCCTAGGTTTGGCTTTTTTTTTTTTTTTAGCAGATTAAGTATTTGAGACTCACCGCCAAACTGACAGGATGCTTATTGATACTGTGATTGCTGTCATTTAGCATCAAGGGTAAAAATTGAAATTGCCTCAGATATAATAGGGACAAAGCCAAGCGACTCTCAACTGACAGCTGAGAGCAAAGTGTCTCACAACCAAATTGTGCTTCCATTGCTTCTGAGTAACTGCATGAGAAGTTTCACTGGGGGTGAAACTTGTGAAGAAAAGCACTTTTAGTCATGATCTTACTTTTGTTATTTGGCCATTTTGTTCTGGATAATGCACCCCAGTTATCATATTACATCTCGATGGATTCATAATTGCAGCATGACTTTAAAAAGGTCAAGGAGATAGACAGTTGGGCAACAGACATGGATTCTGGAGGCCTTCCTTTAAATCTACTCTCTTTCTGTCTGTCTAGGGGATTTAAATCTCTGCTTACTTTTAGAAGCTCAGAGAAGCATAACTGATTCTGCCATCTCTATTCTGTCTTCATAAGAGCTGAGAATGTGCAGGCTTCATGGCAGAATGGGGGTTTGAATTTAGGACTCCCAGTCCCTAGTCTTACACTTGAACCACAACACCACACTGGCTTTCATCCAGGTAATGTTTTGAAGCCTCATTTAGATAAACGGGTATGACAATCAGGCCTCAGATTCAGCAGGAGCTCACAGGAGCGCATCTCCTGAACCTTTCTGAGGGTTCCCACTCCTTCCCACCTTGCCCACTGGATAGTAGGGGCAGCTGCATAACAATACCTGGATGAGCTCCACCACCTATTTTTCTACAAAACGACCCCTGACGACAATCACATTTAACTCCATTGAAAGCAATGGGAGTTAAATAAGCTTAACCTTGATAGGACTGTACCCACTGTGGTGGTGTGACACAGGGCTGATATCAAAGAAAAACAAGATGAAACTGTAAAACATTTTGTCATCGACCATGATTATATCTAGTAAACACTCTAGCATTTTTGTTTTGTGGACACTTGATCACCCTTACAAAACCTGTGACTCCCCACAGTTGCTAACTGCTTAATGGACTCTGCATTTTTCCTGATGACTTGAATTTTAAATAAATACACAACACTGTATACATCATGCTTTTTATGGCCCCTTGAACCTGTTGTTTCATTTTTCCAAAATTCCTACATAAAATATTTTATTTATTTATTTATTTATTTTGTGATTTCTATCCCGCCCTTCCCAACAAGTGGCTCAGGGCGGGTTACAACATAGGAGTCTAACATAAATAGGAATTAAGTGTAAAACATTTAAATTCAAACATTAGACCATTTAAAACATTAAAGCATTTTAAACATTTAAACAGTTAAAACATTTAAAACATTTAGAGGCAGCGAACATCCAATATAACTGCGCGCAGTTTCTTATACCAGCTAGTCATAGGCCAGCCGGAAGAGGGTTGTTTTACAGGCCCTGCGGAACTGGGTAAGGTCCCGCAGGGCCCTCACCTCTTCCGGCAGCTGGTTCCACCAGGAGGGGGCCATAGTAGAAAAGGCCCGGTCCCTTGTCGATTTTAAGCGGACTTCCTTTGGCCCGGGGATGACTAGGAGATTTTGTGTTCCCGATCTCAGCACTCTCTGGGGAACGTGCGGGGAGAGACGGTCCTTCAGGTAGGCAGGTCCTAGGCCATATAGGGCTTTAAAGGTAATAACCAGCACCTTGTACCGGACTCGGTAAACTATCGGCAGCCAGTGCAGGTCCCGGAGCCCCGGCCGGATGTGCTCCCTTCTTGGGAGCCCTAACAACAGCCGGGCCACGGCATTCTGCACTAGCTGTAGCTTTCGGGTTCGGCACAAGGGCAGCCCCATGTAGAGAGCATTGCAGTAGTCCAACCTCGAGGTGACCGTGGCATGGATCACTGTTGCTAGATCGTCACGTTCCAGGAAGGGGGCCAGCTGCCTTGCCCACCTAAGGTGAAAAAATGCGGACTTGGCAGTGGCTGCTATCTGAGCCTCCATCGTTAAGGAGGACTCCAATAGTACCCCCAGGCTTTTGACCTTGTCCGCCGCTATCATCGGCGCACCCTCAAAGGCTGGTAGGGGGATTTCCCTCCCCGGGCCCCGACGACCCAAGCAAAGGACCTCTGTCTTCACTGGATTTAGCCTCAGCCCGCTCAGTCTGAGCCACCCAGCCACTTCCTGTAATGCCCGGTCTAGGTTTTCTGGGGCGGAGACTGGTCGGCCGTCCATAAGTAGATAGAGCTGGGTGTCATCAGCATACTGGTGACAACCCAGCCCATACCTTCGAGCAATCTGGGCAAGGGGTCGCATATAGATGTTGAATAACATTGGGGACAGAACCGCCCCCTGAGGCACTCCGCAGTCAAGCGTACGCCTCTGGGATAGTTCGCCCCCAATCGCGACCCTTTGTCCCCGACCTTCGAGGAAAGAGGAAAGCCACTGTAAAGCCAGCCCCTGAATCCCCGCGTCGTCGAGGCGGCAGGTCAGTAACCGATGGTCGACTGTGTCGAACGCAGCCGACAGGTCCAACAACATCAGCACCGCCGAGCCGCCCCGATCCAGATGCCGTTGAAGGTCATCCACCAGGGCGACCAACACCGTCTCCGTCCCGTGACCCGGGTGGAAGCCGGACTGGAGTGGGTCAAGGACGGAAGCATCCTCCAGGAAAGTCTGTAACTGCACTGCCACTGCCCTCTCAATAAGCTTGCCCAAAAAGGGCAAGTTTGAGACCGGCCGATAATGCGCCAATTGGGCCGGGTCTAAAGTTGGTTTTTTAAAGAGGGGGCGGACCACTGCCTCTTTGAGCGGCGTTGGAAAATGCCCTTCCGTCAGGGATCTATTTATGATATCCCGTATAGGATATCTAAGCTCCCTCTGGCAAGATTTAATAAGCCAGGAGGGGCAAGGGTCCAGATTACAAGTTGTTGGGCATGCAGATAAGAGGATCCTGTCAACTTCCTCCAGGCTGAGAGGGCCGAAGCCATCCAGAACACAATCCGAAGACAGGCCCGGAGCCTCGGTTCCACTAACTGTCTCAAATATGGCCGGGGGGTTGGGGCGGAGTGACGCGATCTTGTCCGCAAAGAATTTCGCAAAAGCCTCACAGCCAATCTCCAATTCAGTAGAATTTGGTCTGCCTTGTGGCAGTGTCGTAAGGTTCCGGATTATATCAAACAATTGTGCCGGGCGCGAAGTTGCGGACGCAATCTTAGCCGCAAAGTAAGTTTTCTTTGCGGCTTTGATTGCCATCTCATAGGATTTCAAACTCTCTCTATAGGATGTTTGAGTCACTTCGTCTCGAGTACGCCGCCATTGTCTCTCTAGTCGTCTGAGCCCCCGCTTTTGTTGCCGCAACCCCTGGTTAAACCAGGGTGACGGCTTTAAACGGGGGCGCAGAGGACGCCTAGGTGCGACCTCCTCAATGGCCCTAAGGAGTCCATCATTCCAGGACTCTACCAAGCCATCCAGGGAGTCGCCAGTGGGCCAGACATCCCGTAGAGCCGTTAGGAACCGTTCCGGGTCCATCAGGCTCCGTGGGCGAGCTAAAATACGCTCTCCGCCTAAACAGGGTTGGGGTGATACATCCACACGAGCCTTAAGGGCATAGTGGTCCGACCATGGCACTGCTATAGTAGCAATATCGTCCACTAAAACTCCCACCACAAAGACCAGGTCTAACATGTGTCCCGCCTGATGAGTGGGCGTTGTAACAACCTGGGAGAGTCCCAGTGTCGCCATGGATGACACTAGGTCCAGCGCCTGACTGGAGGCCGCGTCGTCAGCATGGACGTTGAAGTCTCCCAAGACCAATAGCCTAGGGCACTCCAACGCCCAGCCCACCGCCGCCTCCACCAGGGATGGTAAGGCGCTGGCCGGTGCGTTAGGCGGTCGGTACACCAGCCAGATCGCCAACCCCTCCCCAACATCCCACATCAGGCCGGCACATTCAATGCCTGGAATCTCTGGGGCCGGGAGTGCCCTGAAGGAGTAAGCCTCTCGTATGAGCAATGCCACTCCTCCCCCCCCCCCGCCCGCTAGTCCGGGACTGGTGAAAGACCGAGTATCCCGGGGGGGTCATCTGGGAGAGAGTCACGGTCTCCCCATCCCGCACCCAGGTCTCGGTCACGCAAGCCAGGTCCACATCCTGCTCCAGCAGGAAGTCCCGAAGGACCATGGTCTTATTATTGATGGACCTGGCGTTACATAACACCAGTGATGGAGGCGAGTACATTCATCTGGCTACACTACCTGTCACCATCGGGATGGGACACAGGCTGGAAGGTGGCCGAGCACCACTATTTGCCTTGTGGGTAGGGTTGCCAAGTCCAATTCAAAAAATATCTGGGGACCTGGGGGTGGAGCCAGGAGACATTGGGGGTGGAGCCAGGAACAAGGGTGTGATAAGCATAATTGAACTCCAGGGGAGTTCTGGCCACCACATTTAAAGGGACAGCACACCTTAAATGCCTTTCTTCCATAGGAAATAATGAAGGATAGGGGCACCATCTTTTGGGGCTCATAGAATTGGACCCCCTGGTCCAATCATTTTGAAACTTGGGGGGTATTTTGGGAAGAGGCACTAGATGCTATACGAAAAATTTGGTGCCTCTACCTCAAAAAAAGCCCCCCCCAGAGCCCTCAATACCCACAGATCAATTTCCCATTATTCCCTATGGGAATCATTCTCCATAGGGAATAATAGATTGCCCAATAGACATTTCCCTCCCCCCCCCATGCTTTTTAAAGCGGGGGGGGGAGGGCCGCCAAACCAGGGAATCCCCTGCCCCCTCCCTCTCTCACACACACAAATACTTACTGGGTCTTGTTCCTGCAGAACTTTACTTGATCTGAAAACGAAAGCAAAACAAAGGGAGGGGCCGTTCTCCGAAGCCCTTCCTGTTTCCTGCTTCCTGCTCAGCCTTAAAGGCACATATTTTAAAAATGGACCTGCAGGAGCTCTAAAACTACATGGTGATTGTGAGGGGCGGGGCTTCCCCCGCCGGCCACCTGGCTGGGGGGGGAGAAGCCTGTAAAAATGGGGGATCCCTTGCTGGGATCTGGGGATTGGGAAGCCTACGATCCATTCATCGTTTCTAAAGAAGTCCAAAACGTTTATGCTGCAATAAACATATTTTAGTCTTTGCCCCAAGACTCCTGTTTATTTCCCCTCTTCCCTTTATTTTTTTTAACAGATTTTATTTGTCTTTTAACTTTCCACGTCTTAAGCAATGAGCATGCCCAATCTTTATCAGGCTTTTAAAAAGAAGGATATATTCTATTAATGCGCTGTTATATGGTTAGTGTCTTGAGGATACAAACATTTCAATCTTGTCTTTCTGTTGAATATTCTTTTCAAATACTGCCCTTCTGCCAAAGAGATCAGGGTCGCATACCTGGCTTGCTCAGCCTCCATTCTGTCCTTATTGAGACAGAGAGTGACCGGCCTACAGCGAGTGAGCTTCATGGTTAAGTGGGGATTTGCCCCCGGAGCTTCCCAGTTCTAGTCTGGCACTCCAAACCACTGTGCCGTGCTGGCTTTGTAGGCAGAGCAATTTTCTTACCAATAAAATGCTTGGCACAAACTGCACTATCAGAAGGAATGATTTAGGAGTACAATAAGAAATTTGTCGTCTTCACTCACGTATTGAATTGCTCAGAAAATATCAAGTTGGTCGAAGTCCCAGTGATGGTAGTCAGTCCTCCAATAGTAGATGCATATGCAATGCACAGGCACATGACTTTACACATCATGTGGTCTCTTTGGTTTCGATATTTTCTACCCATTTTACTTACTGCCGGATTCTGCTTAAGAAAGAAATAACCAACGTTACTAATTTAGTGGCACGAGCCGAATCTTTGCAGGGGCTCATTACCTGACAATCTGTATTCATTGTGGAGAAATCAGAGAACTACTTCAGCCCCAAGGGCTTCTTCGTCCTACTACCTCAGCCTGTGGCAATTCTAACCACACCTGTTCACAGTAATTATCATGAACATTTACCAGTATGGTCAGGATTTGGTTTTGTCCCAGCAGCACAAACTGTTGCGAACAGAGTTAATGGCAGGATGCTAAATGTCACCTCCAGGCCAAATCCTGCACAGACCAGTAGCTTGTAAAAACACTCTTGTTCTGGATCAATGTTGTGAAAAGTTAGGGCGTTTTCGCACTGACCTTAATCGGCAGCGACGTCCCTCTTCACCGCGCAGGATCTGCGCGGATTTCGCACCAATTGCGAAAACAATTCGCACCAATTGCAAAAAGCTAAAAACAAGAGACCCAAATGGACAGCTACATTATTCCAGATGGCATCAGATATTTACTGCCCCTCTCTGGACTGCGCTGTAGACTCACAGGCAAGTAAGGAGAGGGCCAAAGCAAAGATGCAGGGAAAAAGAGAAAAAGGAGGAAGATGCCGGCTATGATGGAACCATTACTGACTTCAACCAAAGGCCTAGAGGAACATCTCTGCCTTACAGGCCCTGCAGATTTCACCTAATTTTTTTAGTTTAGTTTAGCTAAGGAGTTCATCTGATTTTTGTGTTTCTTCTTCCCTTGCACAATTAAAACTACAGCAATTGATAAGGTAAGGCATTTAATCCATGGATGTACTTGACAGGACTACAGTTATGGAAGAATGGCAGGGAGCCAAGAGTTAATAGAACTATATCAGGTCTCTTGATGAGTCATTATTACATGAATTTATGAGTCATTATTACACAGCAAAGTTAGGGCTAGATTTGGCACTACAATCCCTGTTAAGTGGTTTGCCAGCATGTGTGCTGTCAGACTAGGGACAGGATGGAGCTGGAGGCCAAAGTGTGAGACAAAGATGCAGAAAACCAAGTAAGTGTAAGAACAGAAGAAGAAGAAGAATTGTAGATTTATACCCCGCACTTCTCTCTGAATCAGAGACTCAGAGCAGCTTACAATTGCCTATATCTTCTCCCCCCACAACAGACACCCTGTGAGGTGGGTGGGGCTGAGAGGGCTCTCACAGCAAATGCCCTTTCAAGGACAACCCTTGCCAGAGCTATGGCTAACCCAAGGCCATTCCAGCAGGTGCAAGTGGAGGAGTGGGGAATCAAATCTGGTTCTCCCAGATAAGAGTCCGCACACTTAACCACTACACCAAACTGGCTCTCATAGTTCATGAGGTGAAGTTGGAGGCACATCCTGAAAAAAAGGACCCACCCTAGAGGCAGGGCTCAAAGAGGGCACTTGAAACCTTGCCATGCAACATTAAATATTCTCAAGATCCATCCTATTACAAAGTCCTCAAGTTGTTTTAGGTACAACATAAGGGTTTTGTATCATAGTTGAGGTAGGAGTTTTGTGGAATCAAAACAGGCAGGGCAAAGCAGCTGTAGCCTCTCTGGCCTTCTGTTGTGTCTGTAAGCCACTTTGTGAAGCTGTTATTGTCTCCATTGAAAAAAAAATCATCATGTTAATTGTGTGACTGCACATAAGTTTCGTAATACAGCCAAGATTAGCTCCATGGGTGGTTTGCAGATGTGAAAACAGCATGAGGGAGAGGCTAAAGCTGCTTCTCTCTGCTGCTTTTGGTTTCAAACAGAAAATAGCTATAGAACAAAGTTTGAATTCAGTGGCACCTTTAAAACCCACAAAGTTTTATTCAAGGTATGAGCTTTCATGTGCAAGCACAAGGCAAGTACACTAAAGAAGTATGCTTGAACACAAAGGCGCATACCTTTAACAAACCTTTGTTAGTCTTAAAGGTGTCACTTAGGTTGCCTGCTGGGGGCAGGGGATTCTCTGGCTTGGAGGCCCTCCCCCTGTTTCAGGGTCATCAGAAAGCAGGGGGGAGGGGATGAATGTCTGCTGGGCTCTCTGCTATACCCTATAGAGACTGGTTCCCATATGGTATAATGGATAATCAATCTGGGTATCTGGGGCTCTGGGGGGCTGTTTTTTGAGGTGAATGCAGAAAATTTTCAGCATAGCATCTAGGCTTCCCAATCCCCAGGTTGAACCGGGGGATCCCCCTTTTTTACAGACTTCCCCCTGCCCCCAGCCAGCTGGCCGGTGGGGGAAGCCCCGCCCCCACAGTCACCATGTAGTTTGAGAGCTCCTGCAGGTTTAGAAACCTGCAAACAGGTCCGTTTTTAAAATGTGTGCACCAAATGTTTAGTATAGCATCTAGTGCCTCTCCCCAAAATATCCCCCAAGTTTCAAAACGATTGGACCAGAGGGTCCAATTCTATGAGCCCCAAAAGATGGTGCCCCTATCCGTCATTATTTCCTATGGAAGAAAGGCATTTAAGGTGTGCTGTCCCTTTAAATATGATGGCCAGAACTCCCTTGGAGCTCAATTATGCTTGTCACACCCTTGTTCCTGGCTCCACCCCCAATGTCTCCTGGCTCCACCCCCAAAGTCTCCTGGCTCTGCCCCCAGAGTCCCCAGATATTTCTTGAATTGGACTTGGCAACCCTAATAGCATCTGGTGCCTCAACCCTCCCCCCAAAAAGTTTCAAAAAGATTGGACTAGGTGGCCCAATTCTATGAGCTTCAAAATAAAGTGCCCCCATCCTCCATTATTTCTAATGAAGGGAAGGCATTTAAAGGGAAGGCAGCCCTAGTGCCACTGAACTCAAACTTTGTTCTTTTTCTTCAGACCAACATGGCTGCCCACCAGAAAATACATCTGGGAGCACATCTGGCGTGTACAAGGCTCCTATTTTATGTGTACAAAGTCCTGATGTTTATTTTATGCAGTAGCCAAATCCCTCGCTCACAGCTTTAATGAGTTGGCATTAATGAGCAGCTCATTAAGTAGAATTTTTGCTTACAAGACTCCACACCGTAGAGGGAACATTGGTCCAGATATAGTTTAGCTACAGTATGTCACAGAAGTGAGTACACCCCCTCACATTTTGTGAATATTTAAGTATATCTTTTCACTGATGACACTTGGCTACAATGTATGTAGTCACTGATGACACTTGGCTACAATGTAAGTGTCATTGATGACACTTGTACAATGTACAAGAAATGACACTTGGCTACAATGTAAAGTAGTGAGTCTACAGATTGTATAACAGTGTAAATGTGCTGTCCCCTCAAATTTACGCAACACAAAACCATTAATGTCTAAACTGCTGGCAACAAAAGTGAGTACACCCCTAAGTGATAATGTCCAAATGGGGCCCAAAGTGTCAATATTTTGTGTGGCCACCATTATTTTCCAGCACTGCCTTAACCCTCTTGGCCATAGAGTTCACCAGAGCTTCACAGGTTGCCACTGGAGTCCTATTCCACTCCTCCACGACGACGTCATGTAGCTGGGGAATGTTAGAGACCTTGTGCACCTCCACCTTCCGTTTCAGGATGCCCCACAAATGCTCAATAGGGTTTAGGTCTGGAGACATGCTTGGCCAGTCCATCACCTTTACCCTCAGCTTCTTTAGCAAGGCAGTGGTCGCTTTGGAGGTGTGTTTGGGGTCGTTATCATGTTGGAATACTGCCCTGCAGCCCAGTCTCCGAAGGGATGGGATCATGCTCTGCTTCAGTATGTCACAGTACATGTTGACATTCATGGTTCCCTCAATGAACTATAGCTTCTCAGTGCCGGCAGCACTCATGCAGCCCCAGACCATGACATTCCCACCACCATGCTTGACTGTAGGCAAGACACAGGAGTCTTTGTACTCCTCACCTGGTTGCCGCCACATGCGCTTGACACCATCTGAATCAAATAAGTTTATCTTGGTCTCATCGGACCACAGGACATGGTTCCAGAAATCCATGTCCTTAGTCTGTTTGTCTTCAGGAAACTGTTTGTGGGCTTTCTTGTGCATCATCTTTAGAAGAGGCTTCCTTCTGGGACGACAGCCCTGCCGACCAATTTGATGCAGCATGCGGTGTATGGTCTGAGCACTGACAGGTTGACACCCCCCACCCCCACCCCTTCCACCTCTGTAGCAATGCTGGCAGCACTCATATGTCTATTTCCCAAAGCCAGCCTCTGGATATGACGCTGAGCACGGGCACTCAACTTCTTTGGTCGACCATGGTGTGGCCTGTTCTGAGTGGAACCTGTCCTGTTAAACCGCTGTATGGTCTTGGCCACTGTGCTGCAGCTCAGTTTCAGGGTCTTGGCAATCTTCTTATAGCCTAGGCCATCTTTATGTAGAGCACAATTTGTTTTTTCAGATCCCCAGAGAGTTCATTGCCATGAGGTGCCATGTGGAACTTTCAGTGACCAGTATAAGGGAGTGAAAGCGATAACCTGCTCCCCCTTCACACCTGATATCTTGTACCACTAACAAGTCACATGACACCAGGGAGGGAAAACGGCTACTTGGGCCCCATTTGGACATTATCACTTAGGGGTGTACTCACTTTTGTTCCCAGCAGTTTAGACATTAATGTCTTTGTGTTGAGTAATTTTGAGGGGACAGCACATTTACACTGTTATACAAGCTGTAGACTCACTACTTTACATTGTAGCCAAGTGTCATTTCTTCAGTGAAAAGATATACTTAAATATTTACAAAATGTGAGGGGGTGTACTCACTTCTGTGGCATACTGTAGCTAAACTATATCTGGACCAATGTTCCCTCTACGATGTGGAATCTTGTAAGCAAAAATTCTACTTAATGAGCTGCTCATTAATGCCAACTCATTAAAGTTGTGAGCGAGGGATTTGGCTACTGCATAAATTAGTTTGCTCTGTCTTCCTGAGCTAAGACAAAAATGTGTGAGCCAGAGGCTAAAAAACTGTGAGCTAGCTCACACTAACTCAGCTTAGAGAGAACACTGAACTGGAGCATATATCTTATGGCAAAAGTTCTGTTGAGGTGCTTTCCTTCCATGGTAAAGAAACAATCTACATACAAACTAAGGGATATGCATACTGTACTGGATTAATATCTGATGGATGAGAAATTTTAGGATAAGTGTTTCAAAAATGATGTTAAGATACCTTTTCTTTTTCAATCTGGCACACCCTGTGAGCAGTATTTGTAGTACCGTTGCAGTATCTGGAAAAAGAAATTTGATGTAATAAAATTCTCTTTTGCTTAAAGAAATTGATGTAATAGGAATGACAAAATACATATATTTTACCCATTTGCTTGCTTCGCCTTTTCTTTCCAGTCATCTGATTTGCAATCGTTAATATTTTCTGGGGGGGGAGGAAATTAGCAATCATTTCTCAATGAGTGGCTCCAATTTAGCTGGTTTGTCCATACCAAAGTAAAGATGAGAATGTAAAAAAAACGAAAACAAACACGGATGCATACCATCAAGTTCCAGAGCATGATTGGTGACTCCATTTGCATATGTCATTTCTATGGCATCGACTTCAGCTTCAGCACTGATGATTTGCTGAGCCACTGCCTCAACAATGGGCATCACCATAGCAGCAGTAGAAGTGTTGCTAAGCCACATGGACAAGAAGGCACTGCTGATCATGAAACCAAGGGTAAGCCTGAAATCAGAAGCACCTATACGTCACCAGTGCACCATAATAATGCATAAAATGTATATATTTTGCCACATTGAGCAAAGTTTGCATTCTTTCTCCAGCCTAAGGACCTTCCCTGCCAATTAAGTGGCCATTCTCAATGCAAGAGCCACTTAAGTTGGAGGAAGCCTACATTGGAAAATGGTTGGATCCACTCCATCCAATATAACTATGTTGTCTTTTAAAATGTTGTTTTTGCTGTGTTTAAAATGTGTCACATTAAAACATAGGAGTCATAGACCAACCCTATCATATGTAAGAAAATACCCCTAATATTCAGAACGTCGTAATCACCTGCCTGGTTGCCGGAGTGCCTGGAGACTGAACTCACACACATCTGCTAGGAGAACGTGGGTTTGTCTACCAGACTGGAAAGGACTCATGAGTACTACCAGCCACAATGCTACAGCAGCGCTCCGTGTCTCTGGAGAAGTGCTAGCCAGGAGAATAGATGGTTTCCAGTCGCTTCGTGCGAACACCATCTCTATCGTTGGAGCGGATGAAGGTGTGCTGCTAGGAGCTACCCAGGGTATGCGGTTTTCAGCCTTGACCATAGAATCCACTTTGGGAGGCTAACATCAGCAGCTATCTTCCTGCAGTGCCAGACTCCATTTCAGCAAAGTGGGAGGCTCACGTACTTAACAGATGTCACCCATCCATAAGGCCATCAAGCTTATCTAGGCGTGGATCCTGCCGGACCGCCAAAGCCTTTGTCCAAACGGAACTTAGGACAAAGGCTGGTGCCAAGAAGAAGACTGAAGAAGAGGAAGACCATCTTCAGCGAGCTAAGTTCCTTTGTGTAAACCGGGTGTTACCTTATGTAGCAATTTGGCCATCTATTGTCATCTTTCTAGATAAGTTTAATAGTCTTAAGCACACCTCCACCCAGTGATTTCCCCCATTCTTTTCCCCAATGGTCATCCTGGAGCTTCCCCACCCTGGCTCATTGTTACCTGGAAGTCCAATCAGGCAACCAGGGCCCAAGCTTGTTCATTGGTCAGTTATGGGCACCCAATTAGGTGCCACCAATTAACTTACTATTGGCTACTGCAGAAGTCCAGCCCTTATGGTCACTGCAGAGCCTCCCCTTTTTCTGAGGTCATGTACCAGCTGACCACTTTTCCTCCACCCCTGTACCTCCCATCCCCTGAGGGCTCAAGGTAGTCCTTATAACCTGTGACCCAGCTCCCCACAGGTGTGCATCTAGTAGTACCCCAGTTCCGCTGTCTAGATCCATCCCCAATTCCTGATCAGTTGAGGGTCCCATTTCCCCCGTCCTCTTTCATCGCTATTGGAGCCTTCCTTGAAGACTACGATCGGTAATTATCACCCTTTTTGTCTATCCATGTGTTGTCTCTATATCTCTTTCTATTTTTCCTAGGACTGTATGTATGTTTCATGAGCACATTGCCTTGTATGTATGCCTATATTTTTATGGAATAAATTTTAATTGTTTTACTTAATTAGAGTCCTTGGTAAATTTAAGCATTAATTTCTGGACGTGTATCCTGTATACATAGGTAAAAAGATCCTGATTAAGCCAGGTGCCCACCTGACAATTTCCCAACCTCGTTTTGAGGGCATTTTGGCTTACACATAACCCAGTGGGATATGGTGGGTAGCATGCCAAATGAGTTTCTGGGAGATCTAGGTTCGAATCCCTACTCTGCTGTGCAAATTCACTGGGTAACCTTGGGCCAGTCACACAGCCTCACCTACCTCACAGGGTACTGCTAAGAATAAAATGGAAGTGAGGAGAGCCACATAAGCCACTCTGGTTCCCCCCCGGGGACACATGAAGGTATAAGTAACAGAGTTGCTGTGAAGATAAAATGGAGGAGAAGAGAAGGATATAAAAACTGCTTTGTATCCCCATTGAGGGGTGAGGTGGGGTATTAATGAAGTAAATAACTAAAATTGCTGGTGACATGTTAACTTTATGCAGAGGTAGGGCTTCCTGGGATAGTCCGGGCTAACTGGTTTGCATCAGATCTTGGAGGCTAAGAAGGGCTGACCCTGGATCGTATTTGGATGGAAGACCTCCAAAGAATACTAGGGTCTTGACCTGGAGGCAGGCAATGGCAAACCACCTCTGAATATCTCTTGCCTTGAAAACCTTATGGGGTCATGGTGAGTCAGCTGTGACTTGATTGCACTTTCCATGACCAGCACAATTTCCTGCAAATTAGGAATGTGCAGTAACATGCAGCAAAGAACACAGAATATGTCTGTGTGAAAATATGCTGAATCAGCCTACTGGAAGGACTGATTTCTTTTCCACTGTCTTTCCATTTGGATAACCTTGAACACACCACTGAAATTGTTCTCATATCACAATGTTGGATTCACTGAAAAGTGCTTTTATGGCTCGGTCAAACTTCAGCTCGTGAAATCACCACCTTGCCTACATAATAAACAACTACAATACAAAAGGTGTACCCTTTCCCCCCGTTAATTTCCGACCAAATGATCCTAGCAGGGAAAATTTTTTACAAAGATCCAAAGACCTTTGGAACCCATGAGGATAAAAAACCTGTAAGTGTTAATGATTGCTCAAGTCGGAAAGATCAACCTTTTCCAAAGAGGTAAAAGAAATGATCTGAAATTATTTTGGCAGCCTTTCCCCAGATTGGCTAATGATATCTAAACTATTCAGAGATTAATATGCTTGTTTGTGCTTTCTGCAGGAGCACAAAAGATGAGTAGGTTAAGCTCTAATTCTAGATATTATGTCTCACTTTTTTTGTCCGCGTGTTATTAAGCAGATTACAGCAATTACTGCAAAGAGCTCTAGAAAAGCCCATTTGAACCAGTTTGCTGATCTTGATGGTCAGATTAAAGACAGAAGATTAGCCTGCATGTGATGGGCACAACTCCTGATAGAATGCATACTTTGGTTTGGAATAGAGATCCTACAGGAGCGCTTATTTTAAAAATGTATATATTCAACAATTCACTATTCCTTGCTTTTCTCTCCAACCAAAATCACTTACATCATCTTCCCCTCTTCCATTTTATCCTGACTACAGGATGAATTACCGTACATTAAACTGAGAAAGAGTGAATGGGCCCAGATCATCAGGCAACCTTTCATAGCAGAGTAAGAATTCAAATCTGGGTTTCTTAGCTCCTAGTCTACTTCCCTAACCACTACACGATGCTTGCTCTCATATATTTTCACTCAATTGAACAAGTGCACTCAGTACATCAGCAAAATAGGCATAAAAGTCAAAAGGTTTCCAGGAGTGGGTACATTTCAAACCCAGGAGCAAACTAGGAGTGCCTTCTGAAACAAGACATATGAACATATGAAGCTGCCTTATACTGAATCAGACCCTTGGTCCATCAAAGTCAGTATTGTCTTCTCAGACTGGCAGCGGCTCTCCAGGGTCTCCAGCTGAGGTTTTTCACACCTATTTGCCTGGACCCTTTTTTGGAGATGCCAGGGATTGAACCTGGGACCTTCTGCTTCCCAAGCAGATGCTCCACCACTGAGCCACTGTCCCTCCCAGCTTTGCATAGTGTCTGGAAGATTGATCCAAGTGGGCAGCTGTGTTGGTCTGAAGCAATAGAACAAAGTAGGAGTCCAGTAGCACCTTTAAGACCAACAAAGTTTTATTCAGAATGTAAGCTTTTGTGTGCATGCATACTTCATCAGACAATGACAGGGAGCAGTGGGCAGTGGTTAAGCATGCAAAGTGGCATAAAGTTAGAATCCAATGGCAAAATAGTGAAATTAACATTGAAAAAACATTTGGTCTGGATAGCATTAGCATGGGGAAACAACAAAGGCAGAATTGGAGAATGATAGTGAAAGTGTCACTAGGCAATAAATGCAATCTGTTAATTGCTCTGTTGCTCCTCCAGACTGGTTTAAACAAAGAACATATTTTTCTCAGAGTTGTTCCTGTCCACCTAATTTACTTATTAACGTGTATTAACATTAATTTACTTATAAACAGAATTGCAGTTTGCCCATACGAAAAAAAAAGAATACATTAGAATATAGTGGAAGATGGGTTTAGTATACCTAATGAAATAAACAACCAATATCCCTTATTTAAATTTGTCAATACAAAAAAACATTATTCTGATTCATTATTCTAAAAGAGAAATACACTGGAATACTGTGGATATATAGTTCTACTTGATGAGAATGGGTTTAGCATATGTAATGAGATAAGAAACCAATATTCCTGTTCAATCCGGGGAGGTGTTTGTTCCAAATCTGGAAGATTAGTAAGGATGGCATTTCATAGACTATTCCATCAATAAGACCACAGAAGCTGACAGGACCTGAAAACTGACAACCAAGCTTGACAAGACGAGGCCACTGCAAGTAAAAAGTGTTGGGAGGACCTAAGGTGGAGCATCAATATGGGGCAGAAGTAGGGTTGCCAAGTCTGTGTTGGAAAATATGTGGAGACTTTTGGGGTGGATCCAGTAGAGGGTGGGGAGGGGAGAGGCCTTAGCATGGTACAATGAAAGAGTCCACCCTTCAAAGCAGCCATTCTGGATGCTCATCGGGATGGACTTTTCTTGTAATGTTGTACAGTTGTACTTCTTTATAATGCTTACAATACATGACTCTTACTAAACAGCGTTAGCCTGTATATCACAGTGTTTGTTTTTTGTATTGCCTGTAATAATAACTGTAATCCCATGTTGTTGGATTTTCTCCAGGGAAGCTTATCTCCGACAGCTGGAGATCAGTTGTAAAAGTGGGATATCTCCAGGCTTCACCTGGAGGCTGGTAACCCTAGCATGAGGTGACATTTCATGAAGGGCCTTTTGTTTGAAGACTTGATCTAGATGTAGGGAAATCAAGGTGGAGCAGATATCTTGCCAGACAGAATGCCCAGTCCTTTGCCTCCTCCATCCCTTGATCCAAGTTTACAAATCTAGCCACTACTACATTTTACAATGCCTATGTACAGGGTAAAGGCAGGTTTGCAAATGCCAGAAGGATATTGGCCTGGGTTGTCTCTTTTTAAAACTAGGGACAGCTTAGGCATGCAGTAGGCCCCAACTGGGCCATGGAGATCTCCTGAAAGTTCAGTTGATCTCCAGAATACAGAGATCCGTTCACCAGGATAAAATGGCAGCTTTGGAGGGTAAATTCTATGGCTTTACTCCCTGATTAAGTTCCCTCCTCTTCTCAAACCCCACACTTCCCAGACTTCACCTCCAAATCTCGAGGAATTTCCCAGTCTGGAAATTGGCAACCTTAGCAACCCAGTTTAGAAAGCTGTGGGTTGAGTACTGCCAGCTAGTCCACTGCTGAAGAAGGGAGGAACAGCTTCTTTTGAACACTGAAAAGGCAAGGCCAGGGATTTTGATACCTGTGTGAACAAAAGCCATATGCAATAGAAATCGGGCTGGATCAAGCAGAAAAGCTCTGCATTTAGGGCTGGACCAAACAAAATTAAAGGCTAGGGGATTAGGGAGTAGTCAATTTTTTTTAAAAAAAAGTGAGAACAAAAGGCAGTGAAACTATCTGAAGAGAATTTGTAAACCTTTTTCAAAGAAAGAGAAAAAAGAAAGTAAAGGGGCAAATTTAGAACAATGTCCTATTAATGTAGGGTTGCCAGGTCCCTCTTGGCAACCAGCAGGGGTGGGGGGACTTAGGTTGATTCCACACTCACCTTTCTCTGGTGCAGGCTTCCATTTCTGTGCGGAGCAAGCTGGCAATCCCGCAGCAATTACTCTGTGCCGCCATTTTGCGTGGGGGCAAACCCATGATTTGCTGAGCTGCAGTGTAAACCTGTTTTTTTTTAGGTTTACATTGTGGCGCAGCAAATCGTGGGTTTACTCTGTGCAAAATGGAAGAACGGAGCAACTGGTGCAAAATTGCCAGCTTGCTCCGCACAGAAATGGAAGCCTGCCACAAAGCATGGTGAGTGCGGAATCAGCCTTACTAAGAGCAGCCAGGATGCCCATCCAACATGCAGCAATGTGTCTGTGTCACTGACCATGTGGCCTGGAAGTGATACCATCACTTCCAGGATGTCAGGGGCAATGTTCTGGTATTTGGGCAAAATCTCTATGGTAAATTTGGCTTCTACCATAGAATTTTTGCTCAAATACAAGATTATTGACCTGGACATAATTATGTCATATCTGGGTCACGTAAGCTGTGATGCAGACATGTTGCTGCATGTCATATGGATCTTTCTTTTTGAGGGGGTAAGTCCCCCCCCACAGGCTAGCTGATTGGTGGCAGGGCAGCGGGGCCCAGTAGTGGGGGAGTCCTGCCTCCACCAGGAGGGACTGGAAACTCTATATTGATGGCATATTTGAGAGACTAGGGTTCAAATGTTATTTTTCTACACCAACAGCATTACATTATTCCTATTAGATCTAAAATCACAGAATCATAGAGTCGAAAGAGACACTCAAGGGTCGTCTAGTCCAACCCCCTGCACAATGCAGGAATTCAAAAATACCTCCCCCTAAATTCACAGGATTAGAATTACTGTCAGATGGCCATCTAGCCTCTGTTTAAAAATCTCCAAGAAAGGAGAGCGCACCACCTCCCGAGGAAGCCTGTTCACTGAGGAACTACTCTAACTGTCCAGAAGTTCTTCCTAATGTTGAGCCGGAAACTCTTCTGATTTAATTTCAACCAACTGGTTCTGGTCCTACCTTCTGGGGCCACAGAAAACAATTCCACACCATCCTCTATATGACAGCTCTTCAAGTACTTGAAGATGGTGATCATATCACCTCTCAGCCACCTCCTCTCCAGGCTAAACATACCCAGCTCCTTCAACCTTTCTTCATAGGACTTGGTCTCCAGACCCCTCACCATCTTTGTCACCCTCTTCTGGACCCATTCCAGCTTGTCTATATCCTTCTTAAAATGTGGTGCCAAAAACTGAACACAATACTTCAGGTGAGGTCTTACCAGAGCAAACCAAAGTGATACTATCACTTTATGGGCGTTTTCGCACTCACCTTCAGCCGGCGCGACCCCCCTCTTCACCGCGCAGGATCTGCGCGGATTTCGCACTAAATGCCGCGGAGCAGCCAGAAGAGCCGGAAACTCCCGTCGCAAAAGCTGCGCAAACGGAAACTGCTTTTTGGCGGTTTACGTTTGAGCGGCTTTTGCGCCGGGAGCTTCCAGCTCTTCCGGCTGCTCCGTGGCATTTAGTGCGAAATCCGCGCAGATCCTGCGCGGTGAAGAGGGGGGTCGCGCCGGCTGAAGGTGAGTGCGAAAACGCCCTATGTGTTCTGGACACTATACTTCTGTTAATACAGATCAAAATTGCATTTGCCTTTTTAGCCACTGCATCACATTGTTGACTCATATTCAGCACATGGTCCACTAAGACCTCTAGATCCTTTTAGCACAGAGTACTAAAGAATAATAATAATAAGATATTGGATTTATATCCTGCCCTATACTCTGGATCTCAGAGTCTCACAGCGGTCACAATCTCCTTTACCATCCCCCCCAAACAACAGACATCCTGTGAGGTAGCTGGGGCTAAGAAACAGCAGCTGCCCTTTCAAGGACAACTCCTACAAAAGCTATGGCTGACCCAAGACCATTCCAGCAGGTGTAAGTGGAAAAGTGGGAAATCAAACCCGGTTCTTCCAGATAAGAGTCCATGCACTCAACTACTACACCAAATTGGCTCTCTCCACTACACCAAACTGGCTTTCTGCCAAAACAAGTCTCCCACATCCTATAATAATGCATTGGATTTTTCCTACCTAAATGCAGAACTTTACATTTATCCCCACTGAAATTCATTTTATTGGTTTTTGCCCAGTTTTCCGGTCTGTCAAGATCATCCTGTTTCTGTCTTCTACTGTATTTGTGACCCCTCCCAATTTAGTATCATCCATAAATTTAATAAACATTCCCTCTATTCCTTCATCCAAATCATTTATAAAGATGTTGAACAAAACTGGTTCCAGGACACATCCTTGAGGCACTCCACTTGTCACTCCTCTCCAAGAGGATGAGGAACCATTCACAAGCACTCTTTGGGTGAGATCTGTCAACCAGTTACAGATCTACCTAATAGTAACAGAATCCAAACCACATTTTACCAACTTGTTAACAAGGATAGTATGTGGAACCTTATCAAAAGCCTTACTGAAATCAAGATAAACCATGTCTACAGCATTTCCCTGACGCCACGAGGTAGTAATTCTCTCAAAAAAGAGAGATCAGGTTAGTCTGACATGACTTGTTCTTGAGATACCCATGCTGGCTCTTAGTAATCACAGCCATCCTTTCTAAACGTTCCAGGACTGTTTGATGATTTATTCTAAAACTTTTCCGTAAATAGACATCAAGCTGAAGGGTTGGTAGTTACATAGATCCTCCTTTTCCCCCTTCTTGAAGATGGGGAAAACATTTGCTCTCCTCCAATCTTCTGGCACCTCACCTGTTCTCCAAGAATTCTCAAAAATAACGGCCAGAGGCTTAGAAGGTGTATCCACAATTGGATACCTTGGATGCTGTTCATCTGTTCCTGAGGACTTTGTTTCATTTAAAGAAACTAGGTGTTTATGTACTATCCCTATGCAGCATGCTGATCCTAGGTTGCAACTCCCTGCCCTCATTATATATTCTGTTTTTGCCATGTTGAGCACCATTTCCCTCAGAAAAGAAGACTGAGGAAAAGTAGGAATTGAGCAGTTCTGCCCTCTCTTCATCAGCTGTTACAATTTCACTTTCCTGTCCCCGCAGAGGGCCTACTGTGTCCTTGCTCTTTTTTTTACTTTGAACATAAGAGAAGAACCCTTTTTTGTTGTTTTTAGCATCTTTTGCTAGCCTAAATTCATACTGAGCTTTCGCTTTCCTTACTCTTTCTCTACAAGCACTGGTTATTTGTTTATATTCACCCTTGTTTATAAGGCCCTCTTTCCATTTCCTAAACGAGTCTTTTCTATTTCTCAAGTCTTTAGAGAAATGTTATGGAGCCACCTTGGCTTCTTTGGGCTTCTCCCATGGGATTTTACCCAGCATAGTTCTAAGTTTGTTGAAGTTTGCCTTTCTGAAGTCCAATCTATATGTCTGACTATGTACAGCTTTTCCTTTCCCTAAGACTGTAAATTCCAAAATCACACGGTCACAACTGCCCATCTGTACATTAATAGCTGATAATTCATGTTCTAAAGCAGATTAAAAAACAAAGCAGTACGGCATAACCCTAATTTCCCCTTATCTACTCTGCGCACAATGGTTTGAAATTTGTGGTGCTGGCTTCTTTTATAACCAAAGAAGCCACAAGTGTCCTCGGCTTAGATAAAATTCGTTTATATTCTCAGCAGAGCCGACTCAAAACTTTAACACTGTCTGAAAGATGCACCATATTTCACTGGTAGAGAATGACACCACAATAGATACCTCTGTTTTTTTTAAACCAGAAATTATTTATTTACAAGGGAACATCCAAGGCAAAACTTGTAGAACTCAAATGACAAAACACTCACCACAACTTGTATTTGGGCCTAGCTCACTTCTAAGACCTGATTCATTGCCATGAATGTTGGAATAGCTTCTGCCATAAAGCATTGCTGAATCACAATGCCACAAAATGGCTGTAAAGCTGCTTGATGTCAATACTGTTGGCATGAAGCACTGCTGTCACTGAATGGCTCACGGCAAGCAAAGCCACCCACAGAAAAGACAGGGGTTTCTAGCTACTGAGGGAGTTACCACTTACGTAAAAAAAAAAATGACTTTGCAAATTAAAAAGAAAATCTTAAACAGACTTTTGAGGACTAAGCATATCCCAGTATGCTTGAAATGCTGAAAGCAGCTGATAGTTAAATAGGAGGAGGAAAACAGAGGGAAGGGGAACATAGCTTGCTTAAGCCCCGGAGTGCTTATAAAATCCTGGAAGGGCTAGTTCTCTGTAGTGTGAGGAAACTTGCAAATAATTTATGCCCTCCGTCCCTCATGAGCTGCAGCTTGTTCTGCCATAAAACTCAGTGCTGAAAAGTGCAATAAGATATAACACATCTAATGATCCCTCAGTTTCTTAGAGGATAATGGGGGATGAATCCTAGATTGCACATACCCGCAATGCTGCAAGGCAATCTGGAACACCCCTCAGCACATTACCAAATACCAACCTGGGGAACCACTCAGGTGGTGTATAGATTTGAGCCAGACTTAGTTCTTACCATAACAGTGAGATCCCATTCATCAGGGCAGACAAAGGTTGTGGTCAGACAACATGCTCACTGTGCTCTGATTGTGACTCTAATTTGATCCATTCTTGTAGCGTCCTGTGGAGGAACATTCAGATACCACCACATTACTTTCCTCACTGCATGTTCACCTCGTTGTGTACTGTCCAGACTTTTGCTGTACAACAACCATGGAATGTGCTTTTGCTGGGGTGGAGGGTTAGGTCTTGTCCCTTGTGCATGCACTTAAATGTATATATGAATCACCAGGCTCTGCCTGAGGGTCTCTTGGAGCTTCTTGCCAAATACCACTAACAAGTCCAAGGTTTCATCCCTATGCCAAGATATCTGTGAATGGCTGTCATTTTAAGATTTTCCTGCCACAGGAAGACTGCCACATGACACTGGTTCCAGATGAGGAACATGGTCTCGACAGGGAAGCCTGACTAGGGACTATTTTCAAAGCTGTCCCATCAACAACAAAAAAAAGAGAGAGAGAGAAGGGTAGTTTTCTTGGTGTTTACCCCTTGAAACCCCCCCAGGGGCTCCCGATCCCCCCCCAAGAAAGGCGCAGAAGTGCACAGGCATACATTAAAATCAAAGAGGTGGTTATGTACTTATGCACATATCACTAAAGGGTAAAAAAACTGGTGCCAAAAAGGAAGGTATGCTTCCCTTCCATTGTGGCTTGATTGCACAGCAATTAGACAGAAAGATCAGACATTGGGAAAGGCACAGAAGCTCTGTCTTTTACCGGTGTTGAGGAAGTCATGCCAGGAAAAGGGTGAGTATGGGAGGCTGACCAATAGATAATGGGAGGCAGATGTTGCTGTCTGATTGTGCATTTCAGATCTGGCAGGGATCAGCAATGATGCCAGATCAAATAGCTCATCTGATCACAACCGCAGTGTTAGTTTAATGCAGAAGTGGGCAAAATGTTCAAAGATCTGTGATTAGCTTTTTTCCAGCATTTTGGCAAAAGTCCATTTCAGCCTGGGCAGGGATCATGATGTGGGGTCAGACGGCATTTCACCCCATACGCCACTGTGTTTTCATTGGTTCAAATAACCCCCTCAGGATATTGTTATCTCCACAATAAACAAATACTAGCAAATATTTTCCCCCTTCAAGAGCTAATAACTTGAGGAAGGAATCTTGTTTTCAGTGTTTGAAACCATGTGGGGGGGGAAGGTAAAGCCTCCTCTCCCTCTGTACTTCCAATCAAAATCAAGTTCTCTTGTGGCTACAATTTTGCCCCCACAGATGGAAGAAAGGGACGGACACAAGGGTTTGGGTAAACTAAAAGCCACTTTCTTTATTTATTAAAGCACAACAAGGGCTATAAACATAACAAGCAGCATGACAGGGCCAGGGGACAAAACACCCCTCCCCTGCCGCATGACGGGCAAGCCACCCTGCCCCTAGGTACAGCCAAATGAATGGCTCGTACCCAGCTGGCATAGTAAAGGCCATGCCCTGGAGTTCCATCCCCAGCCGCGCAGCTGAAGGGAGGATCAATCCAAGCAAACCCAAGGCAGTCCGCTTCATCACTCAACCAGGCCACACAGCCCAGGAATGATTTAGTTAGACCCCATGCCCTATAACTGGGGTGCTAATGGTGCTCACCGAGCTGCATAACGGAAGTTAGGCACAAACCCTGCCAACCTGTAAAGTGACCAACCTACTTAACCAGCCACACCCCAGCCAAATCCACAATCCCTTCTGTAAGCAGTGTGAGGTAGGCGAAGAACACCTCTTCCACAAGCCAAACTGGAAGAGGTGAAAAAACTCCTACCCAGTCCCCAGAAAATAAGAGCAACCAGCTGTTGCCCACGCTGTACCAAGGGCGGGAGGGTGGGCCGAGCATGCAGCAAGGACTGCGAGCGTGAGTGGAGCTGACCGTTAAGGCATGCTAGCTCCACCCCCAGCTCACATGATGCCCTGCCCCTCTCTTCCTCCTTTTGAGGGAGCAAAACCGGCCCCCGTCGGCATGGCTGTTCAACCTGCTGCCGGGAGGGAGTCGCATATCTTTAAAATCTGGTCATGGATTTGTCAGCATCACAACTGGTTTGACCCTCAAACCTCAGCATTCTGAACCCAGCACTGCATTTCTGACTGTAAATAAAGCACAACATAAGAACATAAGAATGTTGAACCACGTCCTGTTCAACAAAGTCAGGTCTAGATTTTATTTGTTTGTTTGTTTAAAAAGACAACTCATGGTGAAATCAGATTCTGAGACCCTGGATACTTCTCATAATCTATAATCAGTAATAATTTCTAGACCGTCATCCCTAGTGGTTAACAGAGTTCATATGGAATACGCATGCATAAAATTGTTCTTACAAACACTGCACCCTGTGTAGAAACTTTAGAGTGCAGCCCTGTGCAGAATTATTCCATTCTAAGCCCATCAATTTCTGTTGAACTGAAAGAACTTCTCTTTGATATGGAAGGATTTAACATATGGTGTGATTTTGCAAACAAATGGGTTCTCGTGTGAAATGTCAGCTGGGAGGACAGGGTTATGTCAGAAAATTATTGTTTGGATGATGGCTTAGGTAAATATTATCATCAGCATATGTTCCTTGTCCATGAAAAGGGAACCAGCCTTGTAGTGACACCAAACGGCATTATAAAGCTGAAAGTGGAAAGGAAAGAGGGAGCAAAAACTATTTGGAGGGTGGATGATAAATAGTGTGTTCTGAGCTGTGCAGAATTTTAAACAACACACTGTTAGGCTTGTCTTCCATTCCCAATAAAGCATTGTCATTGGAGACCTGTTTATTGGCAGGATTCTATACTATAGAACATGCAACAATGACTAAGACCTGACCTGGATGGCCCAGGTTAGCCCAGACTCATCAGATCTCTGTAGCCAAGCAGGATCGATCCTGGTTAATACTTACATGGGAGACCACCAAGGAAGTCTAGAGCTGCTACACAGAGGTAAGGAATGCCACACCACTTCTGTTTGTCTCTTGCCTTGAAAACCCCATGAGGTCACTACAGTTCAACTGCGACTTGACAGCAGTTTCCACCACCACATTCACTGACCAAACCAGAGAGAAGCAAACTTTTTGACAGGAGTGCTGAAAGATGTCCATGTGCCAGCAAACGAAGTGGAGGATGGGGGTAAAGGTCTACTTGGCTGAAGAGACTTGGAGCCAGATGAGCCCTAGTGGCACTGTCAGTACAGGTCTGGGAGATCACAATAGGTACAAGTCATGCCTAATGACTATGCCCCCAGCCCCAGTAGGGTTGTTTGGGTGGAGAACTGGATCTCCATGCCAAGTAGAATGGCCCGACATTCTGTGTTTGGCATATGTACCACAGGTTGCTTGCCCCTGATCTAAACCTTCTTCAATTAGAATGGAAGACTACCAGGATGACTATAAAGCTGAAACTGCCGGAGGACATAGTGGTGGACACAGGAATAAACAGTTTTAAATGGGGATTAGATAGAGTCATGGAGGTTAAGTCTATCAATGGCTACTAGCCATGGTGACTGAGAGGAACCTTTACATCCAGAAGCACTATGCCTCTGAATCCCAGAGCCAGGAGATAACATCAGGGGAAGGCCTCAGGCTCTATGCCCGGTTGCTTGCCGTCCAGAGAAACTGGTTGGTTGTGAGACAAGGTGCTGGACTAGATGGACTATTGGTCTGATGCAGCGGAGCTCTTCTTATGTTCTTAACTCTTAGAAGTTTACTTCTTTACTTCTCTCACTGTAGTGGGAGATGTTGCTTTAGCATGCTTCTAGTCAAGTTCCATACTTTTAGTCAAGCTCCATGCTGTTATTCAGCCCCTCCACCACCTGAAGCCCCGTAACAGATGAAGGGACAGGACTAAGTAAAAACGTGGGTGGGGAGGGGGAGGTACTGCAGAGATGACTCCTGTTCAACAAAGACATTAAAGGTTGCAAAAGAGCGCTCCAGGTTAAAACCTGGCAACCATAGTTACCTGTACTTGTAGCATAAATACTGTTTATTACCTATGGGACACCGTTGTATATCACCATCTGCTTAAAAGCTGCTATAAATCAGGCTACCTATTATTGTCTGCTTAAAATGCTACAGTTCGTTTATTGTTATTTTCATGGCATGAAACTTACAGAGGCGGTTTGCCGTTGTCTTCTTCTGCGTTTCAATCCTGGACTTCCTTGGTGGTCTCCCATTCAAGTAGCAACCGGGGCTGACATTGCTTAACTTCCGAAATCCGTCAAGACACGGCTACGCTGGGCAGGATATCCAAGTCAGGGCTGCCATCTGGACCAGGGACAACTTGACACATCCAGCCAACACATCACTAAAATCTGCCCTGAACAAGTTTATTGGAAAGCAACAACAAGAACATATCTAATTTCTAAAGAGTGTCCTAAGACCAGAAGTCACAAACCCGAAATGGAAATCTAACGAAGGTTTGGAGTGTAAGAACTATGTTCCAAAAAGCCAGCTCCTGCCTGTCAGACCCCTTCCCCAACAAAGCCCTCAATTCAAATTCAAACGAGTGTCTAAAGAGAAGCGTCACATGGAACAACCGATAGATTCGCTCATGGGAGTATAAAAATTGTTAGGGTACTTGCACAACGAGATAGCATAGGGTAACTTGATTTCTAAAACGAGTCTATGAGCAGTTCTGCACCAAAGCCAGCAGGGAAAAACTCAGGCCACACATGCAATGTAAAAGCAGATCTTTGGAGTCTCCAGACTGAGAAGGGTAACCCGGAACTAAAGGCTGAAAACAGGATGAACTATGCAGTGTCAGAGTGAAGGAGCAGAATAGTCCTGTCCTTAAGCAATCCTCAGATGGAGAAGGAGAGACTTCTAATGGCAAATAGCAAATAGCAAGCCTTTATCGGCATAAAACAGGTTTAGCAGTAAAATAGCAATATAAATAATATAAAACCCTAGATTATAAAATACATAGGGAGCTAAAATACATAAAATAAGTAAAATATATACGAGTCGAGTTTAGCCAAATTAAATAATTAAAACAAATAAAATGTGGTCATTCCAGAACCATTCTCTGTCGTATTTCCATGGCCTGTTGGAGAAATCTAGCCACCATTAAAGTTACCTCAGCGCAAGTGTCATTTAAAAGTTTGTGGACTTTGCCTGAATCAGCACAGCCCAACATATCTGCTAAGATATCTTTCAAGACTTCTAATGTTAAGAAGAGCTATTTCTATACATGCAGAACTTTACTAGTGTTATTCATGTATGCATGTACACAGATGCGTATCAAAGTCAGGATATGAAAGAGTAGGCACCCTTTCCCAATGGCACAGTTAAACTCTATGAAAGGTGGAAAACACTGCAGAAAGTTGCTAAACAATACCATATGATTTATTAAGGTTAAAAAAAGGTAGTCCCCTGTGCAAGCACCAGTCATTTCCGACTCTGGGGTGACGTTGTTTTCACAACGTTTTCATGATAGACTTTTTACGGGGTGGTTTGCCATTGCCTTCCCCAGTCATCTACGCTTTCCCCCCCAGCAAGCTGGGAATTCATTTGACCAACCTCGGAAGGATGGAAGGCTGAGTCAACCTGGAGCCAGCTACCTGAACCCAGCTTTCGCTGGGATCGAACTCAGGTCGTGAGCAGGGAGCTCAGACTGCAGTTATTACTTTGTATTAATTGCCAGATTTATATCCTGCCTTTTTTGTCCTTATCTGTAAACCTTGGATCATGCCCGTTGAAGAAGGAGGAGGAGGAAGAAGCGGAGGAGGCGATTGGATTTATACCCTGCCCTTCACTCAGCGTCTCAGAGCGGTTTAAAATCTCCGTTCCTTTCCCCTCCCCACAACAGATACCCTGTGAGGTAGGTTGGGCTGAGAGAGCTCTTTTGAGAACGGCTCTTGAGAGAACAGCTCTAAGAGAACTTGTGACTGACCCAAGGCCACACCAGCAGCTGCATGTGAAGGAGTGGGGAATCAAACCCAGTTCTCCCAGAATAGAGACTGTAGCACCACCGTATTGTTTTAGCTTTTTAACATTAATTTATATTTATATTTGTATTTGTATTTATACTGTGAATTGATTTTACCTGTATTGTTATATCATGATATTACATCATGTTTTTGTAAGCCGCCCTGAGCCTGCCCCAGCGGGGAGGGTGGGATATAAATAAAAACTTATTATTATTATTATTAGAATCTGCACTCTTAACCAAATTGGCTTTAAGGCAGACCAAAGGGGATTCTGAAAAAAAACCAGTTTCTAGGAGAAACTTCTCTGTAGCTGGTCTTAAAACAATTTTGCTCAAAGTGTATGTTATATATTAATTTTCCATAGGCAGAAAAATTGGTATGAGCCAATGGACAGACAGTTGGACTTGATGCTTAGTTCTTAAGACCATTCCTGTGACCAGCAGATGAAGCAGCTCTCCTTCAGTTATTGTAACCCAGGAATAACTTTGTTTGATAGATTTCTGTCTATCATGTAGCTCTTAAAGGCACTAGAGCTATTCTCTGGGGCACGGGGGTGGGGGGGGAATTCAGATCCCAGACACAGATTCACTGAGGCAACATTCCTATTCTTTGTCTTAGTTTTCTTTTTAAACATGGTAATCATAATGCTCAACAGAATAGTTATGCAAATAACTATATCATTATTGAATAAACTCCAGCGTACAGTTTGCACACTAAGGTATATCATGTTATTATCCTAGGCAAGCTAACAACTAGTGGGCAAGTGTGTAACTATACAGAAAATATCTAGACCAACTAGCTACATTCTTCCTCCATCTCTACCAACACATGGAATGTGTACTTGCAATGCCCACAGGTAAATTATATTGGATTATTCTTACACTGGGCTAATCTACAGACTTTTTGGGATGTGGTCATATGAAGCTCTCACTCCAAGCACCACTGGGAGTAGCTGAAGATTCACCAACTTTTCTTCAGTATCTGATGTCACCTCAGGGCACTTGCTAATCTATGTTAGTCTTCAGCTCTTCTGTAGCTGTGGAAACCAGGTTCAAATATCCACTCTGCCCTGGGAGTAGAGCTGCCAACCACCAGGTGGTGGCTTGGGACCTTTGAGAATTGCAACTGATGTCCGAATGATAGAAATTAGTTCACCTGGAGAAAATGGTCACTTTAGAAGGCTGACTCTATGGCATTACACCCCATTCAAGTCATTCTCCTGTGCTCCTCAGGCTCTACCACTAAAATCTCCAGGTTCTTCCCAATCTGGAGCTGACAACTCTACCTGAGAGCCTAGGTTCAAATCCTAATTCCACCAGGAAAGCTTGCTAGGTAACACTGGACCAGCCATTCTTTCAGTCTAAAATACTTTACACAATTGTTGCTGTAAGGAAAAAATGGAAGATGGGAAAATGCTTTTGGTCCCCTACTAGGAGGAAAAGCAGGATACAAACATCTAAATAGATATGTGTGTAGCTCTTTTACTTCTTACTATCACAAGAAGGCTGCAAACCTTCTGCCCAGTCCTACAGGATACATTCCTTAGCCCCTTCACAGGTTTCCCTCTCAAGCAGACCAACGGCAGGGGAGGAAGCTTTCTTTTCCTAACTGTCCATCAATATATAAATGACAACTAATTGCTTTTTCATCACAGCAGCATCTGGCAACTGAGAATCAAAAAACTCCGCTCCGCTTGGCAGCTGCCTTTGTCTTACTGATTGGATTGACAGGGGACAGTTGGGGATATCTGACCCTTTGCAAGCAATAAAAAAGGAGCACAGCATGGTTTTTGATTATCTTGCCTTCTGATTTGTAAACCGCCCCCCCCCCCCCAAAAAAAAACCTGTTGGTGAATTGGGGAAAGGCAGGGTCATTTTATGTGACTGTGAAAATACTGCTAGGACCATCTAAACTTTGCATTGAATAATAACCACATAATATATGAAAAGGCCTTCTTTTCAGTCATTTAGAAACACAAGCTGCTGTTGTTCACACATTCATCTCCTATTTTGTTCTAAGTCCTATGCCATTATTGTAAATAACAGAATTTGTGCATGTAAGACACATTATCTCAAGCCAATGATATGGATAATTGAGTGCAGGAAAAAAAGAATCAGGAGCTAGCAAATCTTTCCAGCAGCCGAAGCAAGCTTCTCTTTTTCCTTGTCAGTTGACAATGCTTCGCATCATAACACTGCCACAAGAGTTACCACATCGTTTCTGGCACCTCTCGCCCTTGCTATGATTTATTGCTCCCACTTTGTGTATCAGTAGAGAGTGCCACATGTGATCCTCTCAGTATGTGCACCTGCTATTTTGAATAAATACAGCATCACACTTATTACCCAGCTTTAGTACACACAGTCAGAAACCCAGACGACTGAGGATACACATGCAGGTTTGTCAGAGCTGGAAAATGAACACATTGCTCTGCTCACACAGAATGGTGAACACATGTATCAAGAGGATCAGGCATAGTACACAGAATGCCAGAATTATGCCAGGGAAGATCACTGCGCTGGTGTGAAAGTGAAAAATCCAACAGGGGAAGTTTCTCTTGCCACGGAGCTGCAATGGTGGGTAAACTGACACCTGCTGAATTCCTTCCCTTTAAGACACAGGAGATTTCATTAGGAAAGGAGGTGATGAAGGCAATTTTACCTGGACGGAAAAGTCAGTTTTGAGCCCAAAGAGCATTTCAGTGGCATTAGCTTTTGCCAACAAAATTTCCCAGGGTACAAACGTTCATGTATCAAACGCTCACTTCACGGATACAAACAGAGCAAAGGTTAATCCGCCCTTATATCCGGAGAAGTTGGAAGGGGAGTTGCCAGCAAAGGCCAATTGAAGTCAGGATGAAGAGGCACAATGCAAAACATAATCGCCTTGGTTCAAGCTGAGAGAGATGGACAAAGGTGGGAAATGCTGAAAATTTGCATCTTCAATGGGATGAGAATTCTATGTCCCTATTCAGCACTGGGGGGATCCATTGCCTTTAACTTGTTAATGAATTCCAGTTCAGTAGTATCACATTAGAATACCTCTTTGAAGCTGCTCCCACCTTCTGACCCCCTTACAGAGGTTGATGGACCTTCATTCTATTTGTATGTGATTGAGTTTTGACTGACAAAAGCTTCTACCCTGGAAAATTTTGTTGGTCTTTAAGGTTCTACTAGACCAGATTTTGTTCTACTACTACAGACTAACATGGCTACCCACCTGATGTTATCTTTTGCCAGTATTCTACATACCATGCGGGGTTAACACCCACCAGCATCACCATTTTCAAGGCAATTCTCTTGTGCAAATTCCATTTTTCTATTGATGTCGCCAAACAAATTACTCCCGTTAGTAGCAGATGAAAGTCTTTGAAATAAGCAGACGCCACCTAAAAACCAAAAGTTGCTTTGTTAGCTAAATGTGTGTGTTTTAAACTATCATGAAATCCAGGGTGCAGAAGCCTGTGCAATTTGTGTAGGAAAAGCCTTTTGAAAACTTAATGTATAAAACGGATTAGCAAAATAAAGATGCATAACCAATGCTGTAATCCTCCTGTTTGCTCTTAAAAATCACTTGGATCTGGAATAGCCTGAGGGATACAACTAATGATAAACTTGGAGAGTAAGAAAATGTAAATATAGCTTTGTGAAATCACAGTTTTATTTTCCCTGTTTTGTTGTTAAAATATGGGTTATCATCCCACGGTGGGTTTACAAAATCAATTATGAATGGAAAAGGTTGCCACATGGTGATTTCCCCCTCTACTTAGTCTTTCATGCTGAAATCTTTTGAAGACACCCACACAAGGCTTACGGTCAAGCAAAGAATGAGGACATCATAGGGGTTACCAGCATAAATACCAAATTGACATGGCTATCAAGACTTGGGGGCATTCCTGCCACAAGCAGGAGGACTTGCTGCCCTACATATGGAATAGCCCAGGAGTCACCCAACTGCCATCTGTGAGCTGCATGAGGCTATTTTACAGTTAATCTGCTGCTTGTGGAGGAATTATGGTCCAGCAAATCTTGTGGCTCAAATTAATTTACCTCAGTGATACCCCATCATCTCCAGCTGAGACCCAGAGTGGTTTATATTATTCTCCTTTCCTTTGTTTTACTCTCACAAATATTCTGTTAGGTAAATTAGGCTGAGTGGGTGTGATTGGCCCAATGTTACCCATGACAGAGTGGGGAGTCAAACTTGGGTTTCCCAGATCCTAGTTTCACACTCTTAACCACAACACTGCTCTGGTTGTCTAATATTAACGTGGTGGAGCCTCCACCAGCGGTGGGTACAGCAAAAGGCCACCAGCTGGAAAACCTGGCAGAAGAGCCTCCACAGCTGACATGCTCCACGGTACTGTACAAGACTGACATTGAGGGGGTAGGAGCCCTAAACAGAAGGGCAGGGCCAATGCACATCTTCAAATGCTGGATTATGAGGACCGGCAGATGGAGAAGTTAAGTTGCACCATCTATGTGCACAAAGGCTGGTGATCAGAAGGAAGAGAGAAGAGGAGATATGAAGGCGAGTTCTGGAATCCAGAGAAAACTATACCAACCCCAGGTCCCTAGATCATGAAAAGGAAATGCCAGGTGGCAACTATCCCATGAAGACTACTAGAACTTCCAGGAAGAATCTCAAGCCTTCACAACATGATTATTATACATGATTCAAGATTATTGTATATGATTCAAC
The DNA here is from genome assembly GCF_032191835.1 of Heteronotia binoei. Taxonomy (NCBI): domain Eukaryota; kingdom Metazoa; phylum Chordata; class Lepidosauria; order Squamata; family Gekkonidae; genus Heteronotia; species Heteronotia binoei. The sequence goes on along the minus strand of NC_083230.1, from coordinate 25,568,359 downwards.
AAGTGGGTAAAGCTTGGCTATTTCTGGCATGGAGTCAGGCCTGCAATCATGCCCGGTGGTAGAAAGTACCATCAAGTCACAGCCAACTTATGGCAACCCGAAGGGTTTTCAAGGCAAGAGACAAATGGAGGTGGTTTACCATTGTCTCTGCGTAGCCTGGGGCTATCCAGGACAGAGCACTCCAGCTTATCACTAATAAACTATGCTGTTACTGGCTAAAACTGCAAACCTAGGCAGAGATAAACCCTTCTAATTCTACTAACTTCAATGCATTAAGAAGGGTATAACTCTGCTTTGGTTTGCACTGTTAGTAAAAAGAAGACAAAAGCATCCTAAGATCCAGGGACTGCATAAGTAATACAAGGCAGAGTAGTACTTTCTAATGCTTGCTTAATGTATTTATTTAGTGCACATGTAGGCTGTCTCTGCAGGGATGCTAAAAGCGTCTCACAATAAAAAGACAATTAAAAATTCACCAGGGTAATGGCCAAATAAAAGAAGCAAAATAAAAATAAACACTGAAAACCAACACCCCCCCGGTGATAAAACCATGTCAATTTAGCAATTGTAAAACTATCAAAATGCCACAGCAGCATAAAGCAATACTAAAAGCTCCTCATAAATGTTCCTATATTGACAGGCAGGAACAAGGGGATAAAACTCTAAAACAGATAGGACAAATTCTCCATTCAGAGTTTGGGTACATAAGTGTTTTTTAGTCAAATAAAAGGCTTGACTTGTGTTTTATTTCCAACAAAGGTCACCATTGGTTTAGGACACAGTTGTGTGGAGGTGGTATTTAAAAGGAAGTTTCAGCACTGAAGAATAATAAGGAAAATTCACCACATGGTGATCTTTCCTGTCATATGTTTTTAAATCCATCCTAATGTTCATAGCATAAAGAGACTGAGATTACTGATTCCAATTTGATCTCCTAGGTCTTCAGGAAATTAATGATAAATAGGAGTACACGCATGCCTTAATAGTATGAGGAAGCTGAAACCACTGAATACATCTTACATATTTACACTACAGTGAAAACCCCCACCCCAAACAATTTAGACAGTGCTGTGCTCTGTCTTAGTGGGACAAAACTGGTTTACGGGGAAGATTCACTAGTTTATGTGGTATGCATGCTGCATTGTTTAGCATTCATCATACAGGGATTTTTTTCGACCAGAAAAAAACTCTACCTCTCCATATTTACCAGAAGTCCTGGGGAATGGTCTGAAGTACACAATGCAGCAATGTTACTGAAGCTAAGTAGGTCTGGTCTTGGTTAGTGCCTAGATGGGAGAAAACCTGGGAACCTGCATATGCCTCAATGAACTGGATAGAAATTCATCTAAAAGTAGTATTATTTGATGTTACATAGTCAAGGCATATAGAAATGTGGTCACTGTGATCAGTCTTTAAGGAGCTCTCATATTCCCAGTTAGATTCACTTTTTGAGAGTCTCATATGCAGTTGGTCACAGAAGTGAGTACACCCCCTCACATTTTGTAAATATTCAAGTATATCTTTTCATGTGACAACACTGAAGAAATGACACTGGGCTACAATGTAATGACCACTGCCTTGTTAAAGAAGCTGAGGGTAAAGGTGATGGACTGGCCAAGCATGTCTCCAGACCTAAACCTTATTGAACATCTGTGGGGCATCCTGAAATGGAAGGTGGAGGTGCGCAAGGTCTCTAACATCCACCAGCTACGTGACGTCGTCATGGAGGAGTGGAAGAGGACTCCAGTGGCAGCCTGCGAAACTCTGGTGAACTCTATGCCCAAGAGGAAAAATAATGCTGGAAAATAATGCAGTGCTGGAAAATAATGGTGGCCACACAAAATATTGACACTTTGGGCCCCATTTGGACATTATCACTTAGGGTGTACTCACTTTTGTTGCCGCAGTTTAGACATTAATGGCTGTGTGTTGCGTAATTTTGAGGGGACAGCACATTTACACTGTTATACAAGCTGTAGACTCACTACTTTACATTGTAGCCAAGTGTCATTTCTTCAGTGTTGTCACATGAAAAGATATACTTGAATATTTACAAAATGTGAGGGGGCGTACTCACTTCTGTGACATACTGTAACTATGTGGCTAAGCATCCAAGACCATGACAAGAGCTTACCTGGGCAATGGCAGAAATCCTCTCAGGGCATGTCCCATAAATGGTGGTAGTAATATGACCTTAAATTGCAAATGGCATCAATATCCTTAAGAATATTCTCATGGACTAGCTCTGGGAGGCATTGTGGATATGATGGCATTGTATCACTTCAAGCAAAAAATCCACAAGTCACAGCACTCTGCTCTAGGAATCCTAGAGCAGAGTGACATCACTGCCAGGTCTTCCTTGAAAGTGATGTAATGTCATTGCATCAATGGCAGTTTTGTTTGTTTGTTTTGTTTTGTTTTTGCTATTGCAGGCTGCTGGAGTGGCAACAGGCAACCTGAGCTGGGAGCTGTAGATCTCCTGGCCCCAGTGGGTAAATGGCATTCCTAGTTTCAAGGCCTTGTAGTGTTAGCATTTATAGAAATTGTGCATTGTATACAAGTATTCCATGTTTGGAATATCAAACGTATAAACAAACAGGACAGCAGAATGGAAAGAAATAGGAACCTACCTCTTTGGAAGCCATAATTCCAAACATTGGAAACATTAAGGCAGGGAGTAGAGCGGAAACAGCCAGGGGCAATGCTTCGGTGAGCCAAAAGATTGCCACCACAAACAATGTGTATGCACATTCTGCTTCCTAGAAAACACAAAGGTAATTAAAAGCCAAATTAGATTTATATTAAAGAGAACACTAGAAATCGAGAGAGAGAGAGAACTCCCAATCAATATAATAATGTTTTACTGTACTATTGTAATGTCTAGTGGGAGGAGCCACAATTTTAGATTGGAATCTGGAGCAACAATCCTGAATGTGGCATCCATAGATGCCATTATACCTGCCAGTGTGTTTCTTCATGCATACTTACCTCTTGCATCTTGAAGATAAAGCCCAATGAATCTTGAATGGAAGGGGGCAGGGAAAACACGAAGCTTTGGGTTGATCCAAACCAGAGAACTGACAAGCAAAGCACTGAGTACATCCTGGGTAGGTGCATCACAACCATGCACTCTCAGAACAGACTTTTATATCGCTCTGAGTTAGCTAACATCTTGTGGCCTCTTGCATGTATACATTCTGTTGCCCATTCTTTGTTAACAACATCTCATCCCCAAATCGAACAGCCAATCTTGTTCACAAGGCAGTTGTTCTGTGACTCTTCTCTCCCACCCACTGTTGCCTGCCCACTCTCTGTGGCATTCAGAAGAGAAAGTAGGAAGCAGAGGGGGGGATGGTAAAGAGACAAGGAATGAAGGTGGTAATGCAACTAGGCAGCAAGGGCTGGTCCCACTGGGAGTTTTTCCTCAGATGCCATGGCAGCTGTCACTTTCCTGTTACTCCCTCCCTCCCTCCTCCCCTCAGCCTCATCCCAGGACAGATTGGCCACTGAAGAAACTGCTAGCCAGAGGCTGTTGCTAGGCAACCAAGGTTGCTTCTGTCAGTAATGGGAGAGGCCTCAGCTGAATAGAATGCCATAGAGTCCACCCTCCAAAGCAGTTATTTTCTCCAGGGGGGGAGAGATCTGTTGTCTGCAGTTCAGTTGTTATAACAGGAGATCTTCAGGCTCCACCTGGAGGTTGGCTACCCTATGCCTGGCTGCTTGCTACTCAGAGGCAGTTTGGTGCAGTGGTTAAGTGCATGGACTGTTATATGGAAGAACCACATTTGATTCCCCACTTCTCCACATGCACTTGCTGATATGACTTTGAGTATGTCACAAGTTCTTGCAGAGCTGTTTCTTACAAGAGCAGTTTCTGTCAGAGCTCTCTCATCTCCACCTATCTCACAGGGGGTCTGTTGTGGGGAGGGGAAGGGAAAGGAGATTGTAAGCCACTCTCAGGTAGTGAAGGGTGGGGTATAAATCCAATATCTTCTTCCTCCTCCTCCTCTCCAGCTGCAGCTAGAGAAAGGTAATGCTTCTCTTTTTGTAGTGTTAGAACTTTACTGGGTCTTTTGATACACTGGAATCATAGAGTTGGAAAGGGCTATACAGGCCATCTAGTCCAACCCCCTGCTCAATGCAGAATCAGCCTAAAACATCCCTGACAAGTATTCACCCAGTTGCTGCTTGGAGACTACCACTTCCCTAGGCAGTTGATTTCACTGATGAATTGCTCTTACTGTAAAAAAAAGAAAAAATTCTAATAGCCAGTCAGCACCTTTCTGCCCATAATTTAAACCCATTACTGAGAGTCCTATCCTCTGCTGCCAAGAGCAACAGCTCCCTGCCCTGTTCTAAGTGATAGTCTAAAGACAGCAATCATGTCCTCCCTCTAGACTAAACATTCCCAAGTCCCTCAGTCTTTCCTCACAGGGCTTATTTCCCAGTCCCGTGATAATCCCCGTCGCCCTCCTCTGCACCCGCTCCATTCTGTCCACTGCCTTTTCGAAGTGAGGCACCCCGAACCGCACACAGTATTCCAGGTGTGGCTGGACCAAGGCAGTGTACAGCAGGACTATGACGTCTTGTTATTTGGATGTTATGGCTCTGTTGATACACTCTAAGACTGCGTTAGCCTTTTTTGCTGCTAAATCACACTGACTGCTCGTATTCAGTTTGTGGCCCATTTGTATCCCAAGATCTTGTTCACATACACTGCTACCCAGAAGTGTATTCCCCATCCAGTATGCATGTTTCTGATTTTTGTTACCCAGATGCAGTACTCTGCACATCTTTGTTGAATTGCACCTTGTTAAATCCACTCTCTTCTCCAGTGTATTCAGATCTCACTGAATTCTATCTCTATCTTCTGGTGTGTTCGCTACTCCTCTGAATCTTAAATCTACTTCAGTAGCTTCCCCGGGACAGAAGTCAGACTGACTGGCCTGTAGTTTCCTGGGTCATCCTTTCTCCCCCCCCCTTTTTTTGGGGGGGGGGAAATTGGGACTGATTCCACAGTAACAGTCACTGCATCTTCAAGCTTCTGCTTTCCCCGACTGAACCAATCAATTCCCCACCAGTTGCTGTGTGGTTGCATTTTGACTTGCGCCTCCTTCCAATTCCTCCTCGTCTTCCTGATCTTGTTTTTTAGAGATCAGGAAGACATGGGGGAATTGGAGAGATGTGTGGGTTAAAATGAGGCCATGCAGCAACTGGTGGAGAATCAGTCAGTTGAGTCGGGGAAAGCAGAGGCCTGAAAGCAGAGTAACTGCTACTGCGGAATCACTGTGGGAGAACATTCACCCTCCACCAGTCTTGTGACATATCTCCGGTCCTCCAAGAGGGCTTGAAGATAATGGAAGAGGATCTGCAAGCTCTCTAAAAGTTCTTGGATGCACTCATGGATGCAGGGTGGCCCAGGAGGTTTATACAGTTCCATTGCAGCCAGGTGCCTCTCAACAACCTCACTGTCCATGTCAATCAGCAGCCTAGATGCCTATGCCTAACCTACTACATTGAATCATCACACATTTAAAGGCTTATGGGGGAGAATACTCTGATGGTTGCAGTCCTTTCCATTGAGAAGTATTATTTTGTATTATTGTCTTAACTGTAAGTCACCTCAAGCAGGTGTCTAGAGAAGCAGCAGGTACATTTTCTAAAACAACATATAAAAAGTAGTTATCGATGATGCCAGGTTTGGCTTGCACTGTTCTTCCCCAATTGCTTTATTTTAGACCTTTGAATGAGATAAGAACAATAGAACATAAGAGAAGCCATGCTGGATCAGACCAATGGCCCATCAAGTCCAATACTCTGTGTCACACAGTGGCAAAAAAACCCCCAAGTGCCATCAGGAGGTCCACCAGAGGAGCCAGGACTACTAGAAGCCCTCCCACTGTGCCCCCCACCAAACATCAAGAATACAGAGCATCACTGCCCCAGACAGAGAATTCCAACAACACGCTGTGGCTTTTTCTCTTAAAAAAAAATACGCTGTGGCTAATAGCCACTGATGGACCTCTGCTCCATATGTTTATCCAATCCCCTTTTGAAGCTGTCTATGCTTGTAGCCACCACCACCTCCTATGCCAGTGAATTCCATGTGTTAATCATACTTTGGGTAAAGAAGTACTTCTTTTTATCAGTTCTAACCCGACTGCTCAGCAATTTCATTGAATATCCATGCATTCTCATATTGTGAGATCATTTGTAGCTTTGGATTTGTCTATCCTCAATACAATGGTGTCACTCAGGGCTAGTGACATGATATGCCCAACACATGCCAAGTTAAGAGTATGTGACCAGAGTCACAGTCAGATGTACATCAAGTGAACTCATCTTAGAAAAAAACTTGTCCACTCAATGCTACAAGGAGTGCTGTGAGGGAAGAGGAATTTCCACTTCCCCTTCCACTTCACTTTCACCTGTGGAAAAAGAGATGGGGGGGTGTCTTTTGGCCCATTTCTCTAGTGCCATATTCCCTCCATTACTGGGTTATTAGAGGAAGGTATATAGAACACTCTGTAAGAGCTTTAACTAATATATATTGAACACAATATTTTAAGCAATATTTTAAATCACAATATTTCCACATTAATTTGAAATTATTTCACAGTCCATTTTACAATAGACAATGTATTTCTTTGTTTGTAGGACTTCCTGAAGTCCAATTCACCAATGCAGGTGTGATTGTAGTTCCCAAACTGGTGTGGCTGCAACTGAACTGCTGCTTCTGTCCACTTTCAGAGAATCCTTCAGGCAGCTCACCAAGGGATACAGTTTCTATCTGGCTCTGCTCTGCTTATCTCCAGGGATCAAGGATGGCTCCATATTTCTCTTTGTCCTTAGCTTCCTTAGAAAAGGCCCAGATAAGATCTGGAGATAAGCAGAGCAGAGCAAATGAATACTCAGCTTGCTGGGGGTAAAGTGTAGATGACTGGGGAAGACAATGGAAAAACACCCCATAACAAAAAGCCTGCCAAGAAAACATGGTGTGACATCACCCCATGGGTTGGTAATGACTTGGTGCTTGCACAGGGACTATCTTTACCATTTTACATTAATATAATAAGCTTCTACATGGAGCTGACACTGAAAGCCAATGTGTACTGAAGGCCAGTGTGCAGACTGAACATGTGGAAGCAGCAGGAGGACAGAGCTAGATATTCCCTACCTCAATCTTCATGTGCTCATCTGTCTACATAATTGGAGTTCCTGCATTTTGGACATGCACCACTCAGGTAGTGCTTGGCCCCATGGAAAAGATAATGATCCCCATGTCATGTATTCTTGGTGCTTGGGGGACAACAGTGGGAGGGCTTCTGGAGTCTGGCCACAACTGTGAGCCTCCTGATGGCACCAGGTTTTTGGCCACTGTGTGACACTGAGACCGATTTCGAACTAGGCTTGTTCCGGGTGAGAGCCCTTTTGCTCCTGGCTTTTCTCTTGGTTTTCGCACAAGCTGCCCTGGAGGTGCGAGTTGTGTCGCTTTTCCACAGCAAGCAAGATTCTCTTGCAAGTGGTTTCTGCTTGCCGCAAAAAAGCAGCGGGCCAACTCGCAGCTCTGGGGCAGCTTACATAAGAACATAAAGTTGATCTAAGTGGGCAGCCGCCTTGGTCTGAAGCAGTAGAACAAAGCAGGAGTTAAGTTGCGCCTTTAAGACCGACCAATTTTTATTCAGAACGTAAGCTTTCATGCTTAGAGAGCGCACAAAAGCTTACGTTCTGAATAAAAATTGGTTGGTCTTAAAGGTGCAACTTGACTCCTGCTTTATAAGAACATAAGAGAAGCCATGTTGGATCAGGCCAATGGCCCGTCCAGTCCAACACTGTGTCGCACAGTGACCAAAAAAACCAAGTGCCATCAAGAGGTCCACCAGTGGGGCTAGAAGCCCTTCCACTGTGCCCCCCCCCCACCCAAGCACAAAAATACAGAGCATCACTGCCCCAGACAAAGAGTTCCAACAATATGCTGTGGTTAATAGCCACTGATGAACCTCTGCTCCATATGCTTATCCATTCCCCTCTTGAAGCTGTCTATGCTTGTAGCCGCCACCACCTCCTGTGGCAGTGAATTCCACATGTTAATCACCCTTTGGGTGAAGAAGTACTTCCTTTTATCAGTTCTAAACTGATTGCTCAGCAATTTCATTGAAAGCCCATGAGTTCATGTATTGTGAGAAAGGGTGAAAAGTACTTCTTTCTCTACCTTCTCTATCCCATGCATAATCTTGTAAACCTCTATCATGTCACCCCGCAGTCAGCGTTTCTCCAAGCTTGTGCAAAAACTGAGAGAAGCGCCGGAGGCAAAAGGGCTCTTCACCCGGAACAAGCCCAAGTGTGAAATTGGTCAGAGTATTCGACTGGATGGGCCATTGGCTTTATCAGACATGGTTTCTTTTATGTTATATTCTCTTATGTTCTTATCCTATCCAATCCAAATACCTTTATTGGCATAGATTATGTTCTTATCATCATTTGATTACTTTTTAAAAAGATGGACAATGACATCAAGGCAGGAGCTTCAGCTGGGGCTTCTCCAAGGTGGCCGGAACTTTCTCACATTGCCCAAGTGTAGTATTGCAGGACCTTCCATGTTACAGGTAACATAAGACCCGGATGCTTCTTGCCAAAACCACTCAGAAGAAAAATGAAAACAAGATAGCTGTGCTAAAAACGATCAGACGCACTTTGTTTTCCTGTCACACTACCCCAAAAGATAGAATGAAAGATTCAGATACAAAACCCAGCTGGTAAATGTATAGCAGGTATCACTTCTGGTCAGGTTTGTTTTTATTCTAACACCAGAAACCATAAAGCCTACTGTGCTTCAGTGATCAAAACCTAAGCAATGTGACCACCTCCCATAGTCATCCTGCTTTCTTAGCAGTAACAATGAATACCAATGGGAAATTTTTTTTTAGGGTAAACTGTGTGCGGGTTACAAAGTGCTTCCAATGTTCATGTATTCTGATATATATGTATGTGTATTTATTTAGAGAATTTAGGTGCCACTTCTCCAGGGATCTTCTTGAGGCAGCTTGCAAAGTGAAAAAGAAAATCCATGAAAATCTATGAGATGGCAGTGAAGGTTATGAAGAAGGATTGCTGTGTGGTTGCCATTGCTTTGGTGAGTTCATGCCTAGCCCAATTATTTAGAACAATTAGATCTCTGATGACATTGCTACAAGGCAGGCAAAATAGTATGGAATTGGATATAGGCTGTGAGATTTTTATGAGCTGTTTTGCTCTTGTTGCTCCATTGTGATCTCCCCACGACAATTAAAACAACAGTGGATCTGGAAGCCTCTTGGGTATCTTCTGGTCTTGTTACGGATAAATTCAATTGCCTCTCCCAGGAGGAGGTTGATAGGACTCTTGCAGTGGTGGGGCCCACCACTTGCCTTCGTGATCCATGCCCATGCCTATCTTGGTTGGTTAAGACCTGCGGAAACAAGGTACAAGCTCCCCTGTGTGAGATTGTCAACTTATTCCTGATATCAGGGGTTTTCCCAGGGAGACGAAGGAGGCATTCGTACTTCTGCTCTTTAAAAACCCATCTTTGTACCTGACAGTCCTGGCCAACTACTGTCCAGTATTCTGGGTAAGGTTGTTGAGAGTTCCTGGGTAAGGTAGTTAAGAGAGCAGCAGCCAAACAGTTGCAGGCTTTCCTGGATGATGCCTCCGTCCTGGATTCCTTCCAGTCTGGTTTTTGCCCCACTTATGGGGCCAAGATGACTTTGGTCTCCCTTTCAGATGACCTCTGGAGAGAGCTGGACTGAGGCAGGTTGGTGCTGCTGTTGCTTCTTGATTTGGCAGCAGTGTCCGACCTGGCCAACCACTATCTTTTGAGCCACTGCTTTGCAACATGAGGATTTGGGGGACTGCCCTACAATGGCTCCTCTCCTTTCTTCAATGGCTCTTCTCCTTTCTTCAAGGTTGGGAACAGAGAGTGGCATTAGAGGAGAGAGTCTCCCCATGATTCCCATTGGATTGCAGGGTCCCTTCAGGGAGCAATTCTTTCCCCAATGTTATTTAACATCTACATGTGTCCTCTTGAGGAGTTAATCCTGGAGTTTGGGTGCCATCACTATGCTGATGACATCCAGCTGTATCTGCTAATGGATGGATAGCCAGACTTGGACCCAAACACCTTGAACCAGGCACTGAGAGCTGTAGTTGGTTGGTTGCAACAGAGTCAGATGAAGCTGAATCCACTGAAGACAGAAGTCCTGTACCTTAGCCATGGGGGCTTAGATATGAGAATCCAGCTCCTGACTTTGGATGGGACGCCACTGACCCAGGGACTCAAGGTTTGAAATTTAGGTGTGATTCTGGATACCTCATTATTGATGGAGGCCCAGATCACAGTGATTGCCAAATCAGCCTTTTTTCATCTTTGGCAGGTTCGGCAACTAGTCCCTTACCTCTCCTCCTGCGACTTGGCTACAGTGATTCATGCGCTTCCAGATTAGACTATTGTAACTGTGGTCCTACCCTTGTACCTGATCTGAAAGTTGCAGCTAGTGCAAAATGCAGCAGCTCGTCTGTTGTCTTGTGATGCCTTTGAGGGTGTACATTCAGTCGGTGCTGTGCAGACTGCACTGGCTGCCAATAGAGATCTGGATCCATTTCAAGTTGTTGGTTCAACCTTTAAGGCCCTGAATGGCCAGGAAACAACATACCTGCCGATCAACATCTGCTGGTAATCTCCAGCCCAAAAGATGTCTCTTTAAACTCCATCAGGACCAGGGTCTTTTTGGCCCTGTCCTCAACCTGGTGGAATCAGCTACCCATAGAGATCAGGCCCCTGTGGGACTTGTTACCATCCTGCAGGGCCTTTAAAATGGAGCTGTTCCGCCAGACTTTTAGTTGAGGCAGTGGACATCTAATATGATTGGCCCCTCCTGCTCAGCTGCCTGTTTCCAACTACTGGCCCAAACTGCTATGAAAATGCTTGGCCCTCTGGTTCTGAAGATCTGGAAAACCACTGATCTGATCTACAAAAACCTGGAAAAGACCCAGGGCACTATGATGCCATCTTAATGTATTTATTGTGGTTTTAATTCTTGATGCAACTTTTAGATTTTAAATATGGTTAGTTATATGAACCCTTAAGTTGTAATCTGCCCTGAGCCCACTTCAGCAGGAAGGGTGGGATAGAAAGTGAATGAATGAATGAATGAATGAAAGAATGAATGAATGATAATGCCATGAAAACAATAGCAAAAGAATTAGCAATATTAAGACAAGTGTTTTTATTATTATTTCAATACAAACATACATATACACATACACACATATATACAGACAACAAATTCCCCGATATTTTTACAAGAAATCATACTAAGCAAATGGGCATATCTTTTCATGTATTTTTCATTTAAAAATGAATAATATCCAATATTTATTAAATAAATCAGGCTTCATAGAGTTACTCCTACTAGCCCTTTGATGGTATGTTAACTTAGATAATAGTGCAATAAGGCAAATCTTGTTAAACCATTTACTTCTGGTTGGTGATTCTGTTTTTTTTTTCCATTTTATTGCAATAGCCATCCTTGCTGCTGTAAATAAATTTAGCACTAATTCCAAATCTGAATCATCTACATAATATCTTTAAAAAACCTAGATGAATTAATTCTGGTTCAAAAGGTATTTCCCTACCCAATTGCTACCTACGGCACTGTGTAGGGTAACACAGGGGGGCGTATTGGCTTCCGCATGGCTTCCACATGTGAGTGCAGAAAGTCCTTGAGTAGTGGCTTATGTTAAGAATTCTGTCTACCATCAAAAGTTTAGTGTCCTCTGGAACAGACTTTGCTAGGGAGTAATAGTCAATGAAGAAGGGTCTTCTCAGTGCCAGCTATCAATGCAGCTACAAAACAAATCTCCTTCTCAAGCAAATTGAAGCAAAGACAAATGATATACATATTCAAGATCCAGAAGCAAGTCTTTTTTCACCATTTGAACAATGCCTCAAATGCTCACATAGCACACACACTACAGTAGAGGGAAGCTTAACTAGAAGGATTAGTCATTAAAATAACAGATTGAGCATAGTTAAATTCTATGCCTGAAACTATATTATCTATCTCTCAGGCAGGGCTACATTTCAATAAGACTGTAAACAAGAAAAATTAATTCATCTCTGTTTTATTGCTTGTAATCCTTTTAAAAGAAAACAACAATGACATTCTTACAAAATTACTTTGCCTGAGAAAGAAAATGAAAATATAAGAAGGCCATCTGAGAACATTTATCAAATATCATTTTACAGAAGTTAAGTAAAATCCAACTATGTAGGGGATAACAGGATTTATTTACATATTTACACCCTGACCGTTTTCGCACGCAGCTTACCACGCAGTCATGTTCCTGTTCTCTCCGCAGCGTCTGTCGGATTTCCCATTATCTGCGCCGGAGTTGCAGTAAGTGCTGCGGCTTTTGCATAGCAAACGTAAACTGGGTTTTAGCGGTTTACGTTTGCTACGCAAAAGCCGCGGCACTTCCTGTAGCTTCGGCGCAGATAATGGAAAATCCAACTGATGCTGTGAAGAGAACAAGAACGTGACCCCGTGGTTAAGCTGTGTGCGAAAATGGTCCCTGTGTTTCTCCTCAGTGGGGATCCATTGTTCTTCTGTCCTCCATTTTATCCTCACAAAAGCTATGTGGGGTAGGGTTAGGATAAGAGTACATGACTGGTCCAAGTTCAACCAATGAGGAAGTTCAAACCTATGGCTCTCAAATCCTAGCCTGATGCTCTAGCCAGCAGCTATCACATCAGCTGAGATGGGCTTGTATGGAGTACCAGAGAGAAAATTGCAGAGGTGCTACCTCCTGTCTTCAGTTCTGAGTCCACTAAGAAAGACAGTAAACTACTTTCACTCCTGCAGCTATTACAGGGGTGGGAGGGTGCTGCATTGGTATCTCATATGACTGAAAAGAAGGGACAAGAGTGAATTTTAAAATGGCATGTATGAATAAAAACTGTTTGGAATAGGGCTGCCAATCCCCAGGTCCAGGTGGGGTTTCTCCTGCCTGGGAGGTTCCCAACCCGCCAGCCCACATTGGGCTGGTGGGGGGAACCTCCCCCAACGTCGCTGGCACAATGACGTCACCCGGAAGTGATGTCATAAAAATGGTGGTGCCCATGCAGGGCTGCTCTAGGCGTTTCCAGGAAAACTCTATGGTTTTCCTGGACGCTCTAGCCATTTGGGAGGTAAAAACTCTATGGTGCATAGGTACCATAGAATTTTAACCTTCCAAATGGCAACAGCATCCGGGAAAACCATAGAGTTTTCCTGGAAACACCTAGAGCAGCCTTGCATGGGCGCCGCCATTTTGATGATGTCACTTCCGGGTGACATTATTGTGGTGCGTGCGCGCTCTGCACGTGAGAGAGAGTCCCCCGCTGCGGGAAGCTGGGGACTTGGCATCCCTAGTTTGGAATAGTATTAAATGGTGCACAAGAAGCAAAAGAATAATCAACAAACTGAAAGTGATCAGAACTTACAAATAATATTGTTGAAATATTTTCACTCCATGGTGGTATTAGATGGCTGCCTTTTAAATAATGATTTTTGAATGAAATAATAGATTGTAAGCAGATCATACAGTGATTTTATTATATCATTGAACGTTGCTGACATTACATTGTTTTCCAGCATAGAAGTAACTCCAGGAGACTCCAACAGTGGAGTGATACAGCTCATTAGGAGCCAGCACAGCTCGTCAAGCGAGTCAACCGGCCATAAATTGTGAAGAGTACACCCTTGAAAAAGGACTTTGAGTTTGAAACAAACTGTATATAGTGATAATTCATTCACTGAATTGCATTCACTATTATTTAGTCTTACTTGCCTGTATGGTTGAGTGTCTGGAGTATGAAATGTTTTATTATCATGTTACTCTGTCATGTCTTGGATTATTTAAAGACATAGACACATATCAAATAGAGAAAATCATTAAAATGTATTTATATATATATTTAGGCTTACTGGTACATATATATTGCACAGTGCTTTTTGACTTCCTTGACATTATGTTCTCTGTGATCCCTAACTGATTATTTGTTTCCCAAACCATCTTTAGACACATCTGCTTGTACTTCCACCTGCTATTCTGGATCAAAGTATCCATGCACTGGAGTAGTTGTGATGTCTTGTTTGAGATTATTTAAGGCTTCCTGCTGTTCAGGCCCCCCCATTGCCACAGTGCATTGTTTCTCGCCTGGGGTCAAAGAGGTACAGTCAGACATGATTCATGTGGTATATATTGGGCCAGATTTTGTATAGTACCTAAGAGTATCTGAAGGCCATTCTTGTCCACAGGTGGGGGCATTTTGTTAATAGCTTCTACTTTGTCATCATCTGGTCTGATGCCATATTTGGAAAATATGTGGCCCATATACTTGACATCGTCTATCAGGAACTGTATTTTAACCGTGTTGAACTTTGCACCATTTTGTCATGCTCTATGAAGAATGTTTAAAATGGTGTCAAGTTTCTCTTTGTCTGCTGCTGTGATGATCATGTCATCTGCAATAATATGGGCAGCTGGGATGTCACCAAAGCTTTCATACTTTTCCTGCTGAAATATTTCACTTGCTGACCAGATTCCAAAAAGGCGTCTTCCCCATGGGGTGTTAAAGGTACACACTTCTGCTGATTCCATGTCCAGTTATACCTGTCATCCTTTTCATCTAGGATGGTAAACAGCTTCTTCCCAGCCAAGTTTTTCCTGAGATCCAGAAAGCTTCTGACTTCCAGAAAGCTTTTGATAAAGTTCCTCATCAAAGGCTCCTTAGAAAGCTTGAGAGTCATGGAGTAAAAGGACAGGTCCTCTTGTGGATCAAAAACTGGCTGAGTAATAGGAAGCAGAGAGTGAGTATAAATGGGCAGTCTTCGCAGTGGAGGACGGTAAGCAGTGGGGTGCCGCAGGGCTCGGTACTGGGTCCCATCCTCTTTAACTTGTTCATAAATGATTTAGAGTTGGGAGTGAGCAGTGAAGTGGCCAAATTTGCGGATGACACTAAATTGTTCAGGGTGGTGAGAACCAGAGAGGATTGTGAGGAACTCCAAAGGGATCTGTTGAGGCTGGGTGAGTGGGCGTCAACGTGGCAGATGCGGTTCAATGTGGCCAAGTGCAAAGTAATGCACATTGGGGCCAAGAATCCCAGCTACAAATACAAGTTGATGGGGTGTGAACTGGCAGAGACAGACCAAGAGAGAGATCTTGGGGTCATGGTAGATAATTCACTGAAAATGTCAAGACAGTGTGCGTTTGCAATAAAAAAGGCCAACGCCATGCTGGGAATTATTAGGAAGGGAATTGAAAACAAATCAGCCAGTATCATAATGCCTCTGTATAAATCGATGGTGCGGTCTCATTTGGAGTACTGTGTGCAGTTCTGGTCGCCGCACCTCAAAAAGGATATTATAGCATTGGAGAAAGTTCAGAAAAGGGCAACTAAAATGATTAAAGGGCTGGAACACCTTCCCTATGAAGAAAGGTTGAAACGCTTAGGGCTCTTTAGCTTGGAGAAACGTCGACTGAGGGGTGACATGATAGAAGTTTACAAGATAATGCATGGGATGGAGAAAGTAGAGAAAGAAGTACTTTTCTCCCTTTCTCACAATACAAGAACTCGTGGGCATACGATGAAATTGCTGAGCAGACAGGTTAAAACGGATAAAAGGAAGTACTTCTTCACCCAAAGGGTGATTAACATGTGGAATTCACTGCCACAGGAGGTGGTGGCGTCCACAAGCATAGCCACCTTCAAGAAGGGGTTAGATAAAAATATGGAGCAGAGGTCCATCAGTGGCTATTAGCCACAGTGTGTGTGTGTGTGTGTGTGTGTGTGTGTATATATATATATATATATATATATATATATATATATATATATATATATATATATATATATATATATATATATATATATATATATATATATATATATATATATATATTGGCCGCTGTGTGACACAGAATGTTGGACTGGATGGGCCATTGGCCTGATCTAACATGGCTTCTCTTATGTTCTTATGAGATCGTCAACAGTGGAAACAGAAATTTTTTCTCAGCACTGCCTTAAGATCATGTGAATAAAGACAAATCTGTAGCGAACCATTTTTCTTTCGTGTGATCACTAGGCAGCTGACCCAAGGACTGGGTTTGTAATTTTTGCAATGATGCCTTGTGCTTCCGGTTGATGAATTATGTCCTTCAATTTGTCCAGAATGGAGTAGGGGATCTTTCTACACCCATGAGATTGTTGCGTCCAGAAAGATATGGTGAATGCCAGGAAATCGATCCAAGCTTTCAGAAATATCTTAGTAGTGCCTAAGGAGATAATCTCTTGGTCCAGGTACTATATGGGGTATGAAGTGGACTCATCTGAGGAGATCCAGAGTGATGCAGGCATCTCTTCCAAACAATGGAGGACCCTCATTATCAATCACATAAAAGGTCAGCTGGGCTTTGCTGGGACCTGCCCTGCTATGAGCCACAATTGCTCCTAGTGGTTTTATGCAGACATCTCCAAAAAGAAACAGGTATGACTGATGTCTGCATAATGTGTACTTTCCCCCTCAAAGCTTTAGGCACTGCAGCAGGCATGGTGTTTGCTTTGGCTCCACTGTCCAGTTTAAAAGAGTCTACTATTGTTACTGTGAAGTGCCATGCCTTGGAGCTTTGGAGCAATCAGGAGCAGACAGTAAGCCTATGGATAGCATTTTCACATCCTTTTCTAGCTCTGGACATTCTTCCTTCATTCGGTACACTTCAGCAAAATGATTTTTCCTTGAGCATTTTTAACAAGTAACTCCAAAGGCTGGACACTGTCTAGGCTTATGTGTATTTCCACATTTATTGCCAAACTTCTGTAGTTTAGCTAGGGCAGACATTTGTGGTGGGAGATCTGCGGGAGGCTTACACGTTTGTTTCAAAAACCTGGAACGGTTTCACTTTTGCTCCACAGCATGTGATGTTGTTTCTGCAGACATAGCTTTGGCCTGGGCAACTGTAATAGCCTTTGTTCTGCAGATATTGATTGACTGCTGGAGGGCGAAACCAGGCTTTTCTGGGAGTTTCTCCAGGAGTTTGCTATCAGTTCTACTAAATATTATCTTGTCCCTTAACATGAGATCCCAAGAAGGACCAAACTCATAATGCTGTGCTTTTTGTCTAAGCTTAGTGACAAAATTATCTTTTCCAGCAGCCTCATTATATTGTAATTGCCAGAGCTCCAAGGCTCTCAAACACAGGGTTTCTTTCTGGATTCATAGCGGGTTTGGAAAGCTGTTAAAACCTCTGTCAAGGTCTTGTGGTTAGGGTCTGCAAACACACCTTGAAAATTATTGTAAACGTTAAGGGCTTTGTCTTCTATGCTGGGAAGCAAGACTGCAATTTTGTAATCTTCAGACCCTTTTCCAGTTGGTTGTACAGGGGTGGCCAAACTTGCTTAATGTAAAAGCCACGTGGAATAAATGTCAGATGTTTGAGAGCCACAAGACATGAACAAACATATCTTTATCAACACTTTGAATAGAAAGATAAAGTACATATATATGTGCTTTACAATATGACCATGCTAGAAGGGGACTATTTAAAAAAAAAAAAACGCAAGCTAGGAATAACAGTCCCCATAAGATCAGCTTAGGGAAAGGTTAAGGAATTTTTTTTTGCACCAGTGGGAGAAGGACACACACATGTGCCATATAAATCACTGACCACGCTTTGCACCATTATGCTTCTTTCTTTGACACCAAGGTTAGTAAATAAAACTCCTACAAGAGCTATGAAACTAAGGGGGAACCCTGCACAGTCTTCTTTAATTCCATCCCTTCTTTCAGTGGCTCCCTCAGCTCTTGCACTCTCTTTCCCCACTCTAGGTCTCCAGGTGGCCTCTGTGGTGGTGAAGAAGAGCTTACAAGAGAGCCGATCTCCCCCTCCTTCCCTGCTTCATACATGGTGGAAATAGTCATTCAGAGGCTGACTGAGTTCCTGATGCTAAACATACTTATGTGAGAGTAAGCCTGCATTAAGTTCCTCCTCAGCCTCCCAGAGTCACACAATGTGTGAAAGGGCTGCATGTGGCTCCTGAGCCACAGCTTGGCCACCCCTGACATAGACTGTTTCCAAGCAAGGTTCTTTCTCTAGGTACAATTAGCCTACAAGAATGCATCAATGCACATGACTGTATACCAATAACATGCCTTAAAAGACTGTCTCAATGGCATGTTTTTTTGGTAATGTGCAAGTCAGTGCCTGACAATGCCAAATGATTCCTGAAGTCATGTATCAAAACCCGGTGTTAATCAGAATACACACACATATAAACATCTTGGACATTGAAAGTATAAATCTCAGTCAAAAGCCCAGCCAATGGCCCATCCAGTCCAACACTCTGTCACAAACTGACCAAAAAACCAGGTGCCATCAGGAGGGCCACCAGTGCGGCCAGGACACTAGAAGCTCTCCCACTGTTGCCCTCCCAAAGCACCAAGAATACAGAGCATCATTACCGCAGACAGAGTGTTCCATCTATACCCTGTGGCTAATAGCCACGGATGGACCTCTGCCCTCTTGAAGCCGTCTATGCTTGTAGCCACCACCACCTCCTGTGGCAGTGAATTCCATTTGTTAATCACCCTTTGGGTGAAGAAGTACTTCTTTTTATCCTTTCTAATCTGACTGTTCAGCAGTTTTCATTGAGAGCCCACGAGTTCCTATATTGTGAGAAAGGGAGAAAAGTACTTCTTTCTCTATCCCAGGGCTTTTTTTTTTTAGCAGGAATGCACAGCAATGTAGCTCTGGCTGGCTTTGTGTCAGGGCGTATGGCCTAATATGCAAATGACTCCCAGCTGTGCAAAACAATGGTAACATCAGGGAGTGTGGCCTAATATGTAAATAAGCTCCTGCTGGACTTTTTCTACAAAAAAAGCCCTGCTCTATCCCATGCAGAATCTCTAGTATGTCACCCCTCAGTCGATGTTTCTCCGAGCAAAGGATCCCCAAGCTCTTTAACCTTTCTTCATAGGGAAAGTGTTCCAACCCTTTAATCATTCTTGTTAGCCCTTTTCTGGAATTTTTCCAATGCTGTATCTTTTTTTGAGCTGTGGTGACCAGAATTGTACACCGTACTCCAAATGAGGGCACACCATCGATTTATACAGGGACATTATGATACTGGCTGATTTGTTTTCAGTTCTCTTCCTAATAATCCCCAGCATAGTGCTGGGCTTTTTTATTGCAGTTGCAAACTGTCTCACACTGTCTATTATTCTGTGCTCTCAAAAGGCACATAGAAATCCCTCCAAACAAAGATAAGGTGGAGGGATGGTGGTGCTCTTCTCCCCATGTGGTGGAGGGGGGAATATTGTGCCACATATTTATTTGCAGGGGAAGTCCCAGAAATTTCATAGCCATAAAAATTGGAAGGATCTGTGACCAAGATGAAAACCAGTTTCACTAAAGTCAACAGAAGTAGGGCTGCCAGTCCCCGGGGGGGGGGGGGGGGGTCAGGGGAATCTCCCAGTTTGGAGACCTTCCCCCTGTTTCAGAGTCATCAGAAAGTGTGTGTGGGGGGGTTATTATTCATGTTGTACCCCACTCTGAGCCCCTATGGGGAATGGACAGAATATAAATATTTAAAAAATGTCTGCTGTGCGCTCCATTATTCCCTATGGAGACCGATTCCAATAGGGTATAATGGAGAATTGATCCGTGGGTCTCTGGGTCTCTGGGGGGCTGTTTTTTGAGGTAGAGGCACAAAACTTGCAGCATAGCATCCAGTGCCTCTCCTCAAAACACCTTCCAAGTTTCAAAAAGATTGGACCAGGGGGTCCAATTCTATGAGCCCCCAAAGAAAGTGCCCCTATCTTTCATTATTTCCAATGAAGGGAAGGCATTTAGGTTTGCGGTCCTTTTAAATGAGATGGCCAGAACTCCCTTTGGAGTTAAATTATGCTTCTCACAACCTTGCTCCTGGCTCCACCCCCCCAAAGTCCCCAGATATTTCTTGAATTGGACCTGACAGTCCTAAACAGAAGCTTTACTCCTGACATTAGTGGAGCCAAGATTTCAATGATCAGTATCTATTAACTTCCAATAAATGTCTTCATCTGACAGCTCTGTAAGAAGCCATATTTCTCCAACAATAAATAAGTCACTATTTCCTACTTTACTTTGACTTTTTGCAGTTAGTCAGCATGAAGGTCTTAAAGCAGGGGTGTCAAACTCATTTGTTATGAGGGCTGCATCTGACATAAATGAGACCTTGTTGGGCGGGGCCATGTCGGGTTGGGCCATGTGTATACCTATTTAAGATCAGGTAGCAAAGATATACATTTTATAAAGAACACAGACAAACACAAATATATATTTTTTTAAAACTTAAAACATGCTTAAAACATTAGCATTCATTGGACTTATAGGTGCTTTCTTTGTCTCTCTCCCATGGGATCCAGGGAACTGGGCAAAGGAAGCTCTGGCTCTTTCCTTCCTTCCTCAAGGGACTGGGGGGGAGCCTTAGCCAATAGAAGGAAGAGAGGCTTGGCTCAGTAGCTCTGCTGTGCAATTGAGAGAGCCTGGCAAAGCAAGCTCTGCCTCCCCCCCCACTTCCTCCCCAAGGGAGAAGCCTCAGCCAATGGAGAAAATAGAGGTTTTGCTCTGTAGCGCCTGTGCAATTGATCAAGCCTTGCAAAGCAAGCAAGAGAGAGGGAGAAGGAAGCAGATGACAGCCAGTCGCTCAGGGGCCTGATAGGAGCCCTCCAGGGGCCTGATTCGGCTGTCAAACTGCATGTTTGACACTCCTGCCTTAAAGTGAAGCATTGGATTTATATGCTACTACCAGAACCCTTACTAAATACCCATGACTTAGTCAATTCTCTTAAGCTACAAGTTCTGTGGCAGCTGCCACTTGCATTAATTTTATCTGCTGGTAACACATTTAGACTGTCCAGGCCACTGGCACACAGGTATGCACTGATTTCTAAGTGTTCCTCTGAGAATATAATGAGTCATTTGGGGCAGCATGAACTCTCTTGGTTGAAGTCAGTGCAAAAGGTGGATGCTCCTTTGCCAGCAGAGATGTGTGGGCACTTTATCATCTTAAGGCCCAGTTGATGTGATTTCCAGCCTCCTTTTTTGTGGGGTTCGCACACACAGTGGTCCTCACCAGGGCTATATCACACTACAGCCCACTTCGCACCAAAGGCCACCTGTGTTATAGGGAATAAAAGGAGGTGACTCCATTCCTTTACCACACATCTGCAGCACTAAAATGATGACCTGGCCTAAGATTCTCAGTGGAGGAAGCAGGAGCAATGACATAACTCATTTTCATCCTGTTGTTTCATACCATTCGGTGCCTACTCCTATTCTTTGGTTCTCCAAATATATTAGAAATAATTATATGCATGTATGTTGCAGCCAACATATGGCAATCCCAGCAAGGGGCTTTCGAGGCAAATAAGAAGCAGAGGTGGTTTCCCATTGTTTTCCTCTGCAGAGTCTTTGCTGATGGTCTGCCATCCAAGTGCCACCGCGGCTTAGTCTCCCAGATCCGATGAGATCAGGCTATAACAGAGTATCCCACATCCTTCGAAATAATTATTATTGCTGAAATTACGTTACTTATAAAAACAACAACAGCAGAACTTCTCTCAACTTGAGAAACAACCTGATACATCCACTCGGATCCAGCGCTTTGGTGAGATTCTTAGAAAATCTGGATCCCAGCTGGTCAATTTCATCCACAAAGGACACTGAGAAATTTTGTAAAAAGCTCACATTAAGTCTATATATACTAGGATTTCATGAAGAGAAGGTCCACTGGAAGGAAAACATGGGCAGAGGAAACATTTCACGGGGTATTTTTTTAAGGGGGTAGGGGGAACGTAAGCAAGTACATGCACTTACTTTTGTTCTGATGATGAGAGGCAACGGAAGTAGTAGAAGGGGAGTGAAAAGAATGAGCAGGAATCGGCGGTAGGCTAAAAGCTGTCTCAGGAACTTCATTGTTATGGGTTGGTGTCTTGGCTTGTCTGTAGAAATAGGAAGCATAAAAATTAGACTGGAACTTAAGAAGATGTGTCTGATTAATATTTCTCCAAACTATCACCTTTAGCCTTTGTAACAGAGGCTTCAGTCAAGCTAAGTTAAAAATAAATCTTGCCCTTTATTGTTTTAGTGTCTTCTTTAACGCCAGAGATAAGAGTGACATTTACTAGCAACTGAAGAATCTGAGATTTCCCTTCCTTTTAAGATAAAATGCTTTCTATTCTCACTGCACTGGCTTATCATTCATAGTTTTGTTTTCGTTTTGATTTTTACACTGAGATAAGGCCTAGAAACTCGGGGCCAGTTGGATATTCTGAAGAAATAGTGCTGTTGAAAAGAATTTTTCTCCTGTGTTAGAAGATACTGCCAAAAATGTAAAGTGTTTTGATTGGATAGCGTAGTTCACACATACTATTGTCTAGTTGAAGGGCTGCCACGAGGTGAGTCTTGGATAAGTTGTAGATAAACACGCATGTACAAGGATAACCATTTTACTCGGCACAAAACAGAAAGCAATAGAAAGCTTCCAAAAACCAAGATGGCATATGCACATCTATGGGAATCAACAACACTAAATGCAATGTAACTTTGATAAAACAGTACTTGGTTCAAAATGTGGCACCATGCTTTTATAGCAATACGTATATAGCACTGTATCAACATATTTTTGTTTTTTTTTAAAAAAGGAAGAAAATGAACCACTGAGTTCCAAAGCAGAGAAGGGGGACATGGTTTCTCTGTGATGATGGAAGTCCAGTAATTGAAAAGTGGACTGGAGGTCAGTGGGAGTGGGTAGAACCAACAAAACTAAAAGAAACATTACACATGAAGAAAAAGGCAACTCAAAATATTTTTAATAGAAAAATCTGGATAAAAATGGCCAAAAAGAAATGGGGGGGAATCAAGGGGAAAAGCAAGTCAAAAACGTAAGGGACAGGAAAACATGAGGAAATCAGGTGATAAACTAAAGGAATATGAGACTGAGCTCAGAAAATGTCCCATACAAAAAAACCCCCTTAATTCAGTCCTTTGCAATGCTCGAAATTAAGCCTGAATACAAGAATTTATTTCTTCTATGCTGGGATCAGACAAACTGCCTCTTTTAAAATATGTAATCTCAAAGTACAGAAGGAAATGAACTGAAATTAATAGCTCTTCAAAAGTGTCCCTTGGGTGGTTTTTGTGTATATGTGCGTGTGTGTGTGCATGCAAAGGATGGAAACTAAATATTGACTGTGGATTCTATACAGCAAAAATGAACATTGTATCCAGTATCTCCAACAAATTGGAATCATGCTGTGGTTAAAAACCAAATTAACATGGTTTCACTTGTAAAGAAAAGAAGCACAACATGTTCATGCTTATTCAATATCTTATAATATTTCCATTGCATGCAGATATTGAAAGACAAAGGACCACATTTCTCTGATCAGCAAGCAGTTCCAGTGGTAGTGCTTACCTATACTGTTTCCCTTCAGAAGAGAACACTAGAATTGCCAATAAGCCTGGAGAAAGATGTCCTGACCCTTTAACAGAAGCTTAATGCATGGAAATGGAACAAGCAGGTAAATAAGATCACTTGGAAAATAACAACCCATTATTCTTCTGTTAAAGAGACAGGTTTTTCTCTCTCTAGGTACTTGTCAACCCTACAGCAACTTTCGTATTTTAAAAAATATTCTTTATCACACAATAATAACTAAACTTATACAAAATAACATAACATGAATAATGATTTTATTTAAGCAAATACATAAGCAATAATCTATGATTGTCTACAGCTGCGTCATCTACAATAACTAATTATATATAGGTACAACAACAAAAACTACATATAGAAAACTACCCTGAATTGATTATTGATCAGAACTTACTTGCATTAAAAATTACTTTATATATCCTTACTGTTGTATTTTTGTATGCTGGGCCCTCAAGATATAAAAGAATTTACTTGCATGAAAAATTACTTTATATACATTTACTGTTTTACTTTATATACACTTACTGTTACTTCATATACAATTATTGTTGTACTTTTGTTTGAGTTTTCGCCCATCTTTCCCTAATTATTTTATATTCCATTTTACATACTTTTTATCATTTTCCGTTAAACAAAATCTTGATTCTCAGCTATGGAATCAAAAATACTTTCAATTTTTTCCTGGAATTCTGAAATGGGTTTATTATGTACATAAGATGTTAATTTTGCCATTGCCACATAATCATTACATTTATTTTTCCATTCCTTCAGTTCTGAACATTTTTGCTTTCCATTTTGCTGCAAATGTTACCTTCGCCACCATCACCATATAATTATAGAATTCAGTATGTATTCTTGTAATAGTATTTATTATGATATTTAACAACATACTTCTGGGGTCCATCACAAACTTAAGTTTTAATATCTTTTGCATTTCTTCATGTATCTCTACCCAATATTTTCTTGTTTTCTCACGTTTGCCACATCTGTACTCTGACAGCACTTCCTATTGTATCCTTTGTTAGTTTTCGCAATACCTTTAGGTGTAATAAACCATCTAAAATGTTTTGCACCAATATTCCCATAATGTTTGAGAGTTAATAAATTTGATTTCCTTAGTCCATAATTTCCCCCCTGACTTATACATATATTATCTCCAAAGTTTTGCATCCATGTTATACAGTTTTAAATTTATCCTTTCTGTATCATATTGCAGTAACATTTTATAATTTTTTCCTAACAGGTGTTTTAGATCGCCAGTGATTAAATGTTCAAAGACCATTTTTTCTCTCTCAGTCAACCTCCTTCCTTTGCTATTTGTTCTTTATATTTAAATACCATTTGTTCTTTATATTTAAATACCAGTTTTCTTACTTGTATTACTGACACAATAGGCATCAAATGGGGGTGTCACTGGAAGATGGGCTTATTGTATTTTCGCATTGGAACCATATTCTTAAAAATCCATCTCAGAATATGGCTACCATATTATCTTTGACTTGTTTTTAATGATTTCTTAATCCATAAATAATGGTAGGTTCCTTCTTTCATGTCAGTTATTTCTAATTTGATGCTCCTTTTGCTTCAATCTGCGATCCAGTCAGATCCCAATCAATGCAGCCACTTGTTGATACAGTTTAATATTCAGTTCTGTTAAACCTCCTCTTTTTAAAATCTTATTTATCTTATTTTGTAAATCTTATTCTTGGTTTCTTCCCTTCCAAATGATTTATCATTTTCTGCCATTAAAAAAAAAGTCTTTTCATCTATAAGAAATGGTAACATTTGAAACAAAAAAGTCAACATTGGTAAAATGTTCATTTTAGCAGCTGAAATTCTTCCCAGCCATGAAATCTTGCTCTTTATTTTTCATGTCTAATAGCTATGTTGTGGTCTTTTTATTAAATTTGTATCTAGTATAGGTTCCGAATCTGATTATTTGTTTCCTTGTATATTTCAGATGAATATTTGGTTTTGTTACTGTTATGGCACCATCATCTGCATAACTTTTCACTTCACATTCTTGGTTATCTTCTGTTATTCCGGTAATCCATATCTTGTCTGATTTTTACTGCCAATATTTCCATTGCCAAGATAAATAACAACAGTGATACTAGACAGCCTTGTCAAGTTCCTTTTGTTGTCGCAATTTTCTCTGATAGGGAACCATTTACTAGGGTTCTAGCATGGTAATCAGTATACTTTGCATCCTATTAAAAATGGTTCTGCAATTCATATTTTGTAATACCTTTATTAAAAATAGCCAAGAGACATAGTCAAATGCTTTCTCTGCATCCATAAATGCCATATTTCCTCCTTTTCTCCTTGAATATTCAATTGCAGTCAGTAGCTATCTAATATTGCTTTCAGTTTGTTGAAAGTGGTTAAGTACGAGAGCCAGTTTGGTGTAGCGATTAAGTGCATGAACTCTTATCTGGGAGAACCAGGTTTGATTCCATACTCCTCCACTTGCAGCTGCTGAAATGGCCTTGGGTCAACCATAGCTCTCATAGGAGTTGTCCTTGAAAGGGCAGCTTCTGTGAGAGCTCTCTCAGCCCCACTTATCTCACAGGGTGTCTGAGAGGTAAAGGAGATTGTGACCACTTTGAGACTGCGATTCAGAGTATAGGGCAGGATATAAATCCAATATCAAATATATATCTTCTTGGAACAAATCCCGTTTGAACTTTGTGAATTAATTCTGGAATACATTTTCTTAATCTCTCAGCCATTATTGTTTTATGAACTACAACAATCTGGAAGATCTGCATAAAGCTAAATATTTACATAAGCAAGTCTTTGCTGCCACCTACTGTTTGTTTCTGTTAATGTACTGTGTTAAAATAGCGCTTAAATCCTATATACCAGGGGTGTCAAACTCATTTGTTATGAGGGCCAGATCTGACATAAATGAGACCTTGTTGGGCTGGGCCATGTTGGGCCGGGCCATGTGTGTTCCCAGTGAAGATTAGGTAGCAGAGATATAAACTTTATAAAGGACACAGACAAACACACCTAAAGATTTTTTTTTTTTTAAAAAAAACACCTTAAAACATGCTTAAAACATTAGCACTTGTTGGTCTTAAAGGTGCTTTCTTTGTATTTCTCCCATGGGATCTAGGGAACTGGGTAAATGAAGCTGTGACTCTTTCCTTCCTTCCCCAAGGGACTTGGGGGGAAGAGCCTCAGTCGATAAGAGAGGCTTGGCTCAGTAGCTCTGCTGTGTGATTGAGAAAGCCTGGCAAAACAAGCTATTCCTCCCCCTTCCTCCCCAAGGGAGGAGCCTCAGCCAAGAGAATAAATAAAGGTTTTGCTCTGTAGCTCTGCTGTGTGATTGAGCAAGCCTTGCAAAGCAAGCTGTGATGCAGAAGGAAGCAAGAGAGAGGAAGAAGGAAGCAGATTACAGACAGTTGCTTGGGGGGCCTGATAGGAGCCATCCAAGGGCCTGACTTGGCCCCCGGGCCACATGTTTGACACCCCTGTTATATATAGACTAGTACATTCATATTTATCACTTTCCTTTTTATGTCTTTAAACTTTCTAAGTAAATGTATTTTAGAGAGTTGAAGGTCCAACAATATACAGTAATTGTCAATAATATTTTTACCTTAATATTTATAATAAACTAACAATTATTAATCAAATAACAGAAGACAGGGGCTGTGGATTAGACTTTAGATAGAATAATAATCTGTATGAATATATGGCAATATTGTCTAGGATTACGAGCTTTTATGATTATGCTGTTATATGGAAAAGCTGTATAGAATATTCAAAGAAGAAGGCTGGCAAAACTTAAAAATCTGGTTGCTGGTACTAGATCAGCAAGGAAGGAAAGATTCTTCCTCAGAAGATGATATTAAAATAATTACTGAGAGAACTGAGTCATCTCTAACATGACAATCAAAGCTATCTTAACATAGTTAAAACAGGAAAACAGAGGTATATTAACCCAATTACAGCAACATATAACAGAGGATATACAAAAGATAAGGACTGGGATTTCATCTGGACTGCAAGAATGTTTTAAAAATCTGAGAAAATAAACAGGATATTAAAGATATTAAGGCAAATCAAAAGGTATACGAAGGGAAACAAGATAAAATTGAAGCAAGGTAACAACTGCAAGCAAACTCCTTGATTGAAGCCAATCATACTATACCCCTTTATTGGCATAATAGAACATAGAAAGGCATATCAATCAATGAAATGCAAATTCATATATAGATACAGAAGATATAATCCTAAATTAACTTAAAATAACATTTTATAAGAGCCTGATTGGATTGGGTTTTAAGGATTTTCTCCAAAAACTTTGCAACTGCTCTTGTAGTTTCCGCTACTAAGTCATTCAGTAATAATTGATAAGTGATCACGTTTTTCCAAGTATCCATTGTCTGGAATAGACTTTCAAACACATTCTTGAACAAACTGACATACAGCTGACAATCAAATATTATATGCTGTATTGGATCAGAAGAGCCCATCCCACAAGGGCAAAATCTCTTGCAGTAAGGAACTTGATGGTATCTTCCATGAAGAACATTGGAAGGGAATGCTCTCATTCTACCCACATAAAGTCCTGCATTGTTGGGGAATCTCAAGATCATATAACTAGTGGGATATTTTCCCCAGTTGGTAATCAAGACCTAATGATGCTGGTGAACAAATATAAGCAGGACAATTGAGCAGGCCAAAGTTTATGAAATTCCTAGAAGCAAATCAAAGAATTGAAGTTCTAGAAACAAAACTCAGAAGTAACAACCTGGGATTCTGGGGAATTCCAGAAACTTTTTACAATTCAGATCTAGCGAATGGATTTTGAAAGCTAATACAAGACTATCTGAAGGTGCAAGGTGACTTCCTGGAAACTGAACAAAAATTTAGATTCTATTCAAAGTATGCTAGTAAAAATAAATTACCATCAAACTTACTAGTCAGCTCCACTCATTAAAAAAAATCAAAAGGTGCAATTTTATCACAACATAGAAAAGAGCTGCTTAATGTTGGAGGACAAGAAATACAAACATTTCAAGACTTACCACCAAATACAGTCAAGAAAGAAAATAATTTGGAAATTTAAAACAAGTGTTACAACAGAAACAAGATATTGTTGGAAAATTCCTACCTCTTAGAAATATTAACCAATCCAAGCCATCGCAGGACATTTATGTTGGCTAGACTAAATGCGTTTCCCTCCAAAGTTTTACAAGGGAGATATCAGCGAGTCCCTTTAGCCGGCAGACTTTGCTCCTGTGGAGCGAATACTCCTGACTCAATCCAGCATATATTGCTTGATTGTTCTTTTTACCATAACCTCCGTAAAGATTTATTTGGCAAGCTTTCTTTTTCCCCAGATTTGCCTATTCTGCCACCCTGTTATTATTTATTGAGTGATACTGAGGGGGTGGTTAGTGAGGCTGTGGCAAAATTTCCGGCTGACATCCTTAAATTTAATTCTGACCATGTTTGAATGCATCTGTAAGCTCGGTTTCATTTTGATTTTATCTCCAATGTTTAAATTTTTATATTCTGTGTATTTTTATTTGAATCTATTATGCCATTAAAGGTTTGGTATGGTATGGTATGGGTAAGAAAATAGCAACCGAACAAGCTGATGCACTTTTACAAGGACTGACAGCAAAGAACAGTGATCAAAGCTCAGAATTGGAAGATGCTGGGCCCTCATCTAGAGAAGAGGAAGTGGCAACAAAGAAAAGAGACAAGGGAAAAACTGGGTCCTCAGTTGAGCAATGTCAAACCTTTAAACATCTGAGTAGTGACACACTCTCTTGGAAGGCACACCTGGAAACTGCACGATCAACAGCCCTCTGGTCAATCAGGAGAAATACAACAAACTCACTCCCTGTGAAAAATAATTCTCTTCCGGGATGGCCAACGGTAGATCTCCAGATGTTTTTTGCCTACAACTCCCATCAGTCCCCAGCCAGCATGATGGGGCTGATGGAAGTTGTAGGCAAAAAACATCTGGAGAGCTACCGTTGGCCACCCCTGCTCTATGTAACCCACAAAAATACAGTTTCTTAGTCTCAAATAACAATTCAATGGTACAGAAAGAAGACCATCCAATGCATAACACAACTACTGTCCAAAAACCATGTAACATTCAAACTGTAGCCCAACGATAAAAGAACTGGTCCAATTTCATTTCGGATATGAACTATCCTTTTTCTGGGGACTGTCTTTCATATTCATAGATTCAGTGGAGTTGAAGTGTCATAATTCATTTCTTGGCTTCCCAAGTTTCTATTTTAATTTATTTTTCTGGAACGCCACTGCCAATTTCAATCCATCAGCATCCCTTAAAGTTCTATAGTATACCAGGGGAATGTTTTTTGCTGGTAACAAAGAGGATACCAGGGGGTGATTTCATTGATGGTTTCAGAGAGATGGGAGTTCCAGTCCTCTATCAGCTCATCTGAGGAATTGCTGGAGGGCATCAGTTCCCACAGAGCTTTCTGGAACTCAATTGGTCCATTAGTCTCAGTGGTTGAGTATAAATCCACTCGCCACCTAGATGAGGGGCAGAGACCTTCAGAGCACAGTGATCTGACCATGGCACCAATATCTTGGCCATCAGATCCATATCTAACCCTATGCTGAACATTAAATCCAGCATGTGGCCTGCTTGGTGTGTGGGCCATGATACAATCTGGGTGAGCCCTAGCGCTGCATTGGATGGCACCAGGTCCAAAGCCTGCTGTGAAGAGACGACGTCAGCATGAATGTTGAAATCCCCAAGAACTACAAGCCTTGGGAATGTCAAGACCCAGCCAGCCACTGCTTCAAGTGGGCTTAGAAGGCTGTCTGATGGCACACTAGGCAGACAATACACCAAGGAGACAGCCAAGCTCAGCCAAGAGGTTGTCCTTGAAAGGGTAGCTGCTGGGAAAGCTCTCTCAGTCCTACCTACCTCACAGGGTATCTGTTGGGGGGGGGGGGGGAAGGTAAAGGAGATTTTCACCACTGAGACTCTGAGATTCAGAGTATAGGGCAGGATATAAATCCAATAACATCATAATCTAATAATAATTAATAATAATAATATCAGTTAAACAAGTAACCAATATAAAGACAGTCTAAGAACTTCAGACTACAATGGCAAGCAGTAACTGCTGGAGAGGACCAAATGGACCTTATTCTTTGAGAGAGAGAGAGAGAGAGAGAGAGAGAGAGAGAGAATAGTTACTGCTTGCTATTGCAGTCTGAAGTTCTTAGACTGTCTTTACTCTATATTGGTTACTTGTTTAACTGATTTCATCATAACTGGTGTCGATGGTCATATTGTTTTCAATACTATATTGAGAGGTTATATTGAATTTTTTCTAAGCAAAATAGCTGTAGGACTTCTGCTGCGAATCCAGGCCCTATGACAACTCTTTCAAAATTTCTTTATACAGTCAGGCCTCCTTTATGTATCCAAGACATTATGGCTACCCTCCTCCATAGTTATGGGTCTACATAAAGGTTCATTTGGGTTCTCTTAGCATAGCACACAAAAACACTTTTAGAGGATGGAAGCCTTCAAAGACAGTGGTGACCACTCAGAGTAGGACAAGTGTAAAGGAGGGTCAGCTTCTGCATGGAGGAAGCAAAGCTTTTCATGTTGGAGGTCATGCAGTTGCTTAAGACCCAAGAGCCTTACTAGGACTATTGTAATTGGCATGAAAAGCTCACACGGGAGGTCAGCCTTTGGGCATTATACTTTACCTCAGGCATGAAAAGTGGCAGGGGATCTTTGGAACAGGGAAGAGGTACTAAATCAGACCCTTGGTCTATCAAAGTCAGTTTTGTCTAGTCAGACTGGCAACAGCTCTCCAAGTTTTCAGGCAGAGATCTTTCACATCTCCCATGCCAGATCTTTTAACAGGAGATTCCAGAGACTGAACCTGGAACCTTTTGCATGCCAAGCGGATGCTCTACCACTGAGCCATAGCTTCACCCACTAAATTTTCTTCCCTTCTGCCCACCTACGAAACCACAAACTTATTTCAGGTAAAAGAAGCTAGAACTTTATAGCTGTAGAGTTATAATTTTTACAGACTGAAGCTCCTTGCCTAAAACAGTTGCCTGGAAAGCAGCAAATCAACAGAGGAATCTTTCCCCATTATTGCATCTCCACACAGAGAAAAGTTTCACCTATTGATTTATGTACAGAATGTATTAGTCACAATTTGCACTCTCTGGAATTGCTCAGAGTAACACACAACACACGGAACAGCACGTACAAAGTATTAAAATTGCAATCTGTATCTTGTATAGGTACAGAATGTCTTTCCATTTCAAAAAAGAAAGAAGCAACACTAAATTTTAGCTACCTCTCATTTCAAGAAAGTGGCCCCATGGCGCAGAGTGGTAAAGCAGCAGTACTGAGGTCTGAACTCTCTGCGCACAACCTGAGTTCGATTCCAGTGGAAGCTGGGTTCAGGTAGCCGGCCCAAGGTTGACTCAACCTTCCATCCTTCCGAGGTTGGTAAAATGAGTACCCAGCTTGCTGGGGGGAAAGTGTAAAAGACTGGGGAAGGCAATGGCAAACCACCCCATAAAAAGTCTGCCGTGAAAACGTGAAAGCAACATCACCCCAGAGTCGGAAACGACTGGTGCTTGCACAGGGGACCTTTCCTTTCCTTTCATTTCAAGAAGTGCCTGTCTATAGCTCCTGCACCTGATTGTAACTTAAGTGGGTTTAGCCAGCTGTGCATGAAAAACACTGCAGGGGCATCAAGGCTCCATCAGTCAACATATCCCCATGATAAGCATGTATTTGTTAGATAAATGCCTACCCCAGGTTGATGTTTAATGGCAGGAGGGTAGAACAGATAGACCCAAAATGTGCTGTTATTTCCCCTAAAATATCAAGAACTTTAAAAGTTGAATGTTATTTCTGGAATGCAAGTATACCTTTACACAAGAACTTGTGAGCATTCAATGAAATTGCTGAGCAGACAGGTTAAAACGGATAAAAGGAAGTACTTCTTCACCCAAAGGGTGATTAACATGTGGAATTCACTGCCACAGGAGGTGGTGGCGGCCACAAGTATAGCCACCTTCAAGAGGGGTTTAGATAAAAATATGGAGCACAGGTCCATCAGTGGCTGTTAGCCACAGTGTGTGTGTATATGTAAATTTTTTTGCCACTGTGTGACACAGAGTGTTGGACTGGATGGGTTGTTGGCCTGATCCAACATGGCTTTTATGTTCTTATGTTAACTCGTGGGCATTCAATGAAATTGCTGAGCAGACAGGTTAAAGCAGATAAAAGGAAGTACTTCTTCACCCAAAGGGTGATTAACATGTGGAATTCACTGCCACAGGAGGTGGTGGCGGCCACAAGTATAGCCACCTTCAAGAGGGGTTTAGATAAAAATATGGAGCACAGGTCCATCAGTGGCTATTAGCCACAGTGTGTGTGTATATATAAAAATTTTTGCCACTGTGTGACACAGAGTGTTGGACTGGATGGGCCGTTGGCCTGATCCAACATGGCTTCTCTTATGTTCTCTTATGTTCTTTTTTTTACCAGGAATGCACAGGAATTCAGTTCCAGCTGGCTTGGTGTCAGGGGGTGTGGCCTAATATGCAATTGAGTTCCTGCTGAGCTTTTTTCTACAGAAAAGCCCTGTGTGAAACAATGGTGACATCAAGGGGTGTAGCCTGATATTCAGATGCGTTTCTGCTGGGCTTTTTCTACACACCCCCCCCCCGCCTTTATGTGTTATTCTGAAATTAATTGCACTGTATATAAGCATGGGACTGCAATTATATTTGAGTTAGATTTCCTAAATGCATGTCACGCCCATGTAGGCAATAATGTGACACTTAAATGCTTAACTGCCTGTTCAAACTATTTCTGGCAATCAAAAACGATATAAAAATGTGTGTATGTGCTGATTTGTGGGACTAAATTCCTCAGCCTGACAATCTACTTAGGAATGGTTTTGTTCTTCCTGCAGTGCAACCTAGAATCAACTTTGCTTTAGTCATCAAACTCTGGAGCAGTCTGCCAGTTAATCCTGATTTTAATTACACTGAGAACATGCAACCTCTCTGACCTGGGGGATTGGCTCTTTGCCAATTATAGCTGCTGATGCAATTTTCTTTTGTACAGGTGAACTTACAATGCGGGTCATACCTTTAGAAGAAAATGTACTGCCATGAGCACAAAGCAGTAGGAAATGTTTAAAAAGTTATTTAATCCGATTAATAAACCTGTTCAATTGGGGTGGCCAACAAAATCATTTGTTCATGTTGCCAGAGCTTGTACTCTTCCAGACAAGTGCAACATTATTAAAAGGACTGGTACTTAGCTGCTAAGAGCAAAATCCAACATTGCACAATACCTCCCCTGTTATGGTCAAACATGATATAACCAAATACCCCCAGTTTGGATCAAGGCCATGCAGGGAGAGTCAGAGGTTTTTATTACCCCCAACATCCTGCACTCTTGCACTAACTGAAACTGCTCCTGCACTTTAACCATGTCATGCAAAAGGGTACCTGCATTTAACCAATCCCCCCGCCCCCTTAATGTACCATAATGGTGCATGGTAGGGGTTGATTTGCAAAATCTGCACAGCCAATCCGATCCCCAGTGGCTGATAGATGATTCTAACACAGGCTTGATTGCTGATTGGTCTGAGGTGCACAGCACAACTTGCTTGTTGTCAACTAGAAAGCTGCTTGTGGAGTTCTGCAAGGAACATAGTTCTTTAAAGTTGTGTAAATGGAACCTTAGCTCTTCCTTGATGGATAGTTCTGATCAACCAAGGAGAGAAGAATGATGTAAGCTGCTTTGAGAAAGACAGGGTATAAATTAACCAAGCAAATAAACTTATAAGAAGTCATGCTGGCTTCACTCACTTTCCCCACCTGGCTACACCCACTTTCTTAAAACACTGGGTGGGGACCAAGAAAGGTTTTGACTTGTGCCACACTGGGGATCCCTGTCAGGCATTACAAATATGTTTACTGGAAGCCTGCTAACGAAATGTATCAGGAGTGCATGCTATTCCCATTCTTCCTGATATGTGAGGTTGACTTATTGTCTGTAAGAGACAGCATGTGAATTTTGTCTGTGTATACAGCCTCTGTACATGCTACACCAAACTCTTATTCTTCGGGGTTCTGAGTTGCAAGTACCAGAGCTGAAATGTCCCTTTCAAACAACATGGCAACTAGCGATGCCAGTCCCCAGGTGGGGGCTGGGGATCCCTGGATTGCAGGGGACCCCCCCCCAAAGTGACCACCGAGTGGTCACCCCTCTCCGGGAGGGCTCTCCCTGCCCTGCTCTGAGATACTTGCAGGAGAGGTAAAGAGGCAGCCAATGGCCACATGCCTGAACTCCAAGCAATGGATTCACCACTGGAGTTCAGGCATGCAGAGCCCCCACTTTTTACAAGCAGCATTCAAAGGGTCCTTTCAAATGCTGCTTGCAATAAGCAGTGAGAGGGGCACACACCTGAACTCCAAGTGGCAAATTCACCGCCGAGAGTTCAGGTGCATACAGTCCTGTCCCCCCTTCTTGATCCCACTGTACTGGGGGGAACTGATAAAGTGGTGAGATGCAGCAAACGTAACTGCCACCAGCTATGGAACTACTACAGTTACGTAGCAACTACACTGATGTAATAGTTATGCAACCCCTCCCATAACCTTGCTTGCTGATTCAGCAAATCTCAGCATCGTGTCTTGAAACATGCTTTGATCTCCATTCTTAAAATCGTTACGAAACAGAAACGAAAACCCAGCCGTAGGTTGGGCACTTGTCCTACAAGCTGTTCAGGAATTTATCTAATGGCAAGACCTTGTAAATGATGGTTGACCTGAGCGGCCACTCTAGTATGGAGATGCTTTTTAATTCCGGCTTTCCTTATAATTTCACAGTTTTGGTTTTTATAAAAAAGATACTATAGTTTATGTTTAAAAAAATAAACTAGAAAAATCCTCAAGATTTCTTCTGACAGCGGGACTGTACAAATCAAAGTTGTTTCATGCTGATGAAAGATTTGAGGGATTCTGCCATCAGCTGCAAACAGAATCAAAAATGGAGTTCCGTGCGGCACTTAACATGGTGCTGCTCCGAAGTTAGCACCATTTAGCAAAGGTTCTGCTTCTCTCTGTAATTTCTTTCCATCCTCTGTTGACAGTCTAATTAATTGCTTCCTGATCTCTCGCAACTAGCTGATTCTGTGGCAGCATTCATGAAATAGGGTAAATTATCTGTTTGGAAATGTGACTTTTAACTACTGCTTCTGGCTTCATCGCTAGCTGATGCCGCTGGACATGTTTACAGTTTTATTATGATTGTAATTTGGGGAGTCTGAAACGGTTACAATGAACATTTAGAAAATAATAAGCAGTAGCTTTGGCTGACTGAAAGGTAAAAAGCACTCCACCAGCTCAAATAAAGAACTAATAATTTACAATTAGATTTGTTGTACTGCATCTATCACGATGCACGTGGATGGGAGATACCATACAATGAAATGTTGTGTGGAACACTAGTTTTCATTCTGCTCTCAATTTATTGCAAACCCTAACCTGAGTGGAAAGGTATTAAAATCTTTTAAATAAATAAATTAGAGTAATTCTCACACGTGGATATATCAGGAGGTAATTAATTCAGCTGTAAAAAGAGGGAAAGGAGAATTTTTTTAAACAAACTTTTATTGAGTTAGAATAATGAAAAAAAATCAATATCCTTAATGAAGTATACAGCGTAATACAGAGATAGCACAAAACATGCATGCTAAATACCTAAAGGTAAACTAATATCAAATGCAGCAAAATATTAATGGGTGCATGTTTAAAGAGCTAATATAATATCTATTATTGATCGATATTCATCCCTTACAAAAAGAAATTCTAAGAAAGGAAACCAGATTGGGATGAATTTTGATTTGTAATTTACATTGTCATTCGGCAATAGTGAATCAGTAATCTCTAACATACACAATTCACAAAATCCAATCATTCAATAAAATAGATTTAGAGTGTTCCCAGGTCATAGCTAAAACCAAATCTGCTGCAGCATACACTAGTCCAATCAGAATGATCAAGAGGAACTTCCAAATACGTATTCCAGTTCAATACATATGTAGGTGGTGTTGAATAATGTAACTGCAGAAGAGATTTTATAAATGGCAGATATAAAGCCCTTGTAACTAGAAGGAGTGTGTTTTAATAGTTGTTCAGATGCTGTTAACAGTCTGAAGATACTTTTTAAAATAGTGGGCTGTGCTAAAAGAGGAAGGAGGAGGCGCCACCTAAAGCAGTGGTGGCGAACCTATGGCATGAGTGTCAGAGGGGGCATTCAAAACCCTCTCTGTGGGCACGTGCGCCGTCACCTGCCAGGGAGGAGGAGGAGGCAGGCAAGCGAGTGAAGGAAGTGGCGCTCCCACTCCGGCTGGCGGAGGAGTCGGCAGGGAGCGTGGCAATGGGGAGGGAGCACCGCAGCTGCCTCACGACCACCCATCTCCCCCCCTTTGGTCCGGTCCCTCCACCTCCTCCCTCTCAGGATGCCAGTGTTCCCGCCAGGAGGAGGGGCTGCCAGAACCTCTGGGGTGGCACTGGCACTCACCTCCCACCGCTCTTTCAGACTCACCACCTGGCAAGCTGCTGCGCCGTGCATACAAATAGCAGCAGAGCAAGTGCTGCCAGCACTGTGGCCGGGGAAGGGATCACCTTGTTTTCTTCCAACAGAGAGAGAGCAAGCAACTAAGCTCGGGAGTCCACTGATTTATATGGCTAAATCTGAGTCCAGCAGTGCCTTAGAGAACAACATTTTTGAGAGTCAAAGCTCCTTTTATCTAATCGAGGGAGCTCTAATGCTGGAAAGCTTGTGCCCCCACCCCCAATCTTGTTGGTCTCCAAGGTGCTCCTGGGCTCGAATCTAGTTGTTCTACTATGGACCAGCATGGCTATCCTTGGAAACTTCAGGGATAGTCTGAATTGTATTAACTAGAAAGTCTTATGTGAGAAAGGAGGGCCAGTTTGGTGTAGAGGTTAAGTATATGGACTTTTATCTGGGAGAACCGGGTTTGATTCTCCACCCCTCCACTTTCAGCTGCTGGAATGGCCTTGGGTCAGCCATAGCTATCACAGAGCTGTCCTTGAAAGGGCAGCTTCTGGGAGAGCTTCTCTCAGCCCCACCTACCTCACAGGGTGTCTGCTGTGGGGGAGGAAGATAAAGGGGATTGTGAGCTGCTCTGAGACCTTGAGATTCAGAGTAAAGGGTGAGATATAAATCCAATATCTTCCTTTTTTTTAAATTAAAACTGCAGTCCTGTGCAAGTGTAGAGAGTAGGTGCCACAGTGCTCACTGTAGATTACTTCAGAGTAACCATGGAGAGCAAGCCCAATGAGGAAAGGCTAAAGGACTTGGGGGTATTCAGTATGGAGAGGAGGAGGTTGAAGGGAGAGACATGATTGCTCTTTTGAAGTATTAGAAGGGCTGCCACTTAAAGGGGGGCAAGGAGCTGTTCCTGCTGGCAGCAGAGGAGAGGACTGGCATAGGAAAAACGTTTTAACAGTAAGAGTTGTTCAACAGTTCAATCGACCCCCTCACTGGCAGTCTTTAAGCAGCGGCTGGACAAACACTTGTCAGGGATGCTCTGGTAAACCAGAACAGCAGTGCAACAGTTCAAAAACAGCTTATCAACAATTTGCCTTATGGTTCCTGTAGCTTGAAAGAGCTCTGCTCAGATACTGCCATCAGAAGCATCGTATTTGAAAGCAAGGAAGCCTGTAGTTCCTCCCTTTCCACTCCTAAACAAGAGGTGATCCCAGCCACTGTTTCTGCCAGATTCGTGGGACCCAACATTTTCTGTAATAAACCCACATCCCTTCAAAAAAAACCGTGCTTGATTCAAGGTTCTAATCTCTCCGCCCCCCCCCCCCCCCGCTGCCCAACCCCACACAATCATGCTCTCTTCTTCCCTTTGGCTTGGACCATGCCACAACAATTTTGAAATATGAAACGCAACCAAGTCTTGACCACATGAAAATGAGAAGCTGTCTTATACCCATCTCTCTAGTGCAAGGGTGGCCAGACTGTGGCTCTTTCACACACATCGTGTGGCTCTTGAAGCCCCCACCAGAGAAGGCATTCATCTCTTTAAACTACTTCTTCAAGCCAAGCCAGCCGGTGGCTTGGAGAATGCATTTAAAGTTCATGTTACTTTCTTTCCACCTCACCCTTCCTGCTCCCTCCCACCATCTATTTTCCTTCCTTCTAGCTCTCAGACATCTGACGTTCGTGTCTGGTGGCTCTCACACATCTGACATTTATTCTATGTGGCTCTTACGTTAAGCAAGTTTGGTCACCCCTGCCCTAGTGGGTCCCATCTAATCCCCTCCCTAAAACTGCAGGAACACCTGCAAGGAATTTTCCTCTGTTTGTTGTGCTTGGGGGCTGCATTGTGGTTGCACCTACCCACCCCATGTCAAAATTCCAAAGGTGCCCATGAGCTCAAAAAGGTTGGAGTGCCCTGTTGTCTCTCTGAAGGAAGCCCAGTTACGGTTGCCAGGTTTGGGTTGGGAAATACCTGGAGATCTGGGGGAAGGAGCCTGAGTTTGGGGAAGGGAGGAGCTTCAATAAGATATGACTCCATCTTCTCCAGGAAAGCTGATCTCTTATCGCCTGGAAATTCATTGTCATCCCAGGAGGTTTCCAGCCACCACCTGGGGGGTTGGCAACCCTGTTCTGCACCCATGTTCAGAAGGGTATAATGCCACAGGGTCCACCTTCCAAAGCATACAACTTTCACTCATGCAAAGCTTTACAAGAATGGAAAATCCAAACATTGCCGAATTAACACAAAATAGCTACTTTGCAGGGACATGCTCCTGTTACATGAGGGAAGCCAGATCCCAGTTAGCATGGATATAACATCTGATGTGGGCCAACATGCTCTGAGACATAGACACTAAGTTATAACGCATCATTCCTATGCTGTGACCTTTCTTACAATAGCTATTCAGGCTGTGAATCACTGGCTTGGAAGATATGGCCACAAAAATCTCTTGAGGTCAAGAAGAATTTTAAGAATTATGACTAACCTCCAGAAAACAGAAACTGCCAACAGGTAATAGAAATCTACATTGCATCAGTAAATAAGCACCCTTCTCCTAAGTCTATATGCTTGTTTCCAAAGTCAGATTCTTATTAGGCTGGTTATATGAAAAATCTAATGGCCTGTCTGTACCAATGGAAGCTGTTGTGCAAACAAAATGGCACTGAGGCAAAATTCTTGCATATCTGTATCAGAGGCTGTGATTTGAATCACACTGTCCTTCTTTTCCCCTGTAGAGCTGTTTTAATTCCAGTTACTATGTATAAATTCAGTGATAAATCATACAACAGGTCTCTATAATGTTGATACAGCTCTATTGATTTGGGATGCCAAAATGGAAAGGAAAACGATGGGTTTTTTTTTTTTGTACTGTGCTTTGGTTACTGGAAACCCAGAAAGGCGTCTTTGTTATTAGATAATTTGTGGAGGAGGAGAGGGGAAAGGCATCAAAGGAGAAATGTACAAAACAAAGATATTTGAAGATTTTACACATCAGTTCTGATGTGCATATTCTGGAGGCCATCTGATCTTCACATGTGACAGGGTGATACTTCATTTTGTGTCCTGGAGGTGGAGTTATATTATACAAATACTTCCGACAGTTGACAGAATGTATCATTTAATAACCTGATGGTTATTTGGGGAGGGGCGGTGGCTCAGTGGTAGAGCATCTGCTTGGGAAGCAGAAGGTCCCAGGTTTAATCTCCAGCATCTCCAAAAAAGGGTCCAGGCAAATAGGTGTGAAAAGCCTCAGCTTGAGACCCTGGAGAGCCGCTGCCAGTCTGAGAAGACAATACTGACTTTGATGGACCAAAGGTCTGATTCAGTATAAGGCAGCTTCATATCTTCATATGTTCATATGGTTAATCTGACTTCTTCTGACTTTGCAGTAAATTGAAATAGCTAGCGAATACAGGCTTCCATATGATTTTCTGCACATCTCCTCCCTTGAATTTTATTGCTGTATAAATGAATATACTTAAGTGGGTGGAGATGCAATTAATAATAGGGCTTGGTCAAACAGAGCAAGTATCTGTACAGCTGCCCTTAAATCTTAGAAGGGTTCACTGAAGTATGTTTTGGATAATGACAAAGAGATCTAATCCGGAATTCTCTTGACATATTTAATTACAGATCTTTCCATTACAGTCTCTGTATGCAGAAGTTTTGCTTAGGGCAGGGCTAGGTGGCTGCAATTTAGGAGAGCAGTTGTGCATTTTGGACCATCAGGTCTTCATGTATGGTATTTTGTCTTGCATACAACTGGGTAGCGTGTAAGGCCAGAATCCAGTTATGAGCACGTCTTCTGACCAGTGTTCCCTCTAAGCTGAGTTAGCGTGAGCTAGCTCACAGATTTTTAGCCTTCAGCTCACACATTTTTGCCTTAACTTAGGAAGGATGACCCCACAGCACACTAATTTATGCAGTAGCTCACAATTTTAATGCCAGCAGCTCACAAACTTTAATGCAAGTGGCTCTCAAAGTAGAATTTTTGCTCACAAGACTCTGCAGCTTAGAGGGAACATTGCTTCTGACCATCTCTTGCCTTGAAAATCCTAAGGAGTTACCCCAAGTCAACTGCAACTTGATTTGGGGAGAGGGAGCTGTGATAGCAGAAAATGAAATCTCCATATTCTGACCTATGAATTATTATCTTTGCCTCCCTCCAAGGAACTCAAGTCTCCCCTGACATTTTGTCCTCTCAACACTGTGAAGCGGGTTGGACTGAGAAAGAGTAACTGCATCAAAGTCACCCAGTGGGCTTAATGGCTGGGCAGAGATTTAAGCATTGGGCTCTCAATTTTTAATCCAATACTCTAACCAGCACACAATATTGGCTCCTACAGTGACCAAACACTGGTGCAGGGGATCAGTCTGTCAACTCTAGCTGTGAATTTACCCAGGAATACCTGGAAAGCCACAGCTGGAATCATAGACTAGAAACATCTTTCTTTTGAACCTGCATAATTATGATTTTTAAAAAGACAAACAAAAAACCTTTACCTGCTTGGATTGAAATTATCCATACACAGTGAGAGGCATCTGACTGATTTATTGTTCAGCTTAAGACCAATTCCCCACTAGCCTTGTACTGGTCTCATGCTCCTCTTCTCTGTGGCGCTTCCGTCTGATTTCACATAAGCAGCCAGCCACGGACCTGCGACTCACTCCGCCTCTTTCCCGCAGCAAGCAGAAACTGGTTTTCAGAGGATCTTGCTTGCTGCGGGAAAGAGGCGGAGTGAGTTGTAGCCTTGAGGCAGTTTGTGCAAAATCCAATGGCAGCCCCGCGGTGAAGAGCATGAGACCTGTATAAGGCCAGTGGGGAATCAGTCTAAATCAAAGCAGCTCAGCTTGAGGGGGTTTTATCCCGAATTCTTGAAGTAATTTTTTTTCATGTTGTAAAGGGGTGGGCTACAGATACAGCTCTTTCTTCTCCCGGAGACAAAATGTAATGATCTTTTGTTTTTTGCGTATGTTTTTAAAAAGACACAGCCAGAAGATCATAAGAAAATCTAGAGCTGGCCTGGTTTAAAACTAGTTTAAAACAAGCCAGATGGCAACCACAGCTAGTTATCCTCAGTGAGTTTGAATATTTCATAGTCCCACATACAGAAAAAATTGCATGTTCAAGGTAGCACTTGCCAAATTACGTCTGATGAACTATGGCACTTTGGCTCTGCTATTTGGGAATTTCAGGCAATAATTCTGGATGTGACATCCATAAATCTCCCAAAGACCTCTTGACTAGGGATACATAGCAATAGCCAGCTCACTGAGAGTTTCCCCTCAGAAACTCACACACATATACTGTGTCACATAGTCTGCAGGGAAGCCTAGGACAAATGTGTCTTCCAAGCCTAATGTTGCCAATCCCACCAACTGTGCATTCCACCAAATTGGTGGGGTGAATAGTAATCTCTGTAATCCCATCTCTCAAAGCCATTAAATGCCTTTACAATGTCAGCTATCCATTATTAAGGGGGTGGGGGGCTGAGATAGAAGAAATGTCGTCCATTGGAATATCCTGACCTTTGTTTTCTGAGCCTTTCAGCAATGCTGCTGATGGTCATTCTGAGCTGCTCAGTGGTGGATGAACCAGGTTGGGCCTTCAAAAAGGCAAACTCTGACAAACTTAGAACTATGCTGGGTAAAATCCCATGGTCATGTAGAATTATTCTACAAAGAATAACTGCTAACTGCTCTCCAGAGGAGCTCCTCTCTCTCACTGAAAATTAGGCATCACCTATCAAAATGTGCCTCATAATACAGACAATTAAAAATATAATAATTTTGCCAATGGAGTTCACAGGAGCATTGGATGGGAAACAGAATGACTGAACCAAATCCTAAAGTTTAATAGTCCAGTGTGCCCAAACATCTGTCTATTCAAACAAATTATCTCAAATATGAAGTTATGCTGATGCCACGACAGTACAACAGAATCATAAATAGATCTCATTGCACAAAGGTTTACAACTGGAGCATTAATTAAAGTGGCAAGGATGGCAAACTGGATTAACCACACTGTGTATATGTACATTTTAGGGCAGTCAAAACCCAGATGCCATATCAGAGCTTTCTGCAGAGCAAAGTTAAAGAAAGCCATGGGTCTATCTGTTTACAATTAAAATGCATTTCAGTGCACATTAGGGCTCTTAAGTTAACTCTAACACTCTGGAAGAGATCTGTGTTGTTTGTCAAGGGGTTTTACTGGATGTTATGGCAGCTACAATAGAGGAAAGAGGAAGAAAGAAGCCCCCCAAATAAAAGTAATTTTAATGCAAAACAAGAGTTTATTGCAGCTAAATGAAATCAACATTATTCTTTCTTG
This sequence comes from Heteronotia binoei, assembly GCF_032191835.1. Taxonomy (NCBI): domain Eukaryota; kingdom Metazoa; phylum Chordata; class Lepidosauria; order Squamata; family Gekkonidae; genus Heteronotia; species Heteronotia binoei. The sequence continues at coordinate 25,524,879 of NC_083230.1, read as the reverse complement.
GGAGAATCCACAGCATATTTAATCTTGCTCAAAATGGTTATGAACTCACAGCAAATCTAATCTTACTCAAAATGGAAATTAAGATCTGAATCCATAGGGTTGCCAACTTCCTGGTTGGGGTTAGAGATTTCCTGGAACTACAGCTGATCTCCATCTGGCAGAGATCAACTGCCCTGGAGAAAATGGCTGCTTTGGAGGGTGGACTCTATAGTATCGTGCCCTGATAAGGTCCCTCCCCTCCCCAAACCCTGCCCTCACCAGACTCCATCTCCAAACATCCAAGAACTTCACAACCTGGAGTTGGTAACACTAATCCGCAGTAACAACTGAACAACGGAAAAAGTTCAAAGATCCAGGAACTGAGAACAATTACATAGGCCTTGGCAGAATCTGCCTAACTAGGGTTACCAACTCTCACTTGGGAGATTCCTGGTGATTTTGAGGCAGTACCTGGGAAATGCAGATTTTGGGGAGGGGAGGGAGCTTACAGGATAAATAGGGTCATATTGTTTACCTTCTGAGCCTGCTCTAGGGGAACTGATTTTTGCAGTGCTGTTACGGTGACCAGTTGTAATTCTGCGTAACTCCTTGATCCTGCCTGGAAGGGTGTTCAGTTAGAGAACATTTGGGCTATGATTGCCTTTGCTTTAAGAATTTGCTAAGAGGTGTATTGCAGCTTGAAGAAGCTCTCTGTTAAGATGTCTATTCCAGTTTGAATAAGCTCTCTACCAAGAGGTGTATTGCAGCTTGAAGAAGTTCTCTGCTAGGAGGTCTTTTATAGCTTGAAAAAGCTTTTTGCAAAACAAGGGTATTAGTACAACCTTGTCCCTTCCCTCTTTGAAAACTGAATTATTTGGCTGCATCCATTGAGAGACATTCATCATTTGGAATATCACACCAGGATTACATGGAAAAGCTGGACAATTTCACCATATAAAGGAAAAGAACTCTTGGTGTAAATGCTTCCTTTTGTTCTGAGTATTATGTTCTGGACTGAGTGTTATGGTTGTTTTGATGAAAGTAATATATGTGGGTTAAATACAATTATTTATATATGAATGGTTTTTCTTGTTTATGTAATTTGATAAAGAAGCTGGTTTCACATGGAGCTTTTTGCTTTTTGTTTCCTTGTTCCTGCCTGGAAGGTGACAACCCTATCCTAAACAGATCAATACATGGACACATAACAGGAAGTTTTGCTTAGGCGGCATCAAACCTTTCGAATTGTATTGGAACAGACGAGCATGCTTGTCGATTGAGAAATTCAGATCACAGGGTCCTGTGGAATCCTCATTGCAGGCCTGCTTAAAACCGCCTTTCTTTGCTATTCAAGTTGCTACAAGAGCCGGGATTCAGGGGCATGTGGTGAAAGAGCGGGTTATCTTTTAGGCACCTGTCAACCTGATGCAAATCATTACACAAAGCGGTAAATGTAACAATCCAGGAAGATGCACTGCTAGTAAACTTGCCACCTATTTCAATGGTAGCACATACGCCTACTCCAGATGTTCCCCAAGCATAGCCATGTAAATCTAGTAGCAAATAAAAGCCACCTGACAATACTTCCAGTAAATACGCACCTGGTGCAAGGTCGTATGAACATATGAAGCTGCCTTATACTGAATCAGACCCTCGGTCCATCAAAGTCAGTATTGTCTTCTCAGACTGGCAGCGGCTCTCCAGGGTCTCAAGCTGAGGTTTTTCACACCTCTTTGCCTGGACCCTTTTTAGCTGGAGATGCCGAGGATTGAACCTGGGACCTTCTGCTTCCCAAGCAGATCCTCTACCACTGAGCCACCATCCCTCCCCATGAACATATGAAGCTGCCTTATACTGAATCAGACCCTTGGTCCATCAAAGTCAGTATTGTCTTCTCAGACTGGCAGCGGCTCTCCAGGGTCTCAAGCTGAGGTTTTTCACACCTATTTGCCTGGACCCTTTTTAGTTGGAGATGCCGAGGATTGAACCTGGGACCTTCTGCTTCCCAAGCAGATCCTCTACCACTGAGCCACAATCCCTCCCCATGAACATATGAAGCTGCCTTATACTGAATCAGACCCTTGGTCCATCAAAGTCAGTATTGTCTTCTCAGACTGGCAGCGGCTCTCCAGGGTCTCAAGCTGAGGTTTTTCACACCTACTTGCCTGGACCCTTTTTAGTTGGAGATGCCGAGGATTGAACCTGGGACCTTCTGCTTCCCAAGCAGATCCTCTACCACTGAGCCACAATCCCTCCCCATGAACATATGAAGCTGCCTTATACTGAATCAGACCCTTGGTCCATCAAAGTCAGTATTGTCTTCTCAGACTGGCAGCGGCTCTCCAGGGTCTCAAGCTGAGGTTTTTCACACCTATTTGCCTGGACCCTTTTTTGGAGACGCCAGAGATTGAACCTGGGACCTTCTGCTTCCCAAGCAGATGCTCCACCACTGACCCACCATCCCTCCTTGTAGGTCCATCCCTACAAGGCCATCTGCATGTTGAACAAAATAAATGATTTTTTAAAAGCGTTCACCCTCTTCTAATGCGACAGCAAGACAGAAGTTGCACCAACACACAATGTTTCAGAACTTGTCTACTCATAAGATGTGGTACTTGCACTTGGTTTCTCTTTTGTTGTAGCAGCTCACATGCCCAAAAATACTTGGAAGTAAAGAGCAGAATGTTTGCTATATATGTGACTTTAAAATGGAACTATATTTGTTGCGAATGGACAGTGGGCAAATGAGTTGCAAGGTTTCTAACTGAGGGGCCGTATACAAAGTCGCAGATTTGGCTACGATCAGCGAAGCGCACCAGCCATGAGACATGTTAATATTTCATTATTAATAAGTGTCAGGATCACATTTTGTAATTTTGTGGCTACTGAGCTACAGGTAGAGAATTGCTGTCTGACATTAAACACTCAACGGTGCGAGGCTGTTAGCACACTGCTCGACACAAATTCAGACTCTGTCAGTAGCAATTACCCAGCACTGCTTTTGGGTTAGCAAAGAAGAGTGTTGGCCAAAGGAAAGACCATATTACATCTGGATGTTCCCTCTTACTGTCAAGTCGATGGATTCAAGAACAAGTCAAAGTTGATACTAAGACTACATTTATTGATAACCGGTACTCTGGCGCAAGCCTCTAGCTTGCTAAGAATGAAACCAATACATTGATACATGGGTTTTAAGATACACTTCAAAAACATTCCTACGTGGGGGGGAGGGGTTTCAGGAGGAAACATTCACACATAACTACCAGATACTTTCTCAGGCGATAGCTGGCCGCCTGTCCTTGCATTATCATGCAAGGCTTCCTCCCAACTCAGGCCCTGAGAAGGCGCTGACTATTCCTTTCACACAGTTGCAAATCAAAATAAGAAAAGGGGGAAGGGAAGTAACTAAAGGTAGAACATTAGCAGCAGTGGATCCATTATGATTTTAACCAGGCCTAATACTTAGGCCAAGATCCCCCAGTCTTTAGTCATAATCAGTCGATCTTGACACTTACAGTAAGCCCCTGCAATAATAAACAGCAATAATAAGTAGCACCATTTGCATTCATTTCAAAAAATTGAAATGTATTCTTCTGTAGAAAAGAATGAGTCCGTACAGGTGGTGAGAAATGCCCCACTTGATGCATTTTTGCAAACAGTTCCCACCAAACACTTGAAAATGTTTAATTGCCATTTAGTGGGGAACATGCAAAAACAATACTTGTAAACACAGAGATGTCTGTACTTCTCCCAGCCAGTTCTCCTGTAAACCGCAAATCTTACCTTTCTGAAGAGGGGAAGAAACCAGCTGTGCGTTGGAAGTGAAGGACTGTGCAATATTTCTTTGTACCAAGCACACTAATATTCCAGAGGGGACAGCAGCACTACCAAGGTAGAAAGGTCAGATGCCTCTATATTTTACCTTTTACCAGATAGATAGATAGATAGATAGATAGATAGATAGATAGATAGATAGATAGATAGATAGATAGATAGATAGATAGATAGATAGATAGATAGATAGATGGATGGATGGATGGATATAGATGGATGGATGGATAGATAGATAGATAGATAGATAGATAGATAGATAGATAGATAGATAGATAGATAGATATAGATGGATGGATGGATAGATATAGATGGATGGATGGATGGATAGATAGATAGATAGATAGATAGATAGATAGATAGATAGATAGATAGATAGATAGATAGATGGATGGATGGATGGATGGATATAGATGGATGGATGGATGGATGGATGGATGGATAGATAGATAGATAGATAGATAGATAGATAGATAGATAGATAGATAGATAGATAGATAGATAGATAGATAGATAGATAGATTATCCCTGGCCCACTTAGCCTCAACCAGGACCAGGTCTTTTTCTGTCCTGACCCCTACGTGGTGGAATATGCTCCCACCAGAGATCAGGGCCCTGTGGAGCTTGTCACAGTTCTGCAGGGCTTGAAAATGGAACTCTTTTTCCAGGTTTTCAGTTGAGGTGGTGGACGTGTATTCATTTGGCCTCCCTGCAGACATTGCCCACTCATTTGCCCATGGAGCACCGGCCATACCTAGTTTCGTTTGAATGGAGATTCATTCGTCCACATGGGCTTATATCTAGATTGTATTTATATTTCACAATCGTTTAGTTGTTTGAAACTGCATGATTGTTTTTTAATGCTTTGACTAGTTTGACTATGTTGTTACCCGCCCTGAGCCTGCTTGCAGGGAGGGCGGGATAGAAATCCTAAATAATAAATGATAATAAATAAATAAACATGAGGAAACATCAAGGGAAGCTTGTGCTGCTTGTTGAGCCTTCAGGGAAATTGACCGACCACAGTGTGATACAGAACAGGCGGACTAAATGGACAACTGGTGTGATCTGGCAGAGTGCCTCTCAGGTAGAAATACCGTAACTTACGTTAATGGAGGCAAGGTTCACAAAGTTGTATATTTGGCAGTCATGCCTCAAGCATTTTTCTGTCCTAAAATCAGATTAACTGAGAACACAACAGCTACCCTGCTGGATTAAACCAGTGCTTCATGTAGCAATGTGTGTGTGTGTGCGCGTGTGTATGTATCACAAACTAATAGAAGTCATAGTGCCTCTGACAATAGAAATGGCACTTTTGGTTGCCATAACTAGTAGAAGTCACCTATAACACTGTTCTCCATGCCTTTTTATAATCCAGTTTAAAAAGTGAATTTTATCACAAATTAGTATCTTCAGATCAATTATGACTACATATATATCTGTCTGGTTAGGATCCACCTCATACATCTGGCAAAGTGGCCTCTAGCCCATGAAGTAAAAACATATTAGTATTTACGGTTCCACAAGACTCCCACTTTTCGTTGTTGCAAAAGCCGAACAGCAGCATC